>NW_024080633.1:7714337-8059490 GCF_003009895.1 Hyaena hyaena
CCGCGCGCCCGCCCCCCGCCCCTCCCCCGCCGCCGCCGCCCCGCCCCCTCCCCCCCAATTAAATGACCCCACGCCTTGGCAGGCGCCGGAGCTCGCACATGCGGCCGCCGCTCCAGCCGCCCGGGCCCCGCCGCCGCCGCCGCCGCTGCCGCTGCGTTCCGGGCGCGCTCTCCGCGGCGCCGCTCGGGGCTCGGCAGGCCGGGGGGGCGCCCCCGCGAGCGGCCGTGCGCCCCCGCCCGCGCCGGCCGCCCGCCGCCAAACTTCGCGGCGCGCTCATGCCCCAAGTTGGGCGCGGCGCGGGCGGCGGCGGCGGCGGCGGCGGCGGCGGCGGGCGCTGAGGGCGGCCCCGGGGCGCGCGGGGGCGCGGGCGGGCGGGCGCGGCCATGAGCGGGCGGCCGGCGCCGCTCTCCCGCAAGCAGCGGCTCATGGCAGCCGTGGGCGAGCGGGCGGCGGCGGCGGGCGGCGGCGGCGGCGTCTCCTGCTTCATCTGCGGCGGCGGCATCGGGCGCGGCAAGGAGCTGAAGCTGCAGGTGAAGCAGCCGGCGGCGGCGGGGGGCGCGGGGGCCGCGGCGCAGCCCTTCTTCCCGTTCCTGCAGCAGCAGGAGCCGGCGCCCGGCGCGCGCGAGCTGAGCCCGGCCGACGGCTGCGTGCTGGTGTGCGCCGTGTGCCGCTGCTTCCTGGGCGAGCAGTGGGCCGCGTTCGAGCGCGCCCGCACGCCGGTCGACAAGCGCATGTACTGGCTCAAGCGGCCGCACCAGTGCGACGCGGGCGCGGGCGGGCGCCGGGGCGCCGCCGGGGCCCCCCGCGAGTGGAACGTCGCCTACGCGCTGGGCGGCGCGGCCGGCGACGACACGCGGGACTCGGAGCTGTCGGAGCTGTCGGACGCCGACCCCCTGTCGGAGCCCGAGGCGGCCGCGCGCGACGCCGCCAGCCCGCGCCGGGACGGGGCGCCGGCGGCGGCGGCGGCGGGGGCGGCGCGGGGGCCCCCGGGGCCCGGGGCTCGCGCGGGCCGCTGCCAGGAGTGGAGGCCGCCGCCGGGACCCCCTCCGGGACGCGGCGACGCGGAGGAGGACGAGGAGGGGGTCCCCTCGAGGCCGCGCGCGGACGGGGAGCCCAAGGCCGGCACGAGGCGCCGGCGGAAGCCGGCCGGGAGGCACTGGGTCCCCGAGGCCCGGGCCAGCGTCCTGAGGGGCGTGCCGGACCCCTGGCACGGCCCCGCGGGGCAAGGGGCCCCTGCGGACGGCGCGAAAGGAGCCCCTCCGGGCCGCGCCGCCAAGACGCCGGAGGGCAGGCCGCCGGGGGAGGCCCGCGGGAGCTGCGGCCCGTCCGAGGACAGCGACGTCAACATCACCAGCGAGGAAGAGGAGCGCAAGGAGCAGCCTCCGCCCGGCCCCGGCGAGGAGGGCGACGGCGCCGCGCCCTGGGCCGCCCCCGAGAGCCGGCCCGCGCCGCCAGAGGGCCTGCGCTGCTACATCTGCGGGTCGCCGCTGGCCGCCGCCTCGCAGCACCAGATCCACGTGCAGAAGCAGGAGAAGCTGGCCCAGGCGCCCTTCTTCCCCTTCCTGTGGCTGCACAGCCCGCCCCCCGGGGCGCAGCCCATCAGCGAGGGCGGCAGCACCCTGGTGTGCGCCTGCTGCTTCTGCTCGCTCATGCAGCAGTGGCACAGCTTCGAGCTGGCCAACGTGCCCGTGCTGCAGCGCCTGTACGTGGTGCCGCTGAACAGCCACGCGCCGGGCATGGCCCCCAAGGCCCGGCGGCTCCCGAGGGAGGAGGGCCCGCCCGCCGGCGCCCTGCCCGAGGCCTGCTACCTCTGCGGCGAGGACTGCACCCAGGACGCGCGGCCCGTGGCCTCCAGAATCCTCAACGGCAACTCGCGGGGCTCCATGCATTTCCCCTTCCTCAGCCTGCTGCCCTGCCCCCCCAACGCCCGGGCCCCCAACAAGCGCTGCGAGGTCCGGAGCTGCCCCAAGTGCTTCAGCGTCCTGGAGGACGTGTGGGCCCTGTACCGCGCCTGCCGGAACGACGAGCTGATCACCTCCGTGCAGGGCTTCCTGGGCAGGTACCACCAGGCCTTCTCCGCCTCCGAGCCTGCCCTCTGCGAGCCGCCCGCGCCGGCCCCGGGCAGCCCGGCGTCCGTGTGCTACACCTGCGGCGCCGAGCTGGGCCCCGGGAGGGAGTTCCAGCTCAACGTGAACCCCTCCGGCCGCCTGGGCGAGAAGGAGCCCTTCTTCCCGTTCCTCACCGTGTACCCGCCCGCCCCCCGCGCCAGGCCCGCCGACGCCACCGGCCTCGTGGCCACGTGCGTGCTCTGCTACCACGACCTGCTCGGCCAGTGGCTGCAGCACGAGGCCCGCGGCGCCCAGCACGCCGTCAGCGCCTGGTCGCGACAGTACCGCGTGGAGACGTTCGTGTGCTTCTTCTGCCAGCAGGAGAAGAAGCGATGCCTCGGGCTGAAGGCCATGCGGGTGGCGCGGCTGCCCCTCTTCCTCTACACCCTGCGGGCCAGCCACAGCCTGCTGGTGGACGATGGGCGGCAGCTGGTCATCGGCGCCTGCGTGGAGTGTGGGACCCTGGTGTGCACCGGCCAAGGGCTCGCCCGCCCGGGGCCCGTCGGTTGGAGCTCCCCAGTGGCACCGGCGATGAAGGTAAGCAGCAGTTTTCGCTTCGGCCTCTCCGATCCGAGCAGGGAAGGAAGGCGTGTTGTTTTCTGTTCCTCGGGTGGGGAGGCGTTTGCCCTGATGCTGTGTGGTCTGGGGCCGCCGGGCTGGTGCTTGGGGCCGGCGCCGGGCCTGGCTGAGATGGCAGGTGAGTGGAGTTGGGGGACCGGAGGTGGCCCCACGGTAGAAGAGGGCGCTGCTGAAAACGGCAGGCGCGGCCTGAGCTTGAGTGTGTTTGCAGCGAGGCGAGTCCGTGGCACAGAGGAAGTTCGGGGCACGTCTGTCATCCGCCTGATAACGTTGGTAATTAGTCCAGCCACGCAGGTCACCGTGAGGTCTCTGCCTCGTCCCCGCTGGAAGCACAGCGCCGGGCGGCGTCTCTGCTCTGGCTGCGGCCCGCCCCACCTCTGCAGCTCTCCACCCAAGTTCACGCTTTTCCTTTGAGACTCTCCGGTTGCTCAAGAGCAGATGGAAACAGATTTTCAGACGTGGGGGTTTGCAACCCTGGGGGACAGTGGCCTAAACACTCCTCCCCCCCAGTGGGAAGAGAGTCTTCTCAGCAGTGGACGAGGAGGAGGTGGGGGCCTGGCACCCTGTTTGTAAGGCGCCTGCCTTCAGTTAATTTTGGATCTGCCTCCGTGGAGGCCGAGGCGGGACCTGCACCCAGCGGGTCTGGGGGAGTAGGTGTCTGTGAGTTGGGGTCACCCGCGTGGGCGCGGGGGGCAGTGAACCGTAATCTCTGCCAGAGACCGGGACACTGGTGTGTTTGAGCAGATGCCTGTGGGGTCACAGGGGAGGGGCAGTGAATGGGGGGGGGGCGTGTCTGCGGCGTGTTCCATCCATTTGACGAGGCTCCTGATCCAGCCTCCCACACACATGCGCGTGTGCACGTGCGCTGAGATTTCCGCGTCACGTGTTCCTCCACGGTGGTCACATCTGTAGAGTGGGCGCATTCACCCGTTTCCCTCAGGTGCTTGCCCTGTGCCTTCCTTCACGCTCTGCCCACGCGTCCCTCTCTGCCGGCGTCCCCTTCGGACCGTAGAGGTGTCCCTGGGGTTTGTCAGGCTCCTCGTTCTAAACGGCCGCACATCGCTCCCACCCCGGACGCTGGACTTCTCATGAGCAGCGGGCGCTGCTCCAGCACCTGCTGCAGGGAATCTGACAAAGTGGTTTCTGGAAGGGCCGGGACTTGGGAGGTGAGCCTGGCTTTGGAGCAGGACAGACCTGGCTTCTGCATTCGCCACCAGACCCCGGTGTCTGGAACAGCGCCTGGCTCAGAGAAGGCGCTCCGGAAACACACGCTGTGCCACCAGCGCCGTCCCCAAGCGCCCTGGCCTGTCTCCCGTAGCTGAGCGTGCAAGCGCACACATCTGTGCTCATCTCCTTGGTGGGGGGGGGGGGGCACAGACGGCCTGCTGCGGAGAGCCAGGATGCGGCCGCCGTGGGCACTTGGTACCCCCGGACGGTCAAGCCCTTGGCGCGAGTGGACCCCCCTCCCCCCCGCCTGATGTGTTCGGCAGACTGTTCTAGAACACGGGTCAGTCCTCTGTGCGGCCCCATGGCCGTGGGGCTCGGTGGCGGTGGCGCTGGGTGGGAGCCGTTGCTGCTGAGCGTCTGCGCCATGGCAGGTTTTCCATTGTCGAGTTGCTCACTCACCAGGAGCCGACGCGATGCCAACCAAGCGCGGGCCTCGCGGGCAGGAACTTGAGCTAACAGGCCAGCTGGGAAGGTCGGGACGGCGGAGAGCCTCGTGGGGACGAAAACGCAAGCTGTGTCTGCCCAGAAGGGGTCCGTGTGCGTTTGGGAAGGCCGGCTGGCCTCCTCACCTTCGCACCGTTTCTAAAGCACAGGGATCCCATTTGCTCCTGGGAGACCTTACTGTTCCCATTTTTCAGATGAGAAGTCAGAGAAGGCAGGTGGCATTGGTGACTGTCACACGACGCGTAGAGGTGGCCGACGTGGGTCTTGGACCTTCCCAGCCCTGAGCCCCAGTCCGTCCTCGAGCGGGGTGCGGTGGAGAGGGAGGGGTCGAGGGTGGGGAGGTGTGGAGGCAAGGGGAGCCAGAAGTGCCGGTGGAGGTGAGGGGGGAGGAGGTCGCTGTGAGCGGGAGGCCCTGGGGTCAGACGCAGGAGGCAGCTTTGCCGTCGAAGCCACGGGGGAGAGAGAACAAGTCCTTGAAGGAAGGCTTGGAAAGCGCCGGGAAGAGATCCACCCAGGGCTGGGCCGTGGCAGCCGTCCAGGTGGGTGGCGAGGCCACTGGCCTCCGGGGGGGTGGGGGGGGAGGGCGGCCGCGCCCTCCAGTAGTCCGAGGGAGGACGGGGAAGCATCAGCGCCTGCCCGTGAGAGGGTAGAGTGCCGGAAACCCAGCCTCCTGCCCTTCCTTCCTCCCTCCCATTCATTTAACAAATGTTTAAGGAGCGCCTACTCTGAGCCAGGCACTGTTCCAGACGCTGGCGATCGGGTGGCGAGTGCAGCGCCTCCAGTGTCGGGGGGAGGGGCGCAGGGCCCGGCAGAGACTACGACTTCCCGCGGGGCCGTAAACAAAGCGGTCGGGGCTCTCCAGAGGCGCCAGGGTGGGCGCAAGGGGTCTGCGCCCGCTCGCGGTGCCCCTGCAACAATGTCGGGCCCCGGCTGGGCCGGCAGCGCGGGCTCCTCCCAGCCCCGGGGCCCCTTCTCTCTCGTGCGGCTTGAGAATCTGGGTGGGAGCGGCCAGGGGCATTGGAAGGGAGCCACAGGGAAACCATTGAGCCGGAGCGGCATGTTCCGGAACCTCGTCTATACCGCCTCCTGAGATGCCTCACTTGTTTCCTGTTTAACGTTCATTCATCAGTGAACCGGCTCTAAACGCTCTGAAAGGAGGCGTAGAAAGAGGGAGGCAGAGAAGGCAGAGCGAAGGCGTCCCCGACAGCCTCTGTTTGGACTGTGTTTGTGGCTTTTCTGTCCAGCCGGCTGACTGCTTCCTGGAGGGCACCGCGCTGTGTAACCACCAGCCTCTGGGCGGGCCGCGTGCACGGGGCTGGTGCCCGGTGGGACTGTGGGACACGCTCATCGCTTCTCTGTCCCTGAGGTGCTGGCAACTCGGGCTTAGGTCTGGTTAGCACCCGATGACGCGACGTTAGGGGCTCTGCCCCCCACCTTTCTGCGGGGGCTGGAGGGCTGGGTCGTCCCTCCCTGCAGAGCCTGGGGACACAGGGGGCCAGGCTGCCTGAGATGGCACCTAGGGACATCGTAGTGACAATGCTGCCTTTACAGAATGTTCTTCGTGTTCCAGACATTGCCATGTGCCTCCCCCCCCCGTATTCATTCTTACTGAATCCTCATAAGAGGTCCAGAGAGGTCAAGTGACTGGCCCGAGGTTGCTCAGCTAGTAACAGGACCAGCACTGGACCCGGGAGGCCTGCTCTAGGGTCTGAGCTCCAGGCTCGGGTCACTCTGGCCTTCCTGTCCCCCCCCGGCTCCAGTGTCAGGGTGGCAGTGCCCTGGAGGGAGGTGGTCCTGATTTCCCCTGCACATGCCCCCACCCCGCCCCCAGAGCAGCTGAGAGCCACAGGTTTGGCTCGTGTGGCCAGGGGTCCCGAAAAGCCGCCACCGGCCAGCTCGGTCGGCCCACACGCCCCTCCTGCCCTGCTGACGCAGGGCGGCCTTTGTCTTTGCCCCCCCAGCATCCACAGGGCAGCTGGGACCTCCCGCTGCTGGTGGGGACAAGCCCGCCCCGTCCCCTTCCAGCCATCGGTCCAGGGAGCGTTCTGGGTAATGGAGCGAGCAGCTGTTTACCTAACTGCACCCCGGCCCCTCACCGGGGGACGCCCGCCCCGGCCCCTGGAGTGTGGCCTCCGTGCCCAGAACAGGTGCTGCCGCCGCGGCCCCTTTCTTCTCTCCGGGCTGACATCTGAGGCCTGCAGAGAGCGTCTGTCATCACTTGCCTGTCGCGGGCGGCACGCACATCTGTTTCCCGTGTTCCCCGGCTCTCTGCGCCCACACGGCTCCCGCTCTCCAGGGAGGGCCTGGCAGCCCTCCCCCCCCCCCGGCCGCCCCCAGCCCAGCCTGGACTCAAGGGCCACCTGGGCAAGGTGGCTGGTGGTCGGGGGGGGGGGGGGAACCTTCTGGAAGGTGCCGGCGGTGGCCCCGTGGCTGGGCTGATGCCGACGGCACCCTCTCCCTGGCAGCAGCTGGGCAGTGACTGGGCTTTGGGCCTTTCTCAGGCTCCCACCGCCTCCTCCGAGGGGAGGGCTGTGCTTTTCTTGGCAGGTTCGAAGCCATCTGCTCAGAGGAGTAAAGCTCTCCAGACGCGACTTGTCCTAAACCTGGGGGTGATTTGAGACAACTGGGAAAGAGGAAGTGGAGGCAGAGGGTTTCCAAAACTCAGCTGTCCCTGGAGGCAGGGACAGTAAGGGGCAGGGCTGCAGGGGCGCCGTCTTCGGTGACGTCCAGAGTCCTCACAGCTTTCCGTCCCCTTCTCTGCTTAGATCTCTCGGGATCTTAGCCTTGGGAGGTCAACTCCCTGTGGCCGTGTTTGGAGGGTTTGGAGGTGGTGGGCAGGTTTGCCTCACCGGCACATTTTCCCGTCTGGGGAAGCACCCATGTCTGGAGTTCAGGTTCATAGTCTGCCCGGGGACCGTGGTCGGGGCGGTGGGCAGGGTGAGGGATCTGGCCCCCCAGGAAGAGTATCTAGGAACTTGGCCTCTGACGGCCACGTGGCCCCAAGTGGGAGGTTCGTGGGGGCCGCTGTGGAAGGAGCTGCTCACCACGTGACCTCACTCAGTTTCCCCGTCTGTCGGAACGGAAGGTCAGGCCCTCGAGGCTCACAGGTGGTTTGCATTTTGCACGGGAGTCTGGCTGGCGGCCGCTGCTGGGTCGGGAAGGACGCCGAGGCTGTGCCTGGACTTGCTGGCAAAGGAGCGTCTGTTCCGCAGGGCGAGGAAGGAGAAAGCGGAGTCCCCGGGTCTAAGTTTTCTTTATTCTCTTCTTCGTGTTTCCAGCTGCCTTGAGATACGATTGATACCTAACATTGTGTGAGTTTCCAGCGCTCGATGTGTGTGTGTTATGAAATGCCCACCCCTCCCCCACCATAATGTTACTTTTTCTTTCTTGTGGGTTCAAGATCGACTCTCAGCAACAGTTCAAGTACGTGCTACGCTGTCAGCAGCGGAAGTCACGAGCTGTGTGTTATACCTGGAACTTCACCCCTTTGTTCAGTATCTCCCCCATTTTGTGGGGTCCGGGTTTTAAAGTCAGGGTATGATGGGGGGGCCCCCACCTTGGTATTCTGTGCCATGTTAGGGTCAGAAACCCCTCCTGCGGCATCTTTTTTGGGGCAGCACTGTGCCAGGAGGCCCAACAAAGCCACAGCTTAATGCGTCTTTGCTGGTGCGTGTAGTCGGTAGAAAGCTACTCAGATGTACAGGTTTTGAAAAAAGTGCTGGCAGGGGCGCCTGGGTGGCTTAGTCGGTTGAGCGTCCGACTTTCGCTTAGGTCATGATCTCGCGGTTCGTGGGTTCGAGCCCCGCGTCGGGCTCTGTGCTGACAGCTAGCCCAGAGCCTGGAGCCTGTTTCAGTCTGTGACTCCCTCTCTCTCTGACCCTCCCTTGCTCACGCTCTCTCTCTCTCTCTCTCTCCTAGAAATAAATAAAACATTTAAAAAAAAAGAAAAAAGAAAAGAAAAAAGTGCTGGCAGTCCTGTGACGGGGACACAGCTGCCTCTGGTCCCTGCTCATGCTTCTTTTTTTTTTTTTTTTTTAACGTTTTATTTATTTTTGAGAGAGGAGAGACAGAGACAGCATGAGCAGGGGAGGGTCCACGAGAAAGGGAGACACAGAATCTGAAACAGGCTCCAGCCTCTGAGCTGTCAGCACAGAGCCCGACGCGGGGCTCGAACCCACAAACCACGAGATCATGACCTGAGCCGAAGTCAGATGCTCAACTGACTGAGCCCCCCAGGGGCCCCCCTGCTCATGCTTCTAGCCTTGTCCGCTGCTGCCCGGGAAAAACACACGTTCCACCCAGTAGGTTGGCAAATGTTTGCATGTGTACACAGCAGCAGACGCTCCGAAGTCATGCTGTGGACTCAGGCAGGCCCTGCCCCTGGCTGCCAGTGTGGACGGGTGGGGGGTTGGGTGGTGACAGGCTCTGGCCGTGTTTGTATAGTGCTGAGTTCTGTCCTGGGGTCAGTGTCCAGGAGCTCGCAGGAGGGTGGGAAGCTGGTGTGTTCAGGGAAGGCTTCCTGGAGGAGGAGGTACCGAAGCTGAGTCCCGAAGGCTGAAAAGGACTCAGCAGGTCCACGTGGGAGTCATGTGTTCCCGGGGAGTTCGTACAAAGGCCTGTGTGCAGGGAGTGGGATTTGCCGGAGAGCAAATTTGAATCTATTTTTAAGAATTTTTAAAAAAATGTTTTATTTATTTCTGAGAGAGAGAGAGAGACAACATGAGCAGGGGAGGGTCAGAGAGAGAGGGAGTCACAGAATCTGAAGCAGCTCCAGGCTCTGAGCTGTCAGCACAGAGCCCGACACGGGACCCGAACCCACAAACCATGTGATCATGACCTGAGCCCAAGTCGGACGCTTAACTGACTGAGCCACCCAGGCGCCCCTGAATCCATGTGATTTGAGACCAGTGCCTGGGCCCCAGCCCAGCCTGTTAAATCAGAATCTCTAAGGGGTGGCCCTGGGGGCACCGGTTTATTAAAGCTTCCAGAAGATTCCAGCACTGGGGTAAGGACTGCTGATAGAAGCCATTGTAAGCATAGCCCAGGAGTTTGGGCTTTCATCTTGAAGACTGTAACGGTCACTGAAAGGATTCTATTCATTCATTTGTTCAGTCTGTCTTTATTTTGTTAAAAAAATTTTTTTTAATGTTTCTTTATTTTTGAGAAGCTGAGACAGAGCACAAGCAAGGGAGGGGCAGAGAGAGAGGGAGGCACAGAATCAGAAGCAGCTCCACGCTCTGAGCTGTCAGCACAGAGCCCGACGCGGGGCTCGAACCCACGAACCGTGAGGTCATGACCTGAGCCGAAGTCGGACACTTAACCGACTGAGCCCCCCAGGCGTCCCCAGTCTGTCTTTATTAAGCACCTGCTGTGTCCCAGGCACTGTTCTGGGCTCAGGATCCCACAGTGAGTAAAGCAGATGGGGTGCAGGGAGGGCCGTGGCTGCGAGCAAAGGAGTGGCTGGGGAGAGGCGGGAGGGCTGGGGGCTGTCGCCTGCGCCAGGAGGACACGGTCTGGGCAGGCGACCGCGAGGAAGCTGGGGTGCCAGAGGGCAGGAAGGGGGGCCAGTCAGACGGGCCTGGCACACTGACCTTGAGAAGACATTGTTTTTGTTTTATCTGTTTTTCAATTGAGATATAATTCACACACCATAAAATTCACCCTTTTAGAGTCTACAACTCAGTGACATTCAGTGCATTCGCAGAGTCGCGGCCACCAGCACTATCTGTCCGGAGTGTTCCCGTCACCTCCAAGAGAAGCCTGACCCGGGGCAGCCGCCCCCCCCCCAACCCAACCCCCTCCCCACCCAACCCCCAACCCCACCCCAACCCCCAGCCACAAACCCTCGTTTCTGGTCTGTGTCTGTCTCTGTGCCCTTTGCACGTTTCATACACACAGAGCCGCACGACACGCGGCCTTTTGTGCCTGGTTCTTTCACACGCGTGTGTCCCAGGTCGGCCCCGCTGTCGCAGGGTCAGTACATCGTCCCCCCTCGAGTGCCGGGCAGCATCCCTGTGCGGATGGATGTTCTATTCACCCGCCTCGGTGGGCGGACGTTTGCGTCCCTTCCACCTTTGGCCCTTGGGGACCGCGCTGCCACCAACGTCCACATGCAGGTTTTTGTGCGGATGCGCGTGTACGGTTCTTCTGGGGAGGCGCCCAGAGCGAACTGCTCGGGCCCCTGGGGACTGCGTGTCGCACGCTTGGAGTTCTGACTTCCCACTCGGGGGTTTTAATTTTTTTTTTTTTAAACATTTATTTTGAGAGAAAAAGAGAGAGCGAGCGCAAACGGGAGAGGAAGAGAGAGAGGGAGGCACGGAATCCGAAGCAGCTCCAGGCGCTGGGCTGTCAGCACAGAGCAGGACGCGGGACTGGAACTCGCGAACTGTGAGATCGTGACCTGAGCTTCACCGGCTGAGCCCCCAGGCGCCCCCACGGAGGTTTTAACGACACAGAATGACGTGGGCTGTTCCGGCAGCTAAGGTTGACCAGCTAAACACGACCGCAGCCACGCTCCTGTCCGAGGTCTCCTGACGTTGAATTTGAGTTTGAAGATGGGACTTGGTCTTTGTCGCGGGATAAGAGGAGCTGCGTTAGGAATTGGGACGGGGCCCGGGCGCCGGGGGCGCTCAGTCCAACTTCAGCTCAGGTCACGATCTCACGGTTTCTGAGTTCGGGCCCCGCGTCGGGCTCTGAGCCTGGAGTCTGCTTCTGATTCTGTGTCTCTCTCTCTCGATCTGCTTCTCCCCCACTCATTCTCTCTTTCTCTCAAACATGAACATTAAAAAAAAAGAAAAAGAATTGGGATGAGGCTGCTGACTTGCTCCGGCTCCAACCCTGGAAACCAGAAGCCCCGGATTCTAAGCACCAGCGCTCACGCTGGCCTCAGGCAAGGCTCGCCCCCTGCCTGGGTCTCAGTTTGCTGTCTGTAAAATGGGAGCAGACGGTGGCCTAGTGGCCGAGCCCCTGGGCCCCTGCATGCCTGCCAAGCTGTAGCCATCTCATGTGTCGGCCCCGTCGGGAGGAGCGGGATTGAGGGTGTGTGCAGACGACCGCCGAGCCAGAGGTCTGGCGTGGCTGTGAGTCCAGCGGCTCTCGGGTCCCCTGCCCTGGCCCGGGCCGCCCCGGCCATGTGCCGTGGCTTCTCTGCTGAGACAGAGGTCGCTGGGTGTATCGGGTGCCCTTCAGGAGTGCCAGCAGCCTCAGATGGACGGCACGAAGGTCGCAGCCAGTGTTTGGCTCCATTGGGCCAGGACAGGCGTGCCGGGAGCCTGGCCGGGAGCAGGCACCTCCGGGGGTGACCGTTTCCACCTGGCGGGCTATTGCGTGGGGGCGACATGGGGCGACGTGGGGGCCAGGGAGCAGCCCACGGTCCGAGGAAGACCCCTCAAAGGCCAGAGCCCACGGGTCCCGAGGAAGACACAGCGAGGCAGAGGGAGGTGACAGCGGTGACGCCGTCCCCTGGTGCCTCGTGGAACCCTCCACCCGTCGTATAAAGTCGGTTTTCCAAGTTTGTTGATGAGGAAATCGCGGCACAGAGAGGGGAAGTCACTTGCCCAAAGCCCCACGGCTGGGAGGTACAGGAGCTGGGATTTGAACTGGGTTCGGGCTTCATCCAGCGTCCCGGTGCTTCCCTGCCGTGCCTCCCGAGTGGGATGCCTAGATGCGGCCACGCGGTGGCCACGTGGACGTGGTGTGCGTGGGGCAGTGTGGGGAGGGCTGAGGGCCCAGCCAGGACCTCGCCCGGTGGGGGGCAGGGGGGCTATGGGAGTCAAGGAAGACTGCCTGGAGGAGGGGGTCACTGAAGGGGATCCTACAAATGGGCAGGTTTTATTTTATTTTTTTAAGTTTATTTATTTTGAGAGAGAGAGAAAGGTATTTTCAGATTGTATTTGACATTAAGAAGGTCACGTGCTTCACGGTAGAAACCTTGGAGCAGCGGAAAGGTGGGCACCTGCCCGTTGCAGCTCACCCCTGCCAGTGGGCCCCCCCGACCGTCTCGGCTCCGTTTCCCACAGCTGCCCACCGACGGGTCGTCAGCCCCAAACCTCCTGGGCCTCTGTCACCCGCCCACCGGGGGACCTTGACAAAGATCAGGTCTCCTCCCCAGGCTGCCCGTCCCTCCCCAGCCGAGGCGGGTGGGGTGATCTGCCCTGTGGATGGGCCGCACGAGGCCCACTTTTCAGATGAACAGGCTGAGACTCAAATCTGGGAGTTTGGGATCGAATTCCAAACAGTAGAAGGGACGAGTGAGAATGCGGTGGACTGGCCCCAGGGCCTTGGTCTTGCCCTCTGCCCTGGGTTAAGTAGCACCTCCTGGGGCCGAGGCGGACCGGCCTCCATCCCGCGGTGTAGCAGCATGAGGACCAGCTGCCGGAAGGCGGCTCGGAGGAGGGGGTCAGAGCATCGCCACGCCGCAGCGGGGCTTTACGGGCCACCCCAGACCTGTAAACGTCGCCTCCCGGCTTCCGGACGGGAGGCTTCGCAGACGGGGATTACGAGACCCGTGTGGGTTCTGACGGGCTGGGCACATGGGCGGGTGGGAGGCGGGCCTGGGCCTTCCAGACCCCCAGGCAAAGCAGCACGGGGGCCCGGGGCCCGGTGACCGCAGCACAGCGGCCACCCCGAGACTAGGAGCCTTCGGGCAGCTGAGCCTCAGCTGGCCCCAGAGCCTGGCTTTCCACTGGCCGCAGCTCCCGCTCCTTCTATCCGATTCCCTTGAGCGGCTGGCCCTCCAGGCTTGCTCTCTTCCTTCCAGGGTGTGCCGTTCTTTCTGTGAGATTATGCCAATGTCCTGGGGCCGCCGGACAAGGGAGGCCCTGAGCGTTCAGAGCGAGAGGTTTTCCTAGGGCCCCTGGCCGCTGCTCTGCCCCCCCACCCCCGAGGGACAGGGTCAAGTGGACTGGATGGGTCTCCTGGTTCCTGAGATCGAGCCCCATGTCAGGCTCTGCGCTGACAGCTCAGATCCTGCTTGGGATTCTCTCTCTCTCTCTCTCTCTCTCTCTGTCTCTCTCAAAATAAACTTAAAAAAGTGTGTAGGGCAGTAGTGGGTGGCCTGGTTTCGTGGTCTCCCGTGCTGTGTGACTGCTGATTCCTCGCCGTTAATGGGGAACCCTGGCCCTCAGTGACCGGTTACCCGCCTCCCGCCAGGTGACTGGGACGACTGGACGTTTCTCTGGGGTTAAGGACTGGCTTCAGGACGGGCCCCACGGAAGGTGGGGGCGTTGCTGGAGGCCAGCTGAGTCAGCACAGCGGGTCGCTGGGGGTGCCTGGGAGCCCCGGGGGGCCCTTCCTCCTCTGACATCCCCCGGCGCCTCCAGGCGCACAGACCTCCTCCCGGCATCCACCCCCCACGCGTTCACAGCCTTCCCTCTCGCTTCGTGTGCCCTCGCTGCGCGCACACATTCAGCCGAGCTGCCTCCCTCGCGCCCTCGCGCGCGCGCACCCCCCGGACATGAGTGCGCGCCCCCGGACATGCGTGCGCGCCCCCGGGGACGTGCGCGCGCGCCGTTCCCCGTTCTCCGAGGGAGGCGTGTCCGCGTCCGTTAGAGTCTGGATTTGTCCCCCCCTTTAATTTTGTCAGTTGTTCCTCCTCCGTGAATTCCCGAGCGCCCGCACGTGTACGACTCTTGTCTCTCTGACGACCTGGCGCCGTCCTCACGGCGGCGCATCTCCCCGGTTATATCGCCGCGCCTGTGGGATCCGAATTTCCCCCATCTGAACACCAAGGCCTCCGAGCTCCAAGAAGGGAGAGTGACGGCTGAGGCCCCGCGGCTGCGTGTGGGGCGCGCCTGTCCCGGGGTCCCCCCCCCCGCTTTGGGGCCGTAGGGCTGAGAGCAGCCCCTTGCGGGTGACTCTCTGGGCGCCTGCGTCTTGATGTCATGACTGTCAGGCGGCCAGGGCTGTGTCCCCGCCCGCCCTCAGCAGAGGACCCCCCAGGAGCCCGGCATCTGGCCCGCAGCCTGTGGGAGCTCAGCTGAGCATGCTTGGAACACGCTCTGGAAACTTCTCACCAGACTCTGCCCCGGAGCTGCTAACCCTCCCCGCCCGCCTGTGAGACCCTGCCGGGCGCTCACTGGAGGAAGCTCCCCTGGGCGGCCGGAGACAGGGCCCCCTTCCACCACCTCGCCGGCTTCCCAAGTCTGTGTGGGCCTTTTGGAACGCGTGCCAAGCCCCCCCCCCCGGGCGTCACCCCAGCCCGGCCCACGGCCCTCCCGGTGGCCTGAGTCATCCCGGGAGGGCGGCCTCTGGCTCCCTGGGGCATTGTGGGAAACTCTGGGGCCCTGCGGGGGGGGGGGTTGCCTAGGAGATGTGGGGGAGGGGAGGGGCACGGAGGGGGCACCTTAGCTGCAGCTGTGAATAGGGGGCATCAGCCAGGATGCTGGGCGGGTCTCTGCTGGGGCGGGGGGTTCACGGAGCCCCCGCCACGTGCGGCGGGAGGACCCGGCGCCGGGAGCGCAGGACAGCGGGGGGCTTACCCGCCCCTCCGGAGCCGCCCACGCAGACACGTTGTCTTACCGCGAGGCCGGGACACGTGTTGCCCGTGACCCCGACCCCCCGCCCGCTGTGAGAGCCCCCCTGGTGTGGGAGGGGTTGAGACGAGAGGCAGAGGGTCTGGGCCCTCAGATCAGTGAGACCCGGGACAGTAGTAGTAGATGCCGGAGAGCCATCTGCCCGGCCCGTGGGCGGGACTCTATCCCGAGGAAGCTGGCACTCCTCTGTCCTGCGGGTGGTGGGGTGACCGCACGGTCCCTGGGCAAGGTTGGGCCCCATGGGGTGGGGATCGGGCCGGGGTCAGTGCAGTGACCCGAGCGGTCACCCTTGAGATGCCTCTCTCTCCCCTGGGCCCCGGGCTGCGGAGCGGGAAGCAGGCTCACCCACAGGCCGGCCCTGTGACTCCAGGGGCCAGGGGTCCGGGCCCCCCGGGGTCGGACACAAGCCCTTGTGACTGTGGCTGCCGTGCTACCGGGGCCTTAAGCAGGCGGGACATGGCGTCAGCAGAAGCTGATGGCTGCGGAGCCCGGGGCCCTGGCTGGGGGCGGAGGGGAGGAGAGGAGCAGGGCCGGGCTGTGCCCCCCCACTCTCCCGGCCCCCTACCCGGGCTGCTTCGGGCTGGACCAAGGTCCTAGGGAGGGTCTGGGCGCCCACCTACCGCGCTCAGGGCTCTGCACGCACAGGGACCTCTCTGCTCTGGAGGGAGAGAGGCCGGGACGTGAGACGCCGGCCTCTGAGACTGGTCCCTTTCTCAGGGGCTCCTCACGGTTTCACCCGCCGCTCCCAGCCTTCCGTGCTCCGGCGCTGTCACCTCTCTGATGCCCGCGGGGAATCCAGGCCTCCGGGTGGCTCCTGCTGGTGCGCGCTCCACGGGCAGAAGGTGTGGTTTGGCTCATGGCATTCGGAAGTCACACCTTGCCAGCCACCCCTGCCCCCCGCGGGGGCCTCCGCACGTCACTTAACCTCTCTGAGCCTCGGGCTCCCCATCCACACACAAGGAGAATCTTGCAACTTCCCTCGTAGGGACATACCCGGCAGTGTCCCCAGAGGGCCGCCCCGCAAGCAGTCGAGACCCCAGGAGTGGTGACTAATTGCTGCGAGCAGAGGAAGGAGACGGAGGCCTCTGCGGGCCCGCCCGCTCGCAGCCCTGGCCTCAGGGGCCCCTGGATTGAACAGGCCCGGTGCCCCCTGGCCTCACCGGGGTCGTGGCTGTCCCGTAGCGGGAAGTCCCGGCTAATCTCCCACGAACCTTGGAGCCAACCGCAGAGAATCCGGGCCCTGTTCAAAATGACCACCGCCACCCAGCCTGCCGGTGTGGGGGACGGGGACTGGAAGCAGCCTGGGGCGCCTGGGATCTGAGCGCCTTCCCTGGGCTCCCGGTGCGCATCTGAGGGATGAAGGGGGCACTCAGGGAGACGGTGCCCGGCCCTTGACCCACGTCGGCATCTGGGGCCAGTCGGCAGGTTCACGCCACCTGACCGCCGCTCCATTGGTCTGCTCGGGGGCCCCGTTTCCTCTTCCGGATATGGGCATTCCTGCCGTGTGTGCATCTCAGGGCTCGGGACGCGGCACGTGCCCGGTGGGTCTTGGCTCGTGGCTATTTTTGCTTCTGGTGACTTCATTTCTTCGCCGGTCCTCATTCCGGAAAGCTGAGCTGTGGACCCCAAACACGCAGAGACCTGGACCCTGTTGGAGGAAGGAGGTGAACCGGGAGGGGCCACCCTGGGGTTGGGCCCCAGGAAGAGAGACACCCCAGAGCCGAGTCAGGACGGTTTTCAAAGACCCATGCCGCTCACGTGCGTGTTTCTTAACCTTCCAAACGCGCTGCGAAAGGGGGTGAGTGCGTGCGTTTTTCTGGGGAGATGATCAGTAACTCTTAGTATTAGACTCTCACCGTGGTCGTAGGGTCCCCGATAGGGAAAGAGCCACTGCTACGGGTGTACCTAGAAGCGCCACACGGTGAGCCCGCTCCTCGTTATTCCTTGAAAGCCCCCCTTGTTCCCACCTGCTCGCTCTTCCACTTCCCTGCCCGTTCTTGCCCCAGGAGGCCTTGGTCTGCTAACGTCTCCCGGCTGCCCTGGGCACTCGCACGCACCCTCGTCACACCTGCGAATGACGGGTCACTTCATTCCGTGCGGTCTCCTGGTGTCCTCTGATCGCCTCACGCGTGTCAGCCCTGTCCCTCCCACTAGGCAGAGAAAATAGCTAAAATCAGAATTCGTATCCCTTGACCCTCCGCTGGGTTTTCTTTCAGTGTCGAACGCGGTGATTCCTTGCCAGCCCACGGGAGTGGCATTCCTGAGGAGCACCGTGGCAGCATCAGAGTCTCAGAGAAGCTAGGAGCCGGGGTGCGGGGGGACAGTGGAGGTCGCATTCAATATATGTCCTTAAAAACCACCAGAAATGAAGGCTCTAGGAGACATTGCTGCCAAAACAAAGCAGCTTTGTCCCCATTTAAAAACCTACTCTGGTCGGTAACCCCGTGTTCTTCAGTGGATAAGAGACTTGGCCACCATCTTGATGTGCTGAGAGAGAATTATTCCATGGGGCTTATTTCTTCTCGAGTCTTTTCTGATAATTATTGTTTTTTTAAGGATATATATCTAGTTTATGTAGGTAGCCAGATCAATGGGTATCACTCCTTTAGAATATTCCCTTAGTATTTTTCTTACTTTTTAAAAAATGTTTCTTTATTTAAGAGAGTCCATGCACTTGCGTGAGCAGAGGGGAGGGACTGAGGGACAGGGAGAGAGAGAGAGAATCCCAAGCAGGCTCTGAGTTGCCAGCACAGAGCCTAGCACGGGGCTCGATCCCATGAACCGTGAGATCAGGACCTGAGATGAAGTCAAGAGTCAGAAGCTTAACCAACTGAGCCACCCGGGCGCCTCTGCTCCCTTAGTATTTTTCTAATGTCTGTGCGTTCTGTAGTGATGCCTCCTCTTTCTTTGGTGATATTGGTAAATGGTCCCTTCTCTTGTTCTTCTTGATCAGTCCCGCTAGAGGTTTATCACTTTTATTGATCTCCTGAAAGGTTTATATTTAAGAGACTGTGCCTTTTAAAAGTTTTCTAACTAGCCCATTTGGGCTTGAAATGTAATGTCCTTTGTGCTTGCAGCTTCCCTTGCTGTATTTTTGCAAGTCTAGATGAAATGTTCATGAGGCTCCTAGGCCCTTTTCCAGGTTATTAATGCTTACGGGAACATTTTCCAAGCCTGATCTCTCTCTCTGTTGAGTCAGTGGAGGTGACAGCGATTTCTGTCCATCAACCTACTCTCGTGACCTTGATGGTAGTCAAGGTGATGTGTCCTTTTGCTTGCAGGGACTTTATTGAATCTTGCGTAAGTAATGAAGATATGATACTTAATGTTTTTTTAACGTAGAAGAGAAAATTGTGTTATCCCAGAATCACAGATGCGAAGGATGCCCTGCCGTCTCTAATATACTAACGGCTCTCTTGTTTGGAATACAGAGGCCTGATAACGCTTGTTTTTTTATTCTACAAAGCATTCACTGTTAAAATGGCCTGTGTCTTCCTGTATGTTTGCTACAAAGTATATACATTTGCTACAAAATATATTTTATTTGTGACTGTGATTGAAACTTCTGTTTTCTCTAGTCTGCATTTATGGCAAATCTCAGAGCTAGAATAATCTGAGAACAGAGAGGAACCTTACCTAGTGATTCTTGAGTCCACCAGCCCTCACTTTTGTCAAAGACCCTGAGGTCTGGGGAGGGAAGGGCCTGGCCTGGGGCGTGTCGGAGGCTGAGGCTGGACTCTGGTGCCCTGGGACACTTCCCCTCCATCGCCAAGGCTCTCCCTCTGGCGACGGGTATCTTGATAAGCTTACATTCACGACACAAAGGGCCATGGGATCCCCAGTCCCGGGTAGAAAGGTGGCGCTCGTGAGGGCAAGGCCAGGTGGTGAACTGCCCCCTCTGATTCCACCACCCGTCCATCTCCAGGACCCCCTATGTCCCCTCAGAGCCACGGAAAGTTTTTTTTTTTTTTTAACCCGGTGAGAGTTGCATTCCTTAAAAAAATAAATTTTTTTGGTGGCAACTTTATTGAGATATAATTAGTGTATTATGAAATTCACTCTTTTGAAAAGGCACAGGTCTGTGATTTTATTATATTCACAGAATTGTGCAGCCATCACCACTAACTGTAGAACATTTTTCCTTCCCCCCTGAAAGACCCTCCAAGCTCCCCTCCCCCAAGTCCCCGCAACCACTTACTTTCTGGATGTGCCTATTTTGGATGTTTTCTAGAGATGGAATCCTCCAGGGCATGGCCCTTTGTGGCTGGCTTCCTCAGCTTAGTGGAGTGCTGTGCAGGGTCACCCAGGTGAGCAGACATCTGTGCGTCGTTCCCGGTTACGGCCGAGTGATGCTCTGGTGTGTGCATGTGCTGCATTTTGGCCCATCCGTCCGTCAGTGGCAGTTAGACCACCTCCACCTTTCGGCTGTTGTGATTGCTGCTGCGAACATTCGTGTACTGGTTTTTGTGTGCACGTATTTTTTTCCTCCTGGGTGTATGCCCAGGAGCGGAATTGCTAAGCCCCGTCATAACTCTGTCTGGCCATGCAGGAAGGAGCTGCCCGATTCTTTTCAGAGAGGCTGTGAAGCTTTAAATCCCAGCCAGCGATGCGTTGGAGTTCTTATGTGTGATTTGCTTTTTATTATTTTTTAAACGTCTATTTATTTTGAGAGTGAGAGCGCGCATGGGGCAGAGAGAGAGAGAGAGAGAGAGGGAATCTCAAGCAAGCTCCACACTGTCAGCACAGAGCCTGACGCGGGGCTCGATCCCACGAACCGTGAGATCATGACCTGAGCTGAGAGTCAGGACTTTAACCGCCTGAGCCCCCCGGGCGCCCCAGGCATGATTTGCTTTTAAACGAAGAGCAGAGCAAACGGTCAGGTGACAGATACTGATATAGCAGCACATTCAATAAACGTTAAAGTCTTTTTCTGTTCTTGAGCCTTCATATAAAGAAAAGATTTTAGGGGCGCCTGGGTGGTTCATTCGGTTGGGCATCTGACTTCTGCCCCTCTCCCGCTCATGTTCATTCTCTCTCTCTCTCTCTCTCTCTCTCTCAAGAATAAATACACATTAAAAGCTTTTTATAAAAAGAAGACTTTAAAACTTACGCCCAACTTTAAAGGTGACAGATCCCAGCTCCAGCACTTACTGCGAGGTCTTGAGCCAGTAGCTTCTGTGTGCCTCAGTTTCCCCATCTGTAAAACCTTTGCGATTGAGTCAGCCTCGAGGTGGGGGTTGGGTGGGAACATGGCACGGTCCCTGGCAGGTAGGAAGCTCCTGTAAGTGCTAGCTCTCATTCTGACACATCGTCGTTGTGGGGACTCGGGGCGGCACTGCGCCAGCCTCCCAGCTGCGGGCACATGCTGGTCTGTATTGTCGCCGTGCCCTCCCCCCGGGCGCCGCTGAGATGAGGCTCTGTGTACGGCTCTACGTCTTGCTCTCACTTAACGTCCTGGTGCGAACCTTCCCCAAAGTTGTTATAACCATAATCTTCATGTTTGCGCAATGGGCTCCCGGGTGGAAGGGCCGTCACCCCCCCGCCCCGTCCCCCCGAGTGGATTGTGACTCTGGAAAATGCATTTAAGGCAAGACTGGAGAAGCTTTTTAGCTTGAGAAGACCTGGTGACAGACAGGCCCTCGGGGCAGGTATGGACTGGGGGCCTGAAAGGCCTGAGACCCGGAGTGAAGTTTCCAGAACGTGTGGGTGGGAGCAGGCTGGGGATGGGGGAGAAGCCCGGAATGCGGGAGGAGGTGGTGCCCAGGGATCAAGGGCAGCTTACTTGACAGTTTTGGGTCTTTTCCTGAAGTCTAACATGTTCTGTGTTGAAAACTTAGGTGACAGAGATAAAAAGGAAGTGATAAAACTCCCCATGATTCCATAGCCCAGAACTTCCAGCCTGCTCTTCTGTGCGTGCGTGTGTGCGTGTGCCTGCGTGCGTGCGTGTGTGTGCACACCGCACCGTGTGACTGTCGTCTGTGGGCAGGATGCCGGCGTTCAGGTCCGGGCTGCACCCCTCACTTGCTGTGTGCTCTTGGGGTGGTCACATCACCTCTCTGTGCCGTGCTGTCCCTAGCGGTGAGGGGGGCTGAAGCCCGGTTCCCGGGGAAGAGGGGACGAGTTAGAATGTGTTAGGGCAGAGTGCCGGCTGTTACCCATCGTCCTCAGGGCACGTCGTGTCCTTGGAGAAAGGCAGTTTTATTCGCTACCTCGTGACCACTGTTGCCGGACACCTGGGTTGTCACAGATGGGGACGGCTCTGCCCCCCCCCCCGGTTCCTCCACCCTGGGCCGGTCCCTGTTCAAGACGCCCCCGCCCCCCACCCTCTCGTTCTTGTCGAGTGGCCCCATGGACTGTCCCGGGGGCCGCCTGGCCTCCCCGCTAGCCGTGCGGTAAGTGGCCAGAGGCAGGGGACACCAGGAGGGGACATTTCCTCTGGACCGGCCGTCGGAAAGGACGGGGACAGGAGGGAGTGGGCTGGGGTGGGGACAGCCTGTCTCGCTTCTGGGCCTCTGTTTGGAAGCCGCCTCTGCCTTTCTGGGAAAGAGGGGGGATCTGAGCGAGTGGCTTCCCCCACTGCCTGGCTTTGCACTCCGGGCCGCTCACGGATCCGGACAAGCCCCGAGGCCGAGAGCCCACGGGCGCCCTCCCTCCGGTCCCGGTGCGCCGAGCACTCGGGCTCCGGCAAGTTCATTTCTCCGGGCTGTTCGGACTTTATCAGAAGAGTAAGGAAAGCTACTGAACGTCTCCTGTGTTCTCCGCATAGTCTTCCGTCTACCCCGTCCTTCAGGGTTGATTGAGTGACGCCCGCGATGTGGTTCGGCGTCACGGAGGGAACGATAAACATACGGTCTTGTTGGGGATTTGTGACATCCCCACGCTAGAGGCGTTACTTAGCTTGCTTCATTTTAAAAAAATACAAAACTTAGGGGTGCCTGGGGGGCTCAGTCGGTGAAGCGTCCGACTTCGGCTCAGGTCATGATCTCACGGTTCGTGGGTTCGAGCCCCGCGTCGGGCTCTGTGCTGACAGCTCGGAGCCTGGAGCTGCTTCAGATTCTGTGTCTCCCTCTCTCTCTGACCCTCCCCTGCTCACACTCCGTCTTTGTCTAAACTAAATAAACGTGAGAAAAAAAGAGGAAGAGGGAAGGCGGTATTGTTTAAAAGGTGTCAAAAAACCTTATTTTGAGATCATTGTAGGTTGACATAGAGCTGTGAGAAGCACCAGAGATCTGGTGCCCTTCACCTGATTCCCCCGGTGCAGCGTCTTGCACAACCGCGGCCAGTGTCACAACCAGGATACTGACCTTGACACGGTCCACCGATCGTGTTCCGATTTCACTGGTTTTACGTGCACTCTTAGATGTACGTCTGTGTGTGTTTGCGTCTGTGTGTCTGTGAGCCTGTTTCATTTTCTAGGGAGGGAACGGAGCTCAGGGGTCAAGGCCGTGCCCAGGACCCGTCAGCCAGGGCGTACACAGCAGGTGGGGGCCTCCCATCTGGCCACTCTGCCTCCACGTCATCAATTACTCTAGGGAAAAAGGTCAAGTTTACTCACTGTGGCTGCTCCTGGACACGGTAGCCCCGTAGGTGTCTGCTGCAGCCGCGAGCGGAAAACCCAGACAGGCTGGGATCATGATGTGTTGGTGCCGAGCTGCCGGCTTCTCCACCTCCCAGAAACCCGAGGCTCAGAGAGGGTAGCTGTTGAGCCTAAGGTCACCCAGCTAGCTGGTCGGGGGCTGGCCTGAGTCTGCTTACCCCAGCTCTGCCTGTGACAATAATCACAGCGAGCTTTTCCCAGGAGGTGAAAGGAGAGAAGACACTGTGGATCCCAAGTACCAGGCTCAGGATGCAGATCAGTTACCAGGGAGAGAGCTGGGGGGCATTTGGAAAGGTTTCTGGGCAGGAGATGGCTCTCGAAGTGTACGGGTGACCTTGGATGGTCAGCATGCCCCCAGGTGTGTGCCAGGGAGCACTGAGGACTTGGGTATTGGGATGACTTTTGTCCTTGCTCATGTGTGGTTTGGGAATGGTAGGTTATAGACGTCTATACCGGGTTGTGCGTGGCAGGACTTATCAGTGCCTTGAGTGCTCCGATGCTCACCCTGACCCTCTAGGTAGAGAAGAGATGGCTATTGTGCACGATGCATTTCGGGAACTGCTTGATAAGATGCTCTGCAACATGGGACTGTGAGCATTCAGGGCACCGCAGCTCTGGTGAGGCCGATCGTGGGGCCGGCAGCTCTCCGACCAACGTGGAGGCTCTTTTCCAGCATGGGAGACACTGAGGAGTGACATGACGTACGGGGCGTGGGACGCACCTCTGTCCACTCCCCGTGATCACAGCCGTGTGTGCCTCTGCGCGTGTGCCTGTGTGCACAAGGAAGGGAAGTCGGCTGTCTTCGGGCGACAATTTCAGGTGATTTATTATTTTTAATATAAGATTTTTCTTTCTTAAACCAACAAAGGCAGCCAGGCTCCATTCGCTGGGGCAATAAAAAGCCATTGTGTGTTCGAAGCAAGGGTGGAGGGCGACCTAACAAAGCGGTTTTAAGAGAAGAATTTCTCTGAGTCTTGCCGGGCAGGCGAGCTGGCAGGAGGGAGGCGGGCAGAGAGCACCGGGAGACGCTGCCGAGGCCCGGCCTGGGCAGGGGAGGTGGCCCCACGGCATCGCGGTTTCCCGAGGCCCAGAGAGGTGCTGCCACTTGCCCCGAGTCACACAGCCGCTGGGCTGCAGACCCGGGACTTGGCTGCAGTCCTCTGCTTTCCGAGTCTTGGCACGTTGCCACCTGGCACATGGCTGTCTTCACCAGTCTTCCATTTTCGCCACCATTCGGGGTCTGTACTGCTGACCTACGCAGTAGACAACAAGGTGTGTGTTTGTGTGTGTGTGTGTGTGTGAGAGAGAGAGAGAGAGAGAGAGAGAGAGGAGAATCGAGATGCCCGTTGCAGCATAACCCTGTGAATTTATCCACAACAGAGCACATTCAGGACGTCCCAAGGCCCTGCGGCACCCTGAGCATCACGGAAAGCAGCACGGAGGAAATGAGATTCTCTGCCCCGTTTTTAAGAGTTAGCAGCTGCTTTCCGGTCCCTTCTGGTCTGTAGGCCCCTGTTGGATGCTTTTGGGGCCAGAGACGCTTGGGAACTTTCCAGCCGGTGGAAGTTTCTTCTGTTGTGCAGAGGCTGTATTTTATCTATGACCTGGTGGGGCCTGGGCTGGACGTGGCACTTCTGTGTAAAACATGTGACGGTCACACCCAGTGGACAAAGAGCTGAGACTCCAGATAGCCCCCAAACCAGGCAGGGTTCACGGCCAAATGTTCAGATGACTTTTGGCTTCCAGAGCTTTGGGGTGTGGGGGCTGTGGGGCAGGGGTGGGGATCGGAGCTGCGGTTCCTCGACCCGGGAGATGCCCGTGAACACGGGGGAAGCTCGGTTTCCGTGACCAGGAGAGAAGGTCCCTCTCCTGTGACTTTTCCACGGTTTAGAAACGTGGGGGAGGAGCCGCATCTGATGGTAAGCACAGGCAGGGGTGGGGTGGGTGGGGTGGCAGAGAGCAAGGGAAACGCTTGGCTTGTTATCCACCGACCCCTGCATTGCCCGACCGTGGTGAGCGTGTGCTACTTCTTAAAGCGTAGGGAGAGGAGAGAATGGCCCCCGCGCGCCCAGTGCCTTCCCCCCACCCCGTGCCAGGGGGCATCAGACACTTCCCTGGATTCGCTCCGCTCTTCCCCGGTCGTTGGGCGCCAGGCCCGCCCGGACCTTGAGCAGCTGCGTGAGCCCCTCCAGCGGCACGTGACCATCCTGCAAGCCCGCTCCCAGGGGCCGCGGAGGGACTCCCGGAGGCCGCGTGTTTAGACGGGGTGGGACTTGCTGGAATCTGCCTTCCCTCGTTCAGAAGCTAAATGGATCTTTACTTGAGATCAGCAAAATCCATTTTTAACCAAATTTGAAGGTCACCCTGTGCTCGGGCTTCTCCCGGCGCGCCGAGAGGCACTGGCCTGTGTGACCGCAGCCCTTGGGGACCGGCCGCAGGCCTTGGAGTGGGCCACACTGTCGTCAAGGGGTCCCGGTGCCCCGGTGTCCTGGGGCCAGCAGTTTCCTTCCCGAGGGGTCAGAGGAGAGATGGATGTGATTCATCCATGGACCATCTATTGAGCACCAACTGTGTGCCACAGACAGGGAAGAGGAGGTCCCGAGGAGCGCAGCGGCTGCTGGGAGAGCTGGACAGATGGCTCTAGGACAGTGGAACGAGGGGCAGGCTGGGCTCAGCGTCCGGGGTAGAGACTGCGGGAGCCAGGTGGAGCCCCCCTCCCCCCATGCCCTCGGGGAGGGGCAGGCCGGGCTCTGTAGCTTTAAAACCCCGCTCTGTACCGGCCTTAGGGCCCCAAACCCAAAGGAAGCCGCGCGTCTAACCGCAGGCCCAGAGGCTGGATGATGGGAGCCGCCGCCGTGTCCGCCCGTCCGCGGCGCTGAAGTAAACACCTCCGTGCCCTGACGCACTTGGCGGTTCTCTCTCGGTGTCAAGGCCGCGCGTCACCCAAGAAGCAGGTCCTGGTGTCCCCGTTCCGTGTCGTCTTGGAGCAGCCCTTTAACTGATGGCTCCCGTCTCCTGGACGGACCGCAGGAGCCTCCTGAGGGCTCCAGGCTCGTCACGGCCGAGAACCCGAGGCCCGGAGGGAAGAGCGTGTGCGCGGCCCGCCCGGGGCTGACCCTCAGCTCTGCCGCTGGGAGCCAGGTTGCTCTGAGCGGAGTCGACGGGCAGCACGATTGTCTCCAGGTGTGTGGCCACGCCCCGGAGGTGTGACAGGCGTGCAGGGCCCTTTCTAGATGCCGCGTCCACGACAGGCCAGCAGCCCCAGTGTGTCTTCTGAGAGCAGCGCCCTCGTGGTTGGGGTCCCCCTCGCACCGAGGCCGCTGGGACACTCAGCCGTGGCCCCTCGGGGTCCTCGCTCCCTCGTCGCGGGGCAGCCTGCGGACGAAGGAAGTGGGATCAGAAGCCCCGCCTGCCTGGGCCTGTGGCCTCCGGCCCCCTTCGCCCCTCCTCTCTGCTGTCTCCCTGCAGGGAGGAGGGTCACGGCCACAGGACACCCGGAGAGGAGCCCACGTGTCCCTTGGCACACACGGGACAGGGGCTCTGCGTCTGCCAGCCGGGAGAACGGAGGGGCGCCCAGGTGCCATCCGGGACCGGGCGGGGGTGCCTGTGGCCGCGGACGACGCAGACCAGAGGCTCTGCCTGCCGGGAGCCGACCTTGCCACCCAGGAGGCAGGCGAAAAAGAAGCGAATGAGCGGAAGGCGGGGCAGGTGCGTCTGATGGTGGCCAAGGGGAGCTGGGAAGGCGGTGGTGGCCCGGCGTCCCGCTGGCCAGAGGCGCCTTGGAGGCGCCGTGCACCCTCCCCTGGTCAGCCCTGGACGCCACCGTTGGGTTCCGAGGAGCATTGCAGAGACCCGCCGTCACCTCCCGACACCCACCCCCCACCCCGCCCAGCTCCTCGGGGCCCCCGCTTGAAGCGCCCCCCACGGGGCTCGTGCGGCGCAGCGCGTGGACACCGGGACAGTCGTTTTGACCAAGACTCGAGGGAGGGAGACGCGCTGTGAGCCCCTCCCACTCCCACAGCCCCCCCCCCCCCACGTTTGTTCTCTCAGACGCACGTGGACTTGACGGCCAGGAGAGACGGGCTTCTCCGCCAGGGCTCCCCTCCTCCATCTTTGGGCAAATAGGCGGGTTTCTCTTGTCTGTCAAAAAGCGTTTGGGGTGGAAACTCGGAGTTTGCGCCTCTGCCCTTCGTTTTCTCTCTGAAACCTAAGTTTGGGAGCCCAGGCTCCAGAAGGGATTAAACGGGCACCTTCCCCGCACGGGGCGCCCTTCGCCCACTTGGGCTCACGCGGCGGGAGTGGTCGTGAGCAGCGGCGTGGACTGACCGCAGGCGAAGCCGGCCCCGGCGTGGGGGCGCCGAGCGGGCAGGGAGGAGGCCACTGAAACGGTCCGAGCCCGGAGGCGGGGGCGGCGTGGCCACGAGGGATGGGCCAGGCCCCAGCTGCGCCCCCCGCTTTGCCTGCTCTGTTCTCTCCCAAATAAAAATAGCTCGACTGTCACCCTCCGCCTGCCGTTCGAGGACAGTCCCGCCTCCTCCCCGCCTGCTCCCTGACACTTTGTCACTCTTCCTCTCTCTCCTTCCACCTTCAGGATATACTTGGGTCTCATTTTTGTCACTGGTGGTGTTTGTCCTTGGGGCCAATTTTATCCTTCCCCGCGGGGCTCCGGGGTCCCTCGGGGCAGAGGCCTCTGGGAAGAATCCTTGGGAGTTGGTTTCCCCCTGGGTGCCCTCCTTGGAGCCCAGCTCTGCTCCCCCCGGGGCTGGGCCCGGCCTGGCGGCAGCGGGACCCCAGGGGTCAGGCCTCGTCCAGCGGCCGCCCGGTGCCAGGCCGCGGGCTCCCGGTGCCAGGCCGCCCCGCCGAGGCTTCCTTTCTCCCCAGATGCTTGCTCCTCTGGTCCCGCCTTTCTCTGGGAGCAGCTCCTCGGGGGCACCTGAGCTCACAGCTGGCTTCAGGCCTCCCCCGAGCCCCCAGGACCCCCTCCCCTTTCCCTCTTCCTGGCACCCTGTCCAGACGGCCCCTTGCGGCCTGGCCTTGACCTGCGGGCCTTGCGTGCAGCCGTGTGCCCGCTGTGGGGAGCGGGGGCCCGGCAGCAGCGGGGTCATGCTCCTGTGCCTGCAGGAGTGAAGGGCCCGAGTGTCCAGGCGAGGGCAGGGGTGAGGAAGCAGAGGCGGAGATGAGGGGCGCAAGCAGCCAGCAGGGGAGGCTGGCACAGGAGGAGGGGCCGCCAAGGGCCGGGAGCACGGGCCTCGGACCCGACGGGGGGCCCAGGGCACAGGCGGCCCGCGTGGCCTGGGGGCGGCGCTGTAAATGCCCTCCTCCCTCCCCGGGCCGGGAAGGCGGCGGTCCAGGCCTCGCTGACGCACGCACACCGACCTCGCAGGACACGGAGAGCGCGGGAGGGGTGGAGGGTGGCCCGTCTTACAGATCGGGAAACTGAGGCCATTGGAATTGGGGTTTTCTCTTTTGTAACAGCCTTGTTGGGGTATGATTCACACACCGGGCCGCCCAGTCGTCCGGCGGGCACAGTCAGCGGCTGCTAGCGTCCCGCGGCAGCCGCCTCCGCGCTGTTTCCGGACCCTTCTGTCACCCCAGAAGGAGCCCGTTAGTCACTGCGCACTCCCTGCCCCCACCAGCGCCTGCTGACCTGGCGGGTGTGACGAGGTGTCTTCCCGTTTAAGGAGGGAGGTTTGAACTGGGGTCTCTCTGTCCCCGGGGTGGTGCCCCTCCCCCACGGGCAATACCCCTGAGTGGGGCTGGCTGACCCCTCCAGACAGCGCGCCCCAAACTCCCCCCGGACAGACACCAGGCTGCCCCCTCGCCCCCCACCCCCAGACCCAGCCGGCCAGGGGTGCTATGCGCCCAGAGATCCTTTCAGGATCTGGTGGGTGGTGGACCACAGGCCCGGAGTCTTGGAGCCCAGGCTGGCCAAGCGCTTGGCTGGGACCTTCTGGAGAGAAGCCCCTGAACCCGCCTCCTCCCCACCTCCGAATGTTCTGGACAGACAGCTTGTCCACGTAGGGAGTCGTAAGTTCCCATTTGTTGGACATGTGCATGTGACCCTCCCCACAGCCCCTGAGGAGGTGAATGCTGTGAATGCCCAGAGAGGTCAGACCAGTGGCCCAAGGCTGCACAGCAGGGCTGGGATGCAAGCCCGCGTTTGGCCCGCTGGTCCATGCTCGGCTTCACGGCCTTACTTCTTTCTCTCTCCCTTCGAATTCTTCCGGCCCCTTCCCCACCGTCCCTACATTCTGTGGTTGGGGTGAGAGCGGCCGCCAGTGCCCCTGCTCACTGCCCCTCCTGCGTGGGGAGCCCACAGTGGGCTCTCTTCGGGGGTGGGGTGTCCCTGTGAGCGCTGAGGGGCGGGGTGGCTGGGAGTCAGCCGTGGAGGCCGCACAGCCTGGGAGGGGACTTGACCCGAGCTCCAGGTCCCCCTCACCCACCGGCTTGCGCATTCAGCCCATGTCTGTCGGGCTGACACAGCCCCTCCCTCGCAGAGCTTCCCTTCAGGCAGGAGAGAGGCCACAAGTCACCTGACGGCAGCAAGTGGAAGCCTGCAGCCAGGGTGAGGGCTCAGGAGGAGAGGAACTCGTAGGAGAAAAGTAGGTGAAGGAGGCCTTTAACTTCATAGAGGCATCTGGAAGGCTTCCTGGAGGAAGCGAGTGCCGCTCCAAGGTCTGACCAATAAGGGAAGGCGGACCAGGTGTTAGAGCGGATGCAAGAGCATTCCAGGAAAAGAGCTCCCAGGGAGTGCAAAGGCCCTGGGGCAGGAGAGAGGCCCGCGCTGGGGAGGGAGGCTGTGTCTGGAGAGGAGGCTGAGGAGGCAAGCGGGGCTGGAAACACCGAGATACCCAGGGCTGGGGGCCACGTTGAAGGGTTTCAGGGGGGAGGGACATGGCCGGGTTCGCCGCCCGAGGAGCCTTGTGATGCTGGAAGGTACGACGAAAATGAAGGCAGCAGGTTTGCAGCCTGATTTGAACCAGCACCGGGGGCCGTCCTGGGCTGCGACAGTGGCTACTCCCTGGGGCTTGTGCCACCAGCCGGAGGCCCCGGTGGGCTGGGCCAAAGCCGGTGGGGGGGGGGTGCCCTAGAGAAAGGCCCTCCCCCTCCCCCAGCCCCTGCCCGCCCTCCTGTGGGCAGCAGCCACCTCTGCCTCCTGGCCTCCTCCCCGGGGCTCATTCATTCACAGTCTCCCGCCACCGCCTCCTCCAGAGAGAGGGGGAAGCTTCCAGGCCTCGAGGATGGAGGTGCTGGCCCCCGGCCAGCCCAGCCTGCCTGCCCACCGCCCCCTCCTCAGGCGCCCCCCACCCCGGCCTGCCCTTTCTTTATGGCAGGCAAAGTGCTAATTCCCAGCGCGGAGAGGTGGGCCAGGGGCTGCAGCCAAGAGAGGAGAGACTGTTTACAGCCTCCGGCGGCTCTTGGCTCCAGCGGGCCGGCGGGCGGGCCTCGCGGTGACATGTTTATTCTCCAGGCCTCCTGCTGGCCCGGCTCCTGGCAGGGCCCGGCGCAGGGCTCTGGGCGAGGGGGACGGGCCGGCGGCGGGGGCTGCTTGCGGCCCCGAGCGCATGTCTTCTCGCCTCTTCCTCCCGTGTTCACGTTGGAGGGGGCGGGCCGAGGGGCCGAGCCAGGGGGCTCCCCATGGCCTCCCCGCGGCCGCTGCTTGGTGGCCGCAGCCAGAGGCCACACGTGGGTGGGCCTCTCCCAGGAGGCCCTCCGTGGGCAGGGTCTCTGGGGCCCAGCGGGTGTGGGCCAGGTCCCGGGGGTGGCAGCGAGCAAGACAGATGAGGCGTGTCCCCGGGGGCGGGCGGCCCAGCTGAGAGCGGCCCGTTGTCCCCTGGCAGGGTCCCCAGGCTCCCCTCTCCGTGGAGCCGGAAAGCACCTTCCCAGTCTCGGTGCCTGGCTGGCCGGGCTGGGGGGAGGGGCGGAAGGACAGAAGTGATCCCGCCGAGTGCAGCAGGGACGGGGCGGGCACCCCTCGTCCCGGGGCCTCCCTCGGGGAACGCCGGGTCCCGGCTGGAGTGTCCCCGTGGGAGGGCGTCTGATGGGGCTGCCCAAGAAGGCAGAGGTTTAGGAGGGTCCCTGGTCTGCGGGGGCCCGCCCCGGAGTCCACGGACAGTGTGGAGCACCGGCCAGAGACCTTGGACGGATCACGCTGCCTTGCCTCAGTTTCCCCGGGGTCCAAGCACGGGGCGTCTCCGCGTTCCTTCCAGATCTGGGTTCTTGAGCTCCAGTGGCTGGGGCCTCATCCTGAAGCATCTCAGCAGATGCACCCGTCCACACCAGGGGACGACCATCCCGGCGTCCACTCCCCCCTCCCCCCCAAGACACCAGCAGGTGCCTCTGCTCCTGGGCCTGGCACTTTCTCTGAGCCCACTGGTCCCTAAAGGCCCTAAAGGCTTGCACACTGACTCCTTGCTGTCTTCCCTCCTCACGCCTTTGGGTCCCGGCCCCACACGCCACCCGTCCCCTTCCAGATGATTCCACGGCCATCTCTGGGGCCTCCAGACCAGGAGTCGGCACGCTTTTTTTCAAAGACCCAAGCTGGTAAATATTTTAGGCTTCATGGGCCAATCTCTGGGCTTCTGCTCTGCATCCTTCTTTTTTTTCATGTATTTGCTCATTTATTTAACAAACGCCCCTTTAAAAACGTAACAAGTGTTCTTGGCTCGGCCGGTGGGTGGGTTTTTGCTGTAGCCTCCGCAGGCCGGCCGGGTGGGGTGTGGGCTTGTGCTGTGCCCCAGCCACATCCACGGGTCGTGTCTTCTGAGCACTGACAGTGGCCCGGGCCCGCTGAGCTGCATACGTACTGGCCCCATGAATTCTGATGACAGCCGCGGATGAGAGGCGCTCATGGTCCCATTTTACAGATGAGGAAACTTGGGCCCCAGGGGATTAGGGAACGTGCCCCAGGTGTCACAGCTGATCAGGGCAGCACCAGGATTTGTACCGAGTCCACCAACTTCCTCTAATTTATTTATTACCAATGACCTCTTTTTAAAAAAAATATTTGTTCATTTTTGAGAGAGAGAGAGAGAGATACAGAGTGAGAGCAGGGGAGGGGCAGAGAGAGGGAGACAGAATCAGAATTCCAGGCTCCGAGCTGTCAGCACAGAGCCCGACGCGGGCCTCGAACCCACGAACCGTGAGATCATGACCTGAGCCTGAGTCGCAGGCTCAACCGACTGAGCCCCTAGGCGCCCCCTCCAGTTGCCTCCTTTTTAACTGCAGCACCTTGCCTCGTGGCTGTGGGCGCCTGGCTTCTCTGCCCGCGGCCCCCACCCAATTGTTTCAAATGCACAGGAAGCCCAGATGCTACCTTCTCTCCCTGCCTTTTTCTGCGTCTCTCTCGGCCTCCAGCGGGCGCACATCCCCTAGACACCAGCCCCTCCCATCCGCTCCCCCAGTCCCTTCGGTTGGCCCTGGGCAACCCCGGGAGACCCAGGGACACTTCACAGCACCTGCTTCCCCAGGGCCAGCCTGCGGGTCACGCAAGGCGAAGCCTGTCCCTTCAGCTGCTTGGCCCACATTCTGCAACCCTATATCTGAGCCACATGGGCTCAGCCGCTGCACGTGACCCGGGGCGGGGACCAGGAGCCCCAGGCAGGCAGCCCGGACACTGCCTGCGAGGCCTGCCCTGGTGGTGAAAGCAGCTCAGGCTGGGGAGGGCGGGGTGGGGGCCTGGGAGAGGCTCTCCGTCTTCACTGGTCGGGGACCAGTCACCAAAAGTGACCCATCGGTGTCCTGGACCTGTCATCCACCAGAGGCTAGTTCTGAACTTTTCAGCTCCTGGGGTTGCTGGAAAAAAAAAGAAAGAAAGAAAAAAAAAAAAGAGTTTGGACAAGTAGATCAAATGAGAGAGAACATGAATAAGAATGGAGAGAAATAGTTACAGGAAAGCTATTAAAATACCTGAAAAGCGGTAAGACTCGGTGCTGATGAAGTTGCGTAAATGGGGCTCATTCCTGTTGACAGAGGCAGCACCAGCCTGTGTGACACTGTCTTTCCCCGAACGTCTGTCCGGAGGCGTCGAGGGCTTCGCAGGCCCTCTGTGGTTTGACCGCCAGGCTCCTTTCTGAAAAGCCGTCCTGAGGAAGTAACTTGCAGGAAGGGAAACCACAAGATGCGCAAAGATGTCCTTTGCACCGTCTGTGCTCACGGGGACGGCTCCAAATGCCCACCAGCAGGACACGGTGGAGAAGACGCCGTGCGTCCCTTGCGCGGAAGAGGACGAGGAGTTGATGGCCGGCCGTGGGGGGTGCCGGACCCAGTGCCGGGGAGACAGGGATGTGGGTCACAGAGCTGCACACGAGTGTTAGTTGCAGCAAGCGGAGCGACGTCCCCGCGCTCAGGCTGGAGACGAACGTGGGAAGCTGAGGGTCCTGCGTTCCGGAGGTGACGGGGCCGCCCTCCCACGGCGGCACTTCAGCCCACCGTGTGACGTGTCTGCGCCTTGCTTCCGTCATTGCGGAGACGAGGGCACCTTCGCGGCCTCTCTGGTGGCGCGGGCTCTGGTGGGGCGAGTTGCGCAAGCCCCTGGGAGGGACCAGTGGTTGCGGCTGGGAGCTGGGTGGTTCCCGCCTCGCGGCTGAGACCAGGGGGCCCGGCCTCTCCACTGAGGACGCCCCGGGCAGGCGGGGGGTGGCCTGTCCGAGGCCCCACAGCCCCCGCGCGCCGGCCCAGGCCGTTTCCCCGGCTTCCTGCCCCCACTGCGGGTGAGCGCCCTTCCCGGCACCCAGTGAGACCGTTCAGCTCTCGGGTCCGTGGCCGCAGGGAGCTCAGAGTTTCCGTGCCGCCGTGTCCCTTGAGACACGACCCGTCCAATCGGTGGCTCCCATTTGGTGGAAGCCGCCCGGCGTGGGCTGAATTGTGTCCCCCAGAACCCCGTGCTGAAGCCCTAACCCCCCGCTCCTCTGACTGTGGCCGTAGTTGGAAATGGGGCCGTTGAAAGAGGGGATTCAGTTAGAATGAGGCAGTTGGGGTGGCCCGGCCCAGTGTGACTGCCGTCCTGCTGAGTGCTGGGGACGCAGATACCGGGGGGGGGGGGACCGTGTGAGGATGCGGGGAGAAGGCCACGTCCACGGGCCACGGAGGGAGGGCTCGGGGGAAATCAGCCCTGCCCCCGCCGGGGTCTCGGCCTGTGGTTGGGGCCGCCCGGCCCGTGGGGCCTGCTCACGGCTGCTCCGAAACCTAGGATGGTGCCCCACGGACCTTGTGACGGGACCCCCACGTGCTCACAGGGTGACACCTGAGTCTGGCCTTTGTCACCTCCCTGGTGGACATTCCGAGTCTCTCACTTCTCCGTGCACTTTGCCGGTTTCACCCTCGCTCGGGACCTTCCCAGAAGCCTCCGGTGGCTGCCGCCCACACCTCCGTGACCCCCGGTGCCCGCGTCAGCGAGGCCGGACCTGTGCTGTGTGAGGAGCATGCCCCCAGCCCTGGCTCCCACCCGCAGGAGCACCCTTGGGGGACTCCGTGACCTCGACGGCCGTCCTCTAGGACCGGGGACCCATAGCTGCAGCGAGTCAGTGTGTGGGAACGGAGGCCACGCACACCCCGGGAGGGAGGGCGAGTCCCGCTGCGGGAGGCGGGGGCCGCGCCAGGGCGTGTCCTGCCAGCTGAGCCCGCAGGAGCGGCTTCTCCCCTCCCCCCGCCAGGTCTGCCCCGGGGCCGCACGGTGCGGGGCAGAGGTTCCGGGGCGCCGTGTCCCCACATCCACATCTGCCGGTCCCCCGCGTGGCCTTATTTGGAAACACGGTCTTCACAGACGGAACCAACTAGAGATGAGGCCACACTGGATTCACGTGGCCCCGAGTCCCCTGCCTGCTGGCCCCAGAGTTGGTACATGCGTGAGCACACACACTCACACAGACACACAGACACACACTCTCACACCACACACACACAGACACACGCACAGGAGGCAGGTGGCGGTGTAACACAGCCATGAGCCACGAACGCCGAGCGTGGCTGGCAGTCACCAAGAGCTAGAAAATGCAGGAAGTCTCGTCCCCTGGAGCCTTGGGTCCCCGCAGGCTCCGTGATCTCAGACGGGGGCGGGGGGGGGTGACCCTTGGAGCAGACCCTGTGGCTGCGGGGGGCGGCCCGTTCTCCTCCTGCGTGTGTCCTCTCCTCCGGGTCCAGGCCCAGCGTGGGCCGGCGTGTGCACTCAACATCCTTCCTCGCCTCTGGCTTTGGGTTTTCTTGGGGACTGAGCGCGGCGGCCTCCGGGAAGAGGTGTGCCTGACCTTTGCGTGGGTCTCCACAGAGGCTGATGGGGGGGTTCATGAGCAGGGAGGGCTCCCCCCGGAGACAGGATGGGGTGCAGTGGTTGACGCGCAGTGGTCGAGGGGGGCCGGGCTGATCGGGGCCTGGGCTGCACCACTGCTGTCCTGGGGGAACTTGAGCAGTTGACTCTCCTCCTCTCTGCCTCCGTTTTCCCGTCTGGAAAATGGGGATGATGCCAGGAGGGAGGGAGGTGTGGCGAGAGCCTCACACAGGCGTCGGCGTAGCCGGGAGCTGGGAAGGGGGAGAGTGTGCTCTGTGTGCTCGCGTCGCCCTGTCTTCGTTCCTGGGCAGGGCCGTCCAGAGGAAGCTTCTAGGTGCAGGGACCTGGTTACCCCTGGGCAGGGCCGTCCGTTCCACCACCCGCTGTGCTCGCTGGAGGGCACGGGCAGGGGTGTCCCAGGCTCCAAGGGGGCCTGAAGCCGCGCGGTGGGGGAGACCCGTGGTGTGCTCTCCCCCTGGCCTGCCATGATTCGTGTGTTGCGGGGTGACATTGGGGTCCCTCCTCGCCCACACGTGTCCCTGCTGGGGCCCAGTACCTGCATCGGGGAGCCGCTGGCAGGGTCAGAGGGCAGCCTGTGGGCTGGAACAGAGGTATCTGGCTGGGGATAGAGACCCAGCCTGCTTAGCCGGCTGCCAGGGCCCCCAGTTCCCCATCTCTATCCTTCAGGGCAAGCTGGGGGCCCCCAGAAGGTGTCTTGTTCTGTGACCTTTTCTTTCCTTCCTGCTTATGCCCATTGAACAGATGGGATCACTGAAGCCTGCCTGGCTGGTGTTTCTTGTTCTTTGTTTTCTGGCCCCGGGCCGGGTGCGGGGTGGGGGTGGGGGACAGGAGTTTCCTCAGGGACAGGTGGGCAGCGCTTCCCAGGGTGACCTCAGCCCGAGGGGGGGGACCCCTGCTGCTGTTTTCGGTGCTCCTGGTGGGCCCTGGGCCAGTGCCGCCCCCAGCCGCGCCTGTGTTCTCGCCCGGCGTGGGAGCGTCACACCCCACCCCCCGGCCGCTGTCACGGGGCTGGGGAGGTGGGGGGGCATCCCTGTGGGCGGAGCCCTTCGCAGCGCCTCTGGTCCCCCCTCCCCGTGGGTGGCTGTAAAAATAGCACTCGGTTTCAGTTAGGCGCGGGCGGGCGGGGGTCTGGCGTCCCTGCCCCTTTGGAGGAATTACCGGCCCACATGTTGCCAGGAGGCTTGGCTGGGAGAGGCCAGCGCGGCTCCAGGCCGGCGAGCGGGCGGCGCACAGATGGGAACTCGATCACCCAGCTCAGCAGACTGTTTGATTTATTTTAAAATCAAGCAGATGGCTGCTACAGGGGTTTGTTTGAGTTCAGCGCAGAGCCGGGCCCGCGGCCAGGAGCCTCGGGGCAGCTGTGCCAGAAATTTTTCAATGACTTTGGTCGTCAAACCACCTCTTCCCCTCCTTTTTGAACTTCAGCCTCACCACACACATGTCGGCCTTCTAGCACCTTCTCCCTGGGCCGCCTTGGGCGCCTTCGCCGGCTCCCTTTGTCTGCCTCGCGGCCTGGATCTCTGTCTTTGTCTTTCGGCTTTTCTCTCTCCTCTGCGTGTGTCTGTCTCTGTGTCGTTATCTCTGTGTCTCTCTGTGTTTCTGTGTGTCGCTCTATCTCTCTTTGTTTCTGAGTCTCTGTCTCTCTATCTCTGTCTTTCTTTCTCTGTGTTTCTGTCCCATCTGTCTCTCTGTGTCTGCCTCCGTGTGTCTGTCTATCTCTGTCCTCTGTGTCTCTCCCATCCTTTCCTCAGGAAACCTTCCTGAAACATCCTCCCTGCTCCCTTGGCTCCTCCCCTCCCCTCCCTCCAGTAAGGCCCTCCCGTGGCCCCGCAGCACCCCCCGCCCGTACCCCCGCAGCACCCCCCCCGCCCGTACCCCCGCAGCACCCCCCGCCCGTACCCCCTCAGCACCCCCCCGCCCATACCCCCGCAGCACCCCCCGCCCGTACCCCTGCAGCAGCCACCCTGCAACTTCCACCCCCTCCTCCAGCAAGGCACGCGGGAGAACAGCCAGGCCTTTGTGGCCAAGCAGTGCCCTCCGAGCTGCCCTCTCCCTGAGAGACTGTGGCTGGGAAAACCAGGCCCCGGAGGACACCAGCCCTCCAAGGTCAAGTGGCCCGGCCCCTGCTCTAGGCAGGGAGGCCAGGGGCGGCCTGCAGCTGTCCCTGCGGGGGGAGGGGAGCAGCCTGATCGCCTGCGAGGATCCCACGGCGTGGCTGGGTTGCTCGGAAGGTCAGCTGCAGGCTGCGGTGTGGCTCATGCTCCCCAACACACACACACGCATACACACACGCACGCACACACACACACAGCTTGTGCACAGGACGGCCACACGCCCCCGTAGGGCTCTTTGGTCGAATGGCATCAGATCCCCACCCAGCGCTGCCCCTTCACCCCCGTCCCCCGGACTCAGCCTGCACAGCCCTCACCGCTTCCTAAACAAGCCAAGGATTTAAAATAGCAGCCGCTCTGTAAATAGCCCACATCCAGAGAGCAGCACTTTGCAGGCGGGTGGGGCGCGGCCCCCGGCCTCCCCAGCGGTGGGGGGCGCTGGTGGCACTTGGGCTCCGTGCCTGGGCAGGCAGGCCCTGGCTGGACACGGGGTGGGGAGGCTGCTCTCCGGGTGACCCGGGGGGAGGTGACTCAGCCGCCTGGCCGGCCCTTCTTCCCCAGGGTCACCCCTATCCGACTTAGCCAGCTTTCAGGAGGGTGGAGGTGAGGGGCCTATGCCCACCTGGCCACAGGGCAGCCAGGGGTCCCCCGGGGGTGCCTGGGAGAGAGGGAGAGGGCGGGTCCACACCTGCCTCGCCCTCACCTGCGTCCTTGCTGGCGGGGGACCTGCCCTGCCTTGCCCTCCTCCAGCACGGAGGCCGCCGCCACGCAGCAAGCGCCTGTGCCCAAGGGTGGAGGCTCTGGCCTCTTCCTCCATCGGACATTCTCCTGAGCCGGGCCAGCCAAGACCTCAGGGACAGATTTGCCTGCAACGTCAGGTCAGCAGCCCCTGGGTCAGGGCCCGAGCAGGACCCCCGGCTCCCGCTGGCCTCGTGTGCCGGGGACCGGGTGCCAGGCTGGGCCGGGTCACCAGGCTGTCAGCCCCACCTTTCCTCTCCGGTGGTTGAAACTGACCCACCAGCAGCTTGCGTTCTGGGGAGACACTGCTTGGGGCGGGGGAGGTCGGGGGGGGGGTTATACTGATTTTTCAAAACAGCCAACTCCGCTTGTAGCAGCTGCAGCCCAGCGTCTCAGACCAGACAACTTGGAAATGATAATGAAGTTTAGCACTTCCTCAAGCACAAATGAAGCCCAGGGAGCCGAAAACTGTGGCCCAATTAAAAATGCATCTGAGTCCTGGTTGAAAACCCCCCATCCAGGGTCCGGGAGCTTTTGTTTGTCTATTTTCTGTCTCCTTGGTCTCCATCTGTCCTGGGGGCGGCCCTCGGGCTCAGCCCGTCCCCACCCCCCACCCCAGAAGTCTGCCCGACTGACCACAGGGCCTCGTTCATACCCTGACTGCTTCTCCTCTTTCTATTTTGACTTTGCATACGGAAGAGGAAGCTAAAAATTTTCAGACGGTATCCTGTGTGTCCCAGAAGCCCGCCCGTGCAGCATTTCGGGGATTGGTGTCCCCAGGTTGGTTTGGATGGCGACCTGCATCCCTGTATGAAGGAGGCGTTGTTGGTCGATGGGGCAGGAGGCAGACTTGTCACTATGATCTACCATCCCTGTGAATTGTAAATTCTTCGGACTCCCAGACTTGATGATGGCGGATGAGGCCAGCACCGGGTTTGGTTTTTTTTTTTTTTTTTAGCCCCTTTTATTCCTTGTGTAAAAAATAAACACAACGTAAAATTTACCGCTGTCGCCATTTAAAGGGTATAATCTCGGGGCGCCTGGGTGGCTCAGTCGGTTAAGTGTCCGACTTCGGCTCAGGTTCGTGGGTTCGAGCCCCGAGTCGGGCTCTGTGCTGAAGGCTCAGAGCCTGGAGCTGCTTCGGAGTCTGTGTCTCCCTCTCTCTCTGCCCCTCCCCTGCTCGTTCTCTGTTCTCTTTCAAAAATGAGTAAACGGTACCAAAAAAAAATTTTTAATGAAGGGAATAGTCTAGGGGTACTAAGTACACTCACGCTGCTGTGCAGACCCCAGGTCCATGCCCGTCTTGTGCCTGAGGTTCCTTATCACCGTGTGTCCATCCTCAGGGCCATTTTTAAGATGCTCTGCAGGCGGAGATACTTCCCTTGGCTTCCCGGGCGACACCTGGGGCATCTCAAAGGCCAGCAGGGGAGGGACCCTCCAGAGGTTCCCACGGAGGGGTGACACCCCCACGTCCTGTCGAGAACAAAGGAGCAGGCAGCCCTGGTAGGAAAAGCCATGGCTGGTGCTGGCAGCGAATCTGCAAAGCCCGAAAAGGGGAGAAGCGAGGGAAGACGAGCTTTGGGAATGTAGAGGAGAGATTCCTGGAGCCAAACTCATTAAAAAAAAAAAAAAATCCTCGGTCTGGTTGGCAGCCGAGAAACATTTTTATATTTGGGTTTAGCTCGAGGCTCTACAAATTAGCGTGGTCTGTTCCAGTCCGCATTTGTGACTTCGTTCAGTTTGGGTCTGACTCCCCGGCTTCCTGGATGCCTTGCTCTTGGCAGGATGGAGGGGCTTTATTGTTCGTTCCGCGGACGCTCGGTGAGCGCCTACTGTGTGCGGGGTGCGGCTCCGAGTAAGGGGGGATCCGTCCTGAGCCACGCGAACCTGCCCTGGCCCCGGGCGAGTTTCTCTTCTTCTGGGGAGCCGTGAAGAACGAGGGAGTGCGTGTGCACTGTGGTGTCACACGGACATCAGTGCCGTGGACGGCAGTGAAGCGGGGGTGGGGGTCGGAAGCCGCCAGGGAACAGGGGCTCTTTGGGGACCGACGGGTACATGCTATGGTCGAGGGGCCTCTGAGCAAAGCCCTGAGTGGAGCACAGGGCAGGAGGCCCAGAGGTGGGAATGAGTTTGGGGTTTTGTGGGGAAGCAGGAGGCTGGCGTGGATGAGCAGGGAGGAGGGAGAGCGGGAGGGGGTGGGGGGGTCTGAGAGGTCAGGAGGGGCTGGAGGATGTGGATCCTTGGGAGGTCACTCTGAGTGGGAAGGGCGTGTGCTGGGGAAGTTTCCCGAGAGGACGGGAGCGGATTCATGTGGCCGCTTGGTGAAGAGCAGACCCAAAGGGCATAATAATTATATTAAAAAAATTTTTTTAATGTTTATTTAATTTTGAGAGAGAGAGAGACAGAGTGCGAGTGGGGAAGGGGCAGAGAGAGGGAGACACAGAATCCGAAGCAGCTCCAGGCTCTGAGCCGTCAGCACAGAGCCCGACGCGGGGCTCGAACTCACAAGCCAAGATCGTTCCTCAGCCGAAGTCGGGCGCTTCACCGACTGAGCCACCCAGGCGCCTAGATAATTACTATTAGTAATGATATTGAAGGGTACGTTGAGTCCCGTCTGGGTCACTTCTTCCCCTTCCAGTTGCTCTTTGATCGTCCTGACTGTTTCAAAGAAAGGCTCAGTTTGGACCTCTGCTGTCTTGAATGCCTGACACTTGCTGTGAGTTACCTGCCACTGTGTAACCAAACACCCCAAAATGTTGCAGCTTAAAGCAACAAATATTTATGATCCGGGAGGTTTCTGGCTCAGCTGGACCATTCCAGCTCCAGGTCGCTGAGGAGACTAATCAGCACGATGCCTGGGGCTGCAGTCTCAGCCAGAGGCTCTACTGAGGCTGGCCCGTCAGCTGCCAAGATGGTGCCCACCGCGCGCCCTCTCACGGGTGGCCGGGGCCTCGGTCCAGTGCTAGCTGATGGCAAGAGGCGCAGTCCCTTGCCATGTGGGGCTCTCTGCAGAGCAAGTGGCTTTGCCGGGTGAGTGATCGAAGAGACAGCCAGGAGGAAGGTGCTGGTCCCAGAAGCCACCCACTGTCACTTCCGCCACGTTCCCTTCGAGGGTAGTGAATCACCGAGCCTGGCCCGCACTCAAGGGCTCCACCCCTCCGAGGGAAGCGTGTCGAAGCATCTGTGGATGTATTTTTAAACTACCGCACTTGGTGATCTCTCTTTTTAAGAGAGAACAGGCCTCAGGCCCAGAGCCTTCGATGGGAATAGTAGTTCGCTCAAGTTGAACACCACTGCTTTGTTTTCATGGTGTGTATTTTTAGGGTTACCTTCTATTTGTGTTGCTTAATACCGATTTTCCTTTTATGGTGGTCACATGCATTTTAAGTTTCCTTTAAGCTCAGAAAGTGGAGTTGATTTGAGGGAGACCGTGAAATAAGAAATACTGCAGAGAATTAAGGGGAAGGCCGAGGAGCGGGAAAATGTCAGGGAGCCGGCAGGTGGAGGAGGGCGGCCACGTCTGGGGCCCGCGGGCAGCCGAGCGGCCGGGCGTGCGGGCTCTGGAGCCACACCGCCTGGGTGTGAAGCCTGGCTCAGCAGCTGTGTGACTGTGGAGAACAACCAAACCTCTTTGGGCCTCAGTTTCCCCTTCAATAAAGGGAGGGAGCAGTCTGCTGCCTGGTGCTGCTTTGGAACGCAGGTTGGGTGGAGTCTGCCCAGCGGGGCTTGGCCCAGGGCCGGGTATGCAGCAAGTGCTCACCGCGTGTCCCCTGCTAGGGCATGGGGGCTTTCAGCCCCGACACACTGTGGGGCTGGTCCTGACGGCCCCGGTGGGGGTGGGGGTGTGTGTGCGCATGCGTGTATGTGCACGTGCGCGTGTGTCTGCGTGTGCGGATGGAGTGCCAAGGAGATGCCACCCCCGCCTCCTGCCTAGAGCAGTGGCAGCCCTTGCTGGTGAGGGCGGGAGGGACTCCCCTGTGCGGTTCCTTGTCCGGTCAGAAAACTGGGGTGACCTGTGAAGGAATAAGTAACTCAGGGCAGTGGTCATTCCCCCTACCCGGTTGCCTGCTCCTCCCCCCTCCCTCCCTGCCTCCCACCCACCCACCCGTCTGTCCGTCCATCCATTTGTCTATCCATCTGTCTGTCCATCCATCCATCCATCCATCTGGCCGTCCCTCCCTCTTGTTTCTTTCTGGGCATCCACCCACCAGTTCATCTCCCCAGTCATCCATCCAACTTTCCTTCCTTCCTATTCATCTCTCCATCTACCCATCTGACTGTCTGTTGGTCCATCCATCCATGCATCCAGCAGGCATTAGGGTTTGCACTAAGGACATAACAATGAACAGCACAACCCCAGCTGACAGAGACTTCCGGTCCGGTGGGGAGGTGTGCACGCTGAAGGCACGGAGAGGAGGTGGTTCTTCGGTAACGGCGGAGCGAGCACCTGCTGCGTGCTGGCGTTGTGTTCAGTGAAGACAAGCCCCCGTGCACCTCACAGTGGGTGTGTCCAGAGGACACAAGGTGTCGGAAGCAGGTGTGATCAGCTCTGCCTTGCAAAGGAGGCGGTACCTGAAGGGGCTCTTGAGGGATGTGTAGGAGTTGACCAGGTAGGTGGGGGAACGGGGGTGATTCCGGCGGCATGAATGCAGAGGCAAGTCTGGGGGAGTCTACACAGTTGAGGCGTGTCTGGGAGGGGAGTGGGGCGGGATCTTAGAGGCTGCGGCCAGAGTGGGGGTGGTTGGGTCCCCTGAGAGCAACCTTGAGGGTTGGAGGGGATAAGAAGAGGCAGAGAAGACGGGAGGGGGTTCCTCTCAGGCCAGCCAGGTGTGGAGAGCTGTGCTGGCCCTGGGTGAGCCCCGGGAGATGAGGCTCATCCATTCGTGCACTTATTCACTCAGCGTTGCCCGAGCTCCAGCCGTGTGCTGGCACAGGGGACGGGGCAGGAAACAAGGCACGCAGGGCCCTGCCCGCAGCAGGCTCAGAGGCCGGTCGGGGGCCTCGAACATTAACATCAGTCAGTGCCAAGGTCAGTCACGCTGAGCAGCGAGGGGTATGGAGAAACCCCTGCAGAGGCGGGGCGTGCTGCCACAGGGAGGGGCCGGCAGGTAAGCAGAGGGGCTGTGGGCAGAGAACAGCACGGTACAGTGGGCCCGCGGTGGGCGTGGGCCTGGCCTGCTGGCGGCGGCCACGGAGCCCTGTCACATGGCCCTGGTGAACAGTCGTGGCCTCCAGCACTGCTGTCAGGAGTCAGGGTTCGGGCAGGACCCTGCAAAGGACTTGGTTTGGTTTTTTCCTCTGAGTGCTGGGGAGCCATTGAGGGTTGCTGAGCAGAGGAGGCTTGTAAACGCGGTTGTCGGGCAGCAGCGTGCAGGACGGGGAGCGAGCTTCCCTGCGGCCGGAAGCTTCTGGGAATGCTGAGTCAGTGCGGTTACTGCCCCGGCTGTGAGGTCAGCCAAGCCTGGGTTTGAATTCCTGCCCTTCTGTGAACTTGCTGTGTCGGGGAAGATACTCGCACGCCCCGGGCCTCGGTGTGCTCGCCTGCGAGACGGAAATAAGGACAGCGCCCGTGTCTCGGGCCCTCGTGCCGGGCAGGCGGCGCTGCACCGTTTGATCCTCGAGGCTTCCCTGCCCTGCGCGACCCACATGGCGCGGGCAGTTAGGCGGGAGGGAAGCTCGCTCACGTCTCATTAGCTCTTGCGGCGGGGGGGGGGGGGGGGGGGGGGGGGGGGGGGGTCGGCAACATCATGTTCTCGGGCCCGGAAGACCAGAGAGGGCGAGGGCTCTGCTCAGGAAAGGAGATGGTGCAGAAGCATGTGAGCCGCCTTCTGCCTCGGTTTACCCTGCTGCGAGGCACCCTGGGCCTCCCCACCCCCACCCCGAGCCTGGGAGAACACCCCCGAAAGAGTTACGTGGCCCCCAGCCTGGCGGCCTCTCCGAGCCGTGCAGGGCCTGGGCTCCCGACAGGCCAAACAACTGTTTTTGACTCACGGTTGCGAGGCAGCCAAGTGCAATTGCTTCCACGCTGGGCCGCGGCGGGAGGGGCGGAGAGACGCCCGCTGTCTCCCGGAGGTGGGGGCACTGGCTGCCGGCCAGAGGGCGCTGCCTGCACGGGGAGGGGGAGATCTCGGGGGGGGGCGAGGTCCTCCCCCGCCCCAGGCCAACAGGGCGCCCACCGTGGGGGTGCCGGCCTGGCTCCCGGTGGCAAGGGCGGCACAGCCGGGGGGCGGGGTGGACGGGCCGCCTCACCCGCAGGCCGGAGCCTTGGCAAGGCCGACACAGAGCAGTCAGCGCAGCGCCGCGGTGCCAAGGCCGGGAGCAGACTCCCGGCTCCCGTTCAGCTCCCGCGGGCTGGGCCTCCGTGCTCGCCCGGCTCCCCTCCCCGGTCCCGGCCTGGCCCTCCCCGACACGCCCCCCGCGCTTCCTGACCCATGACGCCCAATGCCTGTTGGGCCCTTTCTGTGTGCGACGCACCGCGCTGAATGGTTTTCAAGCTGTGCTCAATTGTCAACGCTCACGAGTATCACGCCTCTTTTAGAGAGGAGAAAATGGAGGCGCAGAGAGGTTAAGTAATTTGCCTAAGGTCACACAGCCAGCAAGTGGTAGAGCTTGGATTTGAACCCAAGAAGGCTCATGCCAGAATCTATGCTTTTTTTTTTTTAAGTTTATTTATTTTTGAGAGAGTGTGTGTGTGTGTGTGCACGCAAGCACGTGTGAATAGGGAAGGGGCAGAGAGAAAGAGGGAGAAGGAATATCCCAAGCAGGCTCGACACTGTCAGCACAAATCCCGAGGTGGGGCTTGATCCCATGCCTGCGAGAGCAGGACCTGAGCCGAAATCAAGAGTCGGATGCTTACCTGACTGAGCCCCTCGGGTGCCCCTAGAACCCACGCTGTGATCTGCTTTGTGAGACCACCTCCCACCACAGGCTGCGAGAGTGTAAACCCCAGCTCACAGCCCCAAGTCTACAAGACATGACTTTTTCCTTAAATTCAAGCACGATTCTCTTGACTGTCCTCAAGGTTGCAGGCTGGCTGCCGTAGCTCCAAGCATCACGACGTTCTCCCATGATAACCTCCAAAAGCAGGATAGGAAGGGGAAGAGAGCTTTCTTGTCTTTCTCTCTTTGAGGGAACAGTGCTTCCCAGATTTTAGCAAACTTGAGTCCACTTGTCCAGGGCTGGTCATCTGCCCATCTGCATTTGCGGGGGTGCTGGGAACATGAATATCTGAGCATCTCAGACTTTATGGGGGGCAAGCTGTGCCGTCAAAAAAAGGGGGTATGCGTGGCTGGTGGGTAGGCACCCCACATGGCTTACTCCATCACTGACCTTTGAGCAGCCCTGCACTGAAGGGTGTGATGTCTCCATTTAACAGACAGGAAGACTGAGGCTTAGTGATGGGGGCCCTGTCTCTCCCCCCCACCTTTTTTTTCTGTCTTCCACTTATGACCCCAAGCTGACTTTAAGTGTCTGGGCTCTGTGGCTTTCTTCACTGTGGTTTAGAACTGCCTTTCCACCTGGGGGGTCGAGAACAGGACTTGGCTGTCTTTTGGGTCTCCTTGTCTGATTCAGGGATGCGCATCTGGAAGGTTCTAAATCACCTTATACTGTGTTAGGAGGGCTTGTGTTACCCACACCCTCTCGGTTCCCACGTGACTGACATGAGCCCGACTCCAACTGGCCGGAGCGAAACGGGGTGCTGTTGAATTGATGAGGGTCGTTCCGGCTCGGGCACCCTCGGATCCCGGGCTCGTTGGGGGTCTCCGGGCCTCTGCCTTCCTCCACCCTCAGCTCTGCTCTCTCCTGTGTGAGGTTCATGGGGGGGGGGGGGCTCCACTTAGTGACCCAGGGTGGGGAGAGGAGCCCTTCCCTTGCCAACTCGCAGGGAAGATTCTGATTGGCCCAGCCTGGGGCGCAAGCCCGCCCCTATCAAGGGAAAAGGAGGGTGCTGATTGGCAGCCCACTAGGTGGGGCGGGGCCGACCGGTGCTGGTTAGGTGAAAGGGAAAGTTGCTTACTACAGATGAGTGGGTCGGACAGACAGATGGAAAGACGATGGATGGATGGACGGATGGACAGGCAGTGCATGGATGGATGGGTGGATGAAGGGGTGGACAGACGGTGGGTGGATGGATGGATGGACGGACGGACAGTGGATGGATGGATGATTGGTTGGACAGACAGATGGAAAGAGCAGGTGAATGGATGGATGGTTGAGTGTGTGGAGGGACAGACAGATGGCTGCTTAGATAGATGGATGAATGGACCGACAGTCGGACGCATGGGTGGACCAGAGGAGTGACTCGACGTAGCTCCTTTTTCCTAGGGGCTGTTTGCGGAGTTATTTGAGAGAGAAAACGCTCCAGTGGGGGAGGGGCAGAGAGGAAGAGAATCCCAAGCCGACTCTGCGCCGTCAGCACAGAGCGCGACGTGGGGCTCGATCTCACCACCGTGATCACGACCTGAGCCGAAATCAGGAGTCGGACGCTCGACCGACTGAGCCCCCCAGGCGCCCTCCTCCTCTGAGGGTCTTTAATAACACTTCCTGCTCTTGCAGAAGCAGATGGAGAGTCCCCATGGCCCCCGGGAGCCCCGTGCTGCCAGCTGGCGGTGTCGCTCTGTGCCCTGCTCTGGCGGCTCTAACGACCGTGCCCACCCGGACTTGCCCCTGGCGGCGGGGGGCGGGGGCCGGAGCCGGAACGAGCGAGGCAGGCGTCTTAGTGGACGGGTCAGAGCGCAGCTGTTGGCTTTTGCGACATCCCTTATGGGGCACGTTTGTCACCACAAGGCCACACTGAGCCAAGCGCTTCCCTGACTCCTTCCTTGGGAAGCTGCCCTCGAGGACATGCAAAACCCCACTGATGAGCCCTGTGGCCGCGAGGCCCTTCCTGGGGGTGCGCCCCAAAAACCCCAGACCTCCTACCTGAATGCAGACGCGCTGCCCAAGCGAGCGCCAGTCTGCTCCCCGCAGGCCTCGAGCTTTGCGCAGGGAGGACTTGGCGGGGGGGGGGGGGGCTCCGTCTACCCCAGCGACACCCTCCGGCGGCCGGGTGGATGGCGGCTCAGCGCGCGGACGGAATGGGGAGCGGAGGGGGCAGGACTGCTTCCCGGTGCCTCGTCCGGCTCGGGGTGTGGGCGTGGGGGCAACGTGGATGCACCCCCAGGCCGGGTCCGCTGCCGGGGGGACCCTCGGGGGCAGCTCGGGTCCCGAGTGAGGGGTCAGGAGAGAGAGACGGCGGGCCTTCCCCCCCCCCCAGCCCTCCCCTGCTGTGTCTTCCTGGGCCTGGAGGCGGAGGGGCCCTTCCACGGCAGCCCTCTGCCCTCCGCCTGGAGCACTGGCCCCTTGTCATTGAACATTGCAGGGTCACCTCCTCCTGGAGGCCCAACTGCTCCACTAAAGAAACTTCTCCCCGCCCTGGCTGCGTCTTCCGGTCCCAACCCTGCGTCTGTCCTTGCTGGTAGGAGCCCATGAATGAATGAATGAATGAATGAATGAAGGGCCCAGTTCCCGTGTGTAAGGAGCATGAGCCAGGGCAGGACATGTGCCTGGGCTTCTGGGTCCGGGCGGGCTGATGGGGGGGGGGGGGCGGGGGCGGTACCTGTGCTCTGGTCCCCGAGGCTGTTTGGGGGCCGGGGGGCTGCTGGCTCTGGACGGGGCCCCTTCCCGGGCCTTGTGCTCAGTGAAACGCCTTCTCACCTGCAGAACCGTCACAGGGAGGGACCTGCTGTGACGACCACATGCACGCGTGTGTCTGTGTGTGCGTGCACGCGCGTGTGCACAGTACGGTGCGAGTGTGCAGCATCTCGTATGGGATACGTGTGTGGGGAGGGAAATCTGCACCGGTGTGTGTGTGTGTGCGCGCGCGCGCGTCGTGTGTGTACGCCCCAGCCTGGTGCAGTGTGTGTTCTTGCATGTGAGGTGCGTGCCCACGGGGGTGCCATGTGCGTTCACAAGTGCTCGTGCGTGCTCGCGTGTGTGGGTGTGTGTGTCTGTGCGTGGCGGGGGCGCCGGGAGCACAGGAACTGACAGCGAGTTTCTTCGGATGATTAATGGCCTTTGGAAGGAGGCGCCGCATCCGTCAGAGGCTCCTGGCAGGTTCTGAGCTTGGCCTGTCGCCCACCTTCTGGCTGGACCAGCCCAGGTGAGGCTGTGTTCCCAGCCCGGGTGGCCCAGGGCTGGGGGGTGGGCCCCAGCGGGGACAGAGAGCCCCCTTGAGAGTTGCCTTGGATTTGGCCGACCCCGGCCCCCTCCGCCCTCCCCCCCACCCCGCACACATAGGCCACCTGGCCAGCGGCGCAGCACGCGGGTCGTCAGACCTGCCCCCCGCCTCCCGCCGTGGCATCACTCACCTGTGATGAATGCACCTTCCGGGGCCTCCCCCACAGGACAGGCCAGGGCCTAGGAATCTTCATTTTTAACGAGCATCGCAGGGGTCTCCTCCTGCTTGAGGAACTCACCCAGAGCCACGGGGGAGCCAGGCAGGGGTGCGGAAGGCGCCCTCCCCTGCTCCTCCTGTATTTGCCCCTTGGGCATCTATTCTCTCTGCTTCTCATTTGCGGGGTGACCGGGACCATACCGGCTTTGGGACCTTTCTTCCTCTGTGCCGCGGGGTTAATCTTACAGCACCAGCCTCCCTCGCTCCCTCACGGCTCTTGGAGGGACTGAGGAGCCATAGGCATCTAAGTCCCAGCTGCTCTGTGCCCTGCAGACAGTGTGCTTAGATAGGGCAGGGGGGCGGGGGGCGGGGGAGGCGAGCACAACCCCAGGTCCCAGTGGCACCCCAGCCCGCGGTAGGACCTCTGGCGTTCCTGATTTACCGATAAGAAAACCGAGGCTCCGGGTCACGTGACTTGCCCAAGGTCACTGGGCCCAGGAGGACAGGGTCCCAGAGCCAGGGGCCTCACCCTGCCCTTGGCCCTCAGGTGGGAGACGGGTGAGGCCGAGACTGCCAGCTCCGCCAACCCCCACCCCCAGCAGCTCTGAAAACGCCAGCCGGGCAGGCGGGGCGGAGGGCTTGGGAGGCTCTGGAGCCCAAGCCGCCAGCAAATCCAGCCCAGCTGGGGGATTAGACCGCATCTGGCTCGGTTTACACCCGAGAAACAAAGGCGGCTGCCGGCGCCTTCATCTAGGGAGGAGGGGGCAGGAGGGGGGACTGCCCTTGGCCCTGTCGGGGACCTGGATGGAAGGGAGGAGCGGAATCTGGGCTCTGATCCCCCGACTGACTCCCTTACTGCCACCCCCACGACTCCAGGCTGGTGACCTCACATCTCCCAAATGGAGGACAGGGTGTTCCCGGGGAGGGGTGAGGTGGAGTGGAGAGGCTGGGGGTGGGGGTGAGTTCCCTCGCGGCAGGGACAGGGAATCCTAGGAGCCGCAGGCTCCGGCAGCTGGCCCAGCCCACAGTGGGGATCCCCGACCTGGGGGCCCTTCCCTGCGGCCAGGACCCCAGACACAGCACGTGGCCTCTCAGTCCCCAAAGGGAAGCAGCCAACGTGGGCGAAAATCAGAGCAAGCCCTGCACCCCCACCCCCTGCCGTACTTTGCAGGGAGGTGGGGGCGGGGTGGGAGTGCTGGGTGTTCTGGCTCCCCGCGGGGGGGTGGTTAGCTCCTTCCCCGTGGGGTGGCAGTGAGTTCCGACCTCCCCCTAGACCCCCTTGTCCTTCTGCGCTGGGGTCTCAGGCTCCTCCCCTGCAGAGGGGGCGCTGGGCCCGCCCGCTCCTCCCCCCCCCCTGTCCCCCGTGGCCGCAGGGCCTCCCTCCCGCCCCAGGAAGCCCAGCGCCGGGTGCCAGGCGGGCGGGGGCGGCGGGTGTGTGCGCGGCTCGCCGGAGCCAGGAGCTGACCTTATTAGCCGGGGGCAGCTGTTCGCGGTGCACATCTGGCAGCGGGCTGCGGCCCGCACCCCCGCCCCCCTGCCCGGCCTGGCGTTACCTTCCAGGAATGCTGGCAGCGCCGCGCATCTGGAGCGCGTTTCTGGGGGCAGCCGGCGCCCCCTCCGGCGCCTGGCCCGGGGCTGGGGGTGGGCGCCGCCCCGCCCGGATTTCCTGGCTCCTCCCTCCTCTGGCCGGTGGCTGCCCTTGGCCGCCGCCTCGTGGGCTGGGCGACCTCGGGGCCATCGGCCGGACCCGCTAGACAGCCAGGCTCCGTGTCCAGGGTCCCGGGGCTCTCCCCGTGCTGTGGCACTGGGGCTGCGGAGGGACGCCGACTTCAGCGTTGAAATAAAACCCTGAAAGTCTGAGTCTGATGGAGGCCCCGGGGGCTTGCTGTCGTGTCCCTGGTGGGCACTTTCCCTGCTGGGTCTTCATCTCTGGGCTGCCCGGCTCGAGGCTCTGGGTGGGGCTTGGTCGGGAGGGAAAGGCAGAGAGAGCAGTGTGGACAGTCCACGCCGTATAAGACACTCTGGAGTGTGTGGCCCTGTCCCCGCCCGGCCCCTCACTTGAGAGCTGTGTGGCCTGGACGAGTGACTCAGCCTTTCCTTGCCTCAGCCGCATCTGTAAAATGGGCCGGTCAGGGTACCTCCTTCAAGGAGTCCAGTTGCTGTGCTGTCACAAACTGCTCCGGGCCTGGAGGACCGTCGCGGGGTCGGGTTCCGTGGGCCCGGGGTGGACGTGAGGCTTCCCTGAGGGGAGGAGGAGACCGAGCACTGCCGTCCAAGTGGAGAAAAGAGGGGCGTTTTGGAGCAAGAGAAACGCGGGTGCCTGGGCCTGCGGGTGACAGCGAGGGTTGGGGAGGAGGTGGGTCGGGCCAGCACGAAGGCCGTGAATGTCCAGTCTTGGGTGCCGATGCCTCATCTCGGACTAGGGGCTGGGCGGTGGGGAGCTCTCGAAGGTTCGTGAGCAGGAGAGTGGCCCGTGGCCCCCAGGCCGCAGTTCTCTCTCCAGCAATGAGTGGGGGGGTCCCAGGGTCTATCAGAATAATTCCTACCGCCTGCAAGGCCTACACACTGACCTTCCTGCCCCACCAGCCACCCCCGCCCCGGCTACCCCGCCACCCCCTCCTCAGGCGGCACGTCCTTCTCCCACCCCTGAGAGCACCCACCTCCACAGTCTCACACCAGGGCTCTTTGGTTTAAAGCTGTAGCATCTGGGGGAGGGGACAGGGAGGTCCTGAGGAGCCATGGGTAGAGGGGATAGGATGGTGTGTCTGGCGGAGGGACGGGCTCGGGGCACGGGCTTGGAGGGGGTCGTGAGCAGGGCAGCGGGCACCCAGGGGGCGGGGGCTGTCTGGACGACTGGCGGGCTGGGTGGGGCCGGAGTCCTGAGAGCAGAGCTCAAGGCCAGGGTGACTTGCTCCGGGGTTTGCCCTGTGCTGCAGGGAGTGGGGAGCCATTGAAGGTGAGAGCGTGAGGCTGGTCTGCTGGCTACTCCTGCTGCAGCAGCTCCAGAGCCTTGAGGGGCGCCTGGGGCATCCTAGGGGCTCCTGAATGACTCGTTGAATGAATGCATAAAGGGCGGGGGGGGGGGGAGCGGAGGGAAGCCGAGGGCGGTACCACAGGCCGAGGAGAGAAGTGGACAGGGGAGGGTTGAGGCCAGGGGGCCTGGGCCTGCGGCGCACCCAGCCGGTGGCGCTGTCAGACCCAAGATGGCGTGGGCGCAGGAGGACCCCTGGGGGGTGGCATCCTGCCCGGGACGCGTTCTCTGCCCAGGTTCGCTGCAGGCCCAACCGGAAGAGCCTGCCCCTCCCCCTGGCCTGGCGCCACAGGGCACCGGGGGGGCCGCCCTCCAGCCCAGCCACCCGCCAGCCCGCCCTGACCTCCTCCAGACACTGCGTGCCGCCTGCCAGCATCTGCCGCCTGCTTCCTCCCGCCCCCAGCGCCTGTTTGTTTTTCTTCCAGAACCATCGCCTCCCGCCGAGGCGGTCATCCAGAGGAGGTGGTGTTCTGCACACACCCCTCTGCCCTCCGCAGCCCCACCAAGCCTCGCGGCCCTGGAGGGGATGGTGTGGGAGGCTGGGGCCCCGGGCGGGCGGGCGGCCGGGCAGGCGGCCGGGATTTCACCGGCCCTTGCCTCCTGCGGCTGCCGGTGGCATCGGGAAGAGGCGTGAGCGTGGCCCCTTTGCCTCGGCGTGTCCTGGGAAGGGGCTCCGGGTGGCTCCCCGCTTGTCTTGGCCCCCTCCCTGCTCCGTCTGCCCCCGCCCCCCCCGGAAGGAGTGAGGCAGGGTTTGGGTCAGAGCTCCATCAGAGGACGGCCCTAGGGCTCTGGCTTCTGACTCTCCCTGGCAGCCCCAGGACCCTGGGCCTTGTGGGGACCAGCCCTCGGCCCAGGGCAGGGGCGTCTGCGGGGTGCTGACGCCTGTGCTCCCCCCCACCCCCCCGGCCGGGCTGCCCGCTTCCTTCCCAGCTTCTACTCTCAGTCGGGTCATCCAGCAGACGCCTAACAAACACCTACTGTGCGCTCAGCTGGCGAGGCAGCGTGGCCCTCGTGGCAACCATGAAAGCCGTTGGAGGGCGGCAGGGAGGGTGTCACGACCTGGGCTGGGCTTGTCCAAGGCCACCGTGACTCGTGTGGAGAAAGGAAGCAGTGTGGCTGCCTCCCCAGGGACAGATGTGCCCAGAGCAGGGCGGGGGTGCCAGCAAAGAGGTCAGGGTCGCGTCCCTGGGCAGCTTGGAGGGGGTGCGGGAGGAGTGGGTAAGAGGGTCCTGGATGAGCCCAGAGAATCCCCACCAGCCCTTCCCCCTCCCTGCAGCCTCTCTAGCCTCTCTCTGAGCAGGGGTGAGGGCTCAGCCCTCCCAGCAGCCACTGTATCCTCCAGCTCAGCCGCCCCAGCCGTCCAGGGAGGCTGTGACCGCTGAGGCCGGGGGAGGGAGGAGGGATGGAGCCAGGAAGGCTCCTTCTGGGTGACTCTGTCCCCCTCCGAAAGGTGCTGGGGGGGCCACGCGGGGTCTGTGACTTGCCATGTCTTGTGGGTCAGCAGCTACCTGTTTCTGACCGTGGGCTCCCAGTGCGGATCCTGAAGGTCCCACAGCGCAAAGTGAGGCGCCTTCGGGCTAGCCGGGGGTGGGGTCCAAAATCTGTGCACGAGAATCTATCCCAGGGGACCCCAGGACAGGCAGACCAGCCCGTGGGGACGACGATGCCCCCTTGGGGAGGGACACAGGGAGCCCTGGAAACGCTCTGCGTCTCAGGCCCTTAGCGACAGGTACCTCCGTCGCACCCGGGCACCAGGCAGGACATTGAGCCCCTGCGTGTGTCTGTGGCTGGGAAGGGCCAGGGGACCCGGGAGGATGAGGTCAGCAGGCCCGTGGCGCCGCCCGTCAGCTCGGTGGCTTTTAGCCCAAATCGCCGACTCTCTCGGAGCCTCAACATCCTCATCTGCGAAGTGGGGACGCTGGTGTCGCCCTCCCGGAGCCTCGTGAAGAAGACATAAGTTAGCACGGGGGCAGTGCTCGGCGGCGGTCACCGTTCCGATTAAACAGGTGGCGTCTGGGGTGCCGCACGGGAATCCGCTTCCCCGTTGGAACCCCACGCTCCTGGTGCCGTGGGCCCGGCCTTCCCGCATCTGCGCAGACGGCAGGAGAGGCGCTCTGACCCTACTTGCCGCCGTACGGGCGCGCTTCTGAAAAGTGCCTTATTTGGGGCGCCGGGGGGCTCAGTCCGTTAAGCGTCCGACGCTTGATTTGGGCTCAGGTCGCGATCTCTCGGTTTCGTGGGTTCGAGTCCCACGTCCCGGCTCTGTGCTGGCAGCACCGAGCCTGCTTAGGATTCTCTCCCTCCCTGCCCCCCTCTCTCTGCCTCTCCCCTGTTCACACTGCCTCTGTCTCTCTCAAAAATAAATAAACTTAAAAAATAAAGAATGCAAAAATTTTTTTAAAAGTCCTTATTTTACAGAGCTCTCGACTGAGGTCCTGTTGCCTCAGTCCAGCTCGGGATGCGTGAGGAGGCGGTCCCCATCCCCCCGGGCGCCTCCACGCCTCCCGCTGTGGACAGACCAGGTCTGGACCAGACTCTGACCCCGTCCTGCTGTGCACCTCGCCTGCCCTCTCTGAGCGTCGTCTGCGCATCAGTTAAACGGGGCTGATGGGCTCCAGTCTAAGGGTGGCAGAGGGCTCGGCGCAGGGGACCCAGGCCAGCGCCCGGCCCACACAGGCGCCATCTCGCCCGTGTCCCCCGCGGCCCCTCCGGTTATACCCGGTCCCAAACATGCACACCTCTTCCCGCCTCCACGCCGAGCTTGAACTCACATGCCCTGGGATTATTCCTAGTGTGGAAATGGGCAGGTGTTGTTTTCTGGGTTCTGTTTCTGTTTTTCAGAAAGCTGGTTCTTAAGCCTTTAGCGACACCATTGGGGATGTGGGTCTCGGAAAAAAACGTGTCTTTGATCTGCTGTGTACACCCCCCCCCCCACCCAGTGCCTTGATTGAGGAATATGCCGCACAGCTCGTCAGCGACAGAATGGGGGTTCAGGCTGAAGTCTGCAAGCACCCCAAACCCTTTGCTTAAAGTACTGAGCCCTACAAAGATAGTCAGGGAGGGCTTCCTAGAGGTGGTGGGGCTCACAGCCAGGCCCCAAAGGACTCTCTCCCCCAGATGTATCCCCCATTCTTGCTTTAGGACTAAGAGTGGTCCAGACTCTCTTCGTGGCGTCCTCCCCAGCACCCCCTGGCCTGGCCCGGGGAGCCTGCCCGTCCTTGGTGGTGGCCGCGGGGGCGGGAGGCGGCCCCCGGAAGGCCGCCCCTCTCTCCCAGCCGCCGTCCACAGCCCCAGGTCAGCCAGGGCCGCCCCCACACCCTGGCTGGCCCAGTGTGTCCCATCCTGGTGCTCTCGTGCCCACTCTGCCGCCCGCGTGGCTGATCCATGCTTCTGAGCGCCCGCAGATTTCCTGGCGCCCAGGATGGGTTAATGCCTTCCTGGTCACACCCGCAAATGTCGTCTGTCCCTCCCCCAGCCGCCCTGCTGTCCCCTCTCCTGCCTCCAGAATCCCGCAGCCCTCGGTGGCGCCCCCTGCTGGAACCCGGCTTTGCACACAGGCTTCGGCCGCCTGTCCTGCCGACGGGGTCCCGTCGATGCCATTGCACAGAGCCAGTGGGGCTGGGCGGCCAGGGCTTGCACAGTGACCCCCTGCACGCCTTCGCCGCCAGGCAGCCGTGGGCACCAGGCTGGGAGGATTCAGGGTGCGGGAGCCCGTGGAGCGTGGGGGTGAGCACTGAGCTGCCGAAGCCGCCAGGGTGAGCAGGGGCCAGGGCTGTGCAAGGGTCCTGGGGTCCTGAGCCCCGTCTGCGCACGCCTCCTGACTTTATACCCTGGCGGCCTGGAGAGGGGGTGCTGTCACTGGCGTCTCACAGGTGGGGACACTGGCCACAGAGGCCCCTGGTGGCCTGCCAGTGTCACGTGGGGGAGACCCGTGCCCACAGCCCAGCCAGTGCTGGGGCGGGAATGGGGGCTCTGGGAGCAGGAAGCGGCAGGCAGCGGCCCCCATCCCTGCTGCTCATAGAAAAACCCAGAAGCCAGCGCTACCGGGGGATCCTGACGCGACTGGCGGGGGGTGAAGCCTGGGCTCAGCTGGGAACTTGCAAAGTTCCCTCCGTGACTGTCATGCACAGCCAGGCTGTTATAACAAATGTTCACAAACCTTAGCGGCCTAAGAATGATACATATTTAGGGGCACCTGGAGGAACAGTTGCTTGAGCGTCTTTTTTTTTTTTTTTTAACATTTATTTATTTTTGAGGCAGAGACAGAGCATGAGCAGGGGAGGGGCAGAGAAGAGAGGGACAGAGGACACGAAGCAGCTCCAGGCTCTGAGCTGTCAGCACAGAGCCCGACGTGGGGCTCGAACCCACGAACCGTGAGGTCATGACCTGAGCCGAAGTCGGACGCTTAGCCGACTGACCCCCAGGCTCTCGAGCGTCCAACTCTTGATTTCAGCTCAGGTCCTGATCTCACGGTCGTGGAATCAAGCCGCATGTCAGACTCTGAGCTGAGCATAAAACCTGCTTAAGATTCTCTCTCTCTGTCCCTCACCCCAACTCGTGTGCGCTCTCTTCTCTCAAAAAAAAAAAAAGAAAAAGAAAAAAAGAAAGAAAAAGAAAAAAAAAAAAGAAACAAAAAAACCCCTTCTCATTTATTACCTTAATAAAAATCGTGCCTGGATAACTTCTGAATAGCAGTATCCAGAAGCCAGAAGTTCAATATCAGCCTCATGGGACTCAAGTCAAGGAAGGTGTCAGCAGGGCTGCTTCCTTCCAGAGGCTTCTGGGGAGAATCAGTTCCTCTCCTTTTTCGGCTTCCAGAGGACGCCTGCCCTTAAGGAGAGAGACGTGGGAGGGGAGCACCGCGCGGGGGGGAGCGCACCGCGCGGGGGGGAGCACCGCGTGGGACGTGCATCCCTTACCTAACAGTTCTGCTGCCAGGACCACGCCCCTTGCTGTCACTTTCCCCAGAGGGGCTCTCGGGGGGCGGGGGGGGGGGCAGCGGGCACGACGCAGAGCAGCCTGACACGTGTCCCAGGCTCTGTGTGCCCAGTGGGACTGCAGGCGCCCATGTCCTGCTAGAGGCGTGGCCGCGAAGTGGCCGCGAAGTAGGCCGAGCTGTGCGAGGTCGTCCGCGCGGCGGGCAGGCCCGGGTGGAAAGGCCCAGAGGTGCTTGGGCGGGGGTCCGGGGGCAGATCTGCCGTCTGGTGGGCTCTGGTTTGCGTCCTGACAGATGAGAGTGTGCGTGCTCACACTCGTGTGCCTGGTGGGTTTGCAGGGGCCACGCGGCCCGCCGCTCCTGAAAGTCTGAGGGACCCTCACTTTTCACTGTGCAGCACTCTGTGCTGTTCGGCCCTTTAAAAGCACGAGTCTCGGGGCGCCAGGGTGTGGGGGGCTCAGTCCGTTGAGCATCTGACTTCGACTCAGGTCACGATCTCACGGTTTGTGGGCTGGAGCCCCGCGTCGGGCTCTGCGCTGACAGTGCGAAGCTTGCTTGGGATCCTCTCTCTCTGTCTCTGCCCTCGCTCTCTCTCTCTCTGTCTCTCTCTCTCCCTATCTCAATAAAGTAGTTTTAAAAACAGATTAATAAAAGCACGTGTCTCCATGTTTAGCATTTTAAAAAGCCTTTTGATGTGAAGAGAGGTTACCAGGGGCTGGGGGACTGTGTTTTCCTGGCTTCAGGGCCGGAAAGGCAGGGGTGGCTTCTTCCAGTTGGATGCTCCCTTAGGGCCGAGCAGAGGTGAAAGGGGAGGGAAGCCCAGGCAAGGCCGATCTGGAAGGATCTTGCAAGGAGGGGTTGCGTGGAGTGCAGCCTGGACAGAGAACGCTGAAGGGTCAGGCGTGGGAAGGGCGGCAGTGGGTGTGAAGAGTAAACTGAGTCACGGGGCGCAGGGAGAGGCCTCCGCGGGTGGAGGGCCCCGGCGACAGCCCGCCGTGAGGAGAGCGCGCCTCGGGACCCCACCGCCCCGCCCGCAGGCCGGCAGGAAGCACGGGAGAGGCTCGGGGGACAGTCGTGTGCCAAAGCGCGTGCACTTTGGAGGACAGTCCGGCTTCCGTCCGGCTCTCGGCTGAGAGACTTGGGTCACCTCGGCGAGCCTTCCGGGGCCACAGGGTCCCCTCGAAATGCGGACACAACAGCTAGTGACTCCCTCTTGAGACTGAAGTGAGGAGCCCTCCAACCTACCTTCCCCGGCACGCTCGCGCTCACACACTTGCACCATGTGCATTTCATGGTGGAAGTGGGTACATGTATTTTAAGAAAAGCAGCTTCCGGGGCACCGGGGGGCTCAGTCGGTGCAGCGTCTGACTCTTGATCTCCGCTCAGGTCATCATCTCGTGGTTCGTGGGTTCAAGCCCCGCGTCGGGCTCTGCGCTGACCGTGCTTGGGATTCACTCTCTCCCTCTCCCCGGCCCCCCCCGCTCACACTCTCTGTCTCTCTCAAAATAAATTTAAAAAAAAAGTTTCCTATCACAGCCTTGGTAGGGCAGCCTGAATATTTAATTCTTAAAATAGCCCTAACTCCTCCTTCCCACTACCAGTTAGGCTAGTGCTTTTTATATGTGTACGCACCAGGATGGGTACAGATGGGGGCTTCCAGTAGGAAGAAGCGTCCCCCTCGGGCTGGAGGGGGGAGGTGGGAGTGGAGGGGGGCCCTTCCAGGGGGTCAGGCGGGTCCAGTCCGGCAGTTCCGGGAGATGAACCCTAGGTGGCGCCAAACCCCCGAACCTGCAGTTTGCTGTTGCTCACCGGGGGGTGGGGGCATGAACGTGTGTGCGCCTGCCCGTGAGTGTGCGCAGCAGTGTGGGCGTGAGTGTGTGTGTCTGTGGGGTGGGAGGATGTGTGAGGATGTGTGTGTGTGCCTGTGTATGTGAGCGTGTGTGTTGTGGGTATGTGGGTGTGTGTGTATGTGTGCAGTATGAGTGTGGGAGTCTGTGTGTCACCGTGTGTGTGTCCGTGTGGGCGTGTCTGTGTGCAGGTGTGTTTGGGGAGACTTGGACCCACACGCCCCCCGGTACCCACAGCCTTGCGGGGAGCAGGGTGGATGTGGGGAGCCCTGCCCCCATCTCACACGTCTTCGGATGTGATCAGCAGGTGTCCAGGGCCAGGCTGTGATTTATGTTCCTGGTCCCCTAATTACTCCCAGCCCCGGAGGAGGAAAAAGAAAATGCTTTGCGGGGTCAGGGAGCCCGAATTCGCAGGGCAGTTGGGGGGGGGGATTCTGGGACACCAGGTCCACCCGCCAGACCTGCCTGGCCTGCGAGGGAGGCTGGGGGCCAGCCTGGAAGTGGTGAAAGAGCTGTCTCTGGGGAACAGACCTGGCTGGGGGGGGTGTCTGTCACCTCTTCTGCAGCCTGGGGAGGGGTGGGGGTCAGCCCTCCCTCCAGGAGCTGTGGCTGCTGCGCCCCCCACCCTCAGCCCCAGGCAGCTTTGTGGAGGGGCCAGGTTGGGCCACGTCGCCAAGGGCCCAGGGCACTGGGAAGAGGGAATTGTAAATTGTCACCCCAGGACCCTGGCGCGTGTCCACCCCCGGCATCTTCCTGCTGTGCACACATGGCCTCTGGTTCTTGTCTTCATGCTCGCTCTTCCCTCTGCCTGGAATGCTGTTCCTTCATGTGATCACCAACGCCTCCTTGACCTGCTCTCTGGCCCCCCATCTGTGCCCGAAGGTGTCCTTGGCTCCCTGCGGGTCCCTGTCTACCCCTGTGCTGTCCCCAGGGCCCAGAACAGCGCCTGGCGGGTAGGGAACAGTCAGTGAGTATTTGTGGTTTGGTTGGAAATACAGACAGATGGACAACGGATGGTGCGCTTGCAGCGTCTCTGGGAGGCCCGGGCTTGGGGAGAAGAGTGAGATCCCCATGGGAGGCTTTGTTCCCAAGAGGCATCCTGGGGGCGGGGAGGTCGCACTCACCGAAGGTCCTGGCCTTGGCCCAGCGCAGCCGCTTCCCTGGCTGCCTCCTCCGGGACCCACTCAGGCCCTTGCACCCTGGGGCCTGGGTTTTGTCCCTGAACTTCCAGCAGAGAAGGTTCAGAACCTCCAAGTTCACGAGCGCGGCCCTGACCTTGGGCTGGTGCTCAGGGCTCCCCAGCCTGGCGGCCTTGGGCAGCATGGTCGCTTGGCCCCTGTGTGGAGTGTCATTGCTGCCCATGGGGCTGTTCCTGGGACTCGAAGCAGGGGTGCAGGGAGGGGCTAGTCTGTAGCTGCTGTGCCCAACCCCTGTCTTCTCCTCTGGATAGTGTGGGGCACCCACCGTGGGCCTGGCAGCCGGCCGGCCGTGCCCCTGAAAGCCCTTCTGCAGAAGGGGCCTGGGCTCCTCTGGCGGCCATGCTCATCTTGCTGCTTTGGGCCGCGGGGATCCCTGGGGAGCAGATCCGTCAGTGGGGGGCCGTGGGGTTAAGGCCTGGTACGAGCAGCTGCACCCCTAGAAGGGCTTTCTTGTGGCCCGCCTGCTGCCCCCCCCAACCTGCTGACCCCACCCTGCCTACCACCCCCTCCCACCTACCTGCCCCGTCCCCCCCCCCCCCGCTTGCTTGCCTGCAGGGCTGAGGGCACTGCGGGGCCAGCATAGCCGCAGGGGCAGGCTGACCAGGAAGGGGGGCTCTGGGGACCCTGGTGGGCAGGTGGGCTGGCCTGTGCCGGGCCCCCTCGGAGAGCTCACAGCTGCCTTGTTCCTGGCTCCTCCCCCCTTCCTTCCTCCTCTGCCTCTCCTATTCCCTCTCCCTCCTCCCCCTCCCCTCCTCCCCTTCCTCCCTCTCCTCAGCTCCCTCCCGCCCCCCCCCAGCGTCTGTATCTGAATCGGTTCTTTCTACCTACCCTGTCTCTCCCAGCTCCCCGTCTCTTCCTCTGTGTCTCTGTCATCCTCACATCTCTGTCTCTCTCTGCTTTTGTTTCTTTCCCTGTGTCTTTCTCCCCTCCTCTCTCCTTCCCCCTCCCTGCCCTTGCCCTCCCTCCCTCCCCCTGCCCTCCCCTCCTCTCCCTGTCTCTTTCTCCCCCTCCCTCCTTCTCGCCCTCGCTCTCTCTCTAAGCAGCTGTTACCTAATAGGCAGTTAATGATGATGCAGTAAGTAGGAGGCAGGGTCCTGGGGGAGCCGCCATGATCTGTGTAACTGGTCTCGAAGGAGAAAGAAGTATCTAATATTTACACGCAAGCATCAGCCCTGTGGGAGCCTTGTCTTGGCTGGAAGCAAGCAGGGAGAGGCGGCTGCGGCTGGTGCCACCCCTCCCCCATCAGACCTGCTCTGAAGGTCTCTGGTCAGTGGGAACTCCCCCCTCAGGAGGGCAGGCCAGGCCCTGGGGGTCCTAGAAGGCGCAGGCTTGATGCTGGGGGTGGTTGGATGGGACCAGCCTGGGTGGGCACTGAGCGCTCGGCATCCCCCCCAGGTAGCCCAGGAGGGCATGTCGTGGGCAAGGGCAAGGCCAGTGGTAAAGAACTCGGGACTTGGGGGACAGGGAGAGACAGACAGGGGATGTAGTTGAGCCTCTGGATCCAGCCATGCCTGAAGTCCTTCACGCCCTAGACTCTTCCCTTTTTTTTTAATGTTTATTTATGTTAGACAGTGAGACAGAGTGTGGACAGGGGAAGGGCAGAGAGAGAGGGAGAGAGAAAGGGAGACAAGGAATCAGAAGCAGCTCTAGGCTCTGAGCTGTCAGCACAGAGCCCGACGCGGGACTCGAACCCACAGACCGTGAGATCATGACCTGAGCCAAAGTCGGACGCTTCACCGACTGAGCCCTCCAGGCACCCCAACCCAGACTCTTCCCTTACCCACAACAAAGGCCCTGTTTTGCCCAGCCAGCGGGAGGCCCCTCGGACCCTCCTGCCTTACCCAGACAGGACGGATTTACAAGTGACAGCGGCGTTTGTTCACATGTCATCGGGTAGCCCCAGCACACTATCGAAAGGAGCCAAGCTTCTCCAGAGGGAGGGTGCAGGGCCAGAGCCCCCCCCGCCGGGCCCCTTCTCCCGCAGAACCTGGGCTTTAGGCCTTCCCTGTGGCCCTCACGGAAGGAGGCACAGGGCCCAGCAAAGCGGGGTCCCTGGGTGCCCCTGCCTAGCTCCCGCCAGTTGCTGTGTCCGGGCTGGTTCCAGCATTCCGGGCCTCACGCGGGGCAGGGGCCAGCCTCAGCCCGCTTCCGAGCCTGGGAGACGGAGACAGCTGGGGCTCCGAGCTGCGGGCGGCCGGGCAGCTCTCTCCAAGGGCACCGCCGGCCCACAGCTCCGGGACCCGGTGCGGCGCAAGTCACTCGGCGACACAACCGCTCTTCAGGGCAAAGCTCCGGGCGTTCTGCCACCGCGCGGGCCGGGCAGGCATCCAGGCCGGCTCTCGGGGCCCCCGCTGCCCAGCTGTCCCCCCAGCGGGACACCGCGGTCTTGCGTGTGGCCGTCCCTGAGCTGTGCCCTCGGCGATAAACCAGTGCCCGGAAGTCCTGCCCCTCCGGGTTCTGTGAGCCACTCTGGCGATTCACCGAATCCGAGTGGGGATGGTGGGAACACCCCCCCCCACCCAGGTTCTGGTGGCCGGTCAGTCAGAAGCACAGGACACCTGGACATCACTTGGCGGGTGGAGCAGAGGTGCTTCCCTGGGACCGAGCTGTCCCCTGGCGGGTCTGGGCTGGCCGTGGTCGTCGGCGTCAGCACTGGATTAAATCGCGGGACACCAGCCCGCGTCCCGAGCCTGCAGAGTTGGTGATTGGTGTAGAAAAGCCACACATTCGGTGTCCTGCAGGTAGAAGCGATCGTAGCCACGGGGAGGGTGTTTTCCTGATGGCCTGGCTTCCAGTGAGTTCTTTATGCCCTGAGGCTGGCGCCAGGCAGCTGCTCAGGCTCTCGCTGTGATTTGGCGACAAGGCAGACAGACGGGCCCCCGCCGCGCCTGCGGCGCCTGCTGATGCTGTAGGGCCGAGACCAGTGCGATGGGTGCCCCCCCACCTTAGTTTCCTCATCTGGGCAGCAGAGGTGGTATCAGTCCCTCCTCTTGGGCTGGTGTGGGCTCCGCCGGGGAGTGTGCAAGACCTGTGGATCCCCCCCCCCCGGACACGCTTCGGTCTCTGTGGTGGGTAATATCAGCGGGGTCGCCGTCCTGAGGCCAGCCCGAGCTCCTGGCCGTGTCCCGGACCCTCCCCTTGTCCTTACCCACCGCAGAGAGAGAACGCAGGCGGCCTTTCTTTTATGACGAGCTCAGACCCCTTTCTAGGGTCCTTGCCTGGCGTGGGATGGTGGCTACCCCTGTACCACACCGCCCCTGGCAGAAGTCTCTGGGGAGCCCCCGCCTGGCTCCAGACACGTGCTCCCTCCCCGTCTGGCCCCCAAGGGACCCACTGACAGTTTGCAGACAGGCAGCCTCGGGGGCGTCTCTTCTCGGTCACCCCCGCACCAGCTGGCTGTCTCCAGGACTTCTGGCGAGCCGGGCTGGTGGGGACAGGGTGGCCAGCCTGTGCTCGCTCCTGGGGAGCTCCCCCCTCCCCGCCGCCCTGAGCCTTCCCAGCCCCGCCAGCCACTCCGCCTTGCCGCGAGGCTGGGCGTCTCTGTGCACTTGTCATAGTTCTCTGATCCTAAAACAATACGCGCTCGTTCCTTTCAGTCGTAGGGATTTCAAAATCACTGCAGCATATGAAAAGTGTGCTCGTTGAAAGCGATATTTTAAGTGTACTTTTAAAATAACAGTTCGCCCATTTAGAGTTTAGAGGAGCCACAGGGACACCTGGGTGGCTCAGTCGGTTAAGCATCCGACTCTTGATCTTGGCTCAGGTCATGAGCTCACCATTCGTGGGTTCGAGCCCTGTGTCAGCTCTGCGCTGACAGCCAGGAGCCCGCTCCAGCTTCCTCTGTCCCTCTCTCCGCTCCTCTCCTGCTAGTGCTTGCTCTCTCTCGCTCTCTCTCTTTCAAAATAAGTCAACATAAAAACATAATATAATCACAGATACGTGCAGCCATCACCGCTGTCTCATTCTAGAATGTTCTATTGCCCCCCAAATCCCTTGCCCTTAGCAGTTCTTCCCTGCTTCTCCATCCCCCCAGCCGCCGCCGGCCACGAATCTGCTCTCCATCTTGGTGGGCTTGCGGGCTCTGGACGTTACGAACACAGTGTCGTCTGGAGTCTTTCACCCAGAAGGGCGTCGGGGCCGGCAGTGCCGCTGCTGTCGCGTGGGTTGGGGCTCCGTCTTGCGGCCGAGCCCGCTTCATGGGACTGTGTGCCGCACGCGGTTTATCTGTTCACCACGGATGCGCATCCGTGCCCCTTCCGCCCTGGGCCGTCACGTGTCAGAGCTGCCGTGACTGTGGCGTGTGCAGGTCTTATGTCGACACGGGTTTGCGTTTCTCTCGGGTGCGTCCCCCCCGCCCCCGGGAGTGGGGTGCCAGGTGGCGCGGTGGCTCCAGGCCTCGATGCTCTTGTGTGACGGGATCTCTCCCAGCTCTCCTGGGCCCCCTGGGCTCTGTCTCATCCTCTCCTGGACGCCCTCAGGGCAACGTCGCCATGTAGCCTGTCCCTACAGGGGACGTCTGTCTGCCGCCGTGTCCCAGTCCCCAGTACAGTGGCAGGTGGTCAGCAAACACTGAGCCGGCGGCCCGGCCCCCCCCCCCCCCCCCCCCCCCCCCCCCCCAGCCAGCATGTCAGCCGGCTCAGAACCTGGCGCACCTCAGCCGGCTCAGTCGAGGCAGAATTTCTATTTTCCCAGCTTGACTGGGCTCCGCAGGTATCAAGGCCCAAGGTCCTCAGAGTAGAGAACTGGCGTGACCCTGGGGGAGGCCTGGGGACCTTCCTGCCCATCGTGATGCCCACTGGGCCATCTGAACTGTGGGTGGGGCCCCAGCATCCTGGGGTGCGTACAAGATGGTTTCTAAACCCAGAAGGCCTTTCCCCTGGCCTGGGTAATTCTCCGTGCAGAGGCCAGAGTAAGACAGTGGCTGCCCCGCGGCCTGGGCCCCCAACTCGTTCCTCAGCCCCACGCTGAACCCACCCCATCAGAGGCAACTAATTCCCTGCCTCTGGTTTGCATTCAGGCCTTGCGCGCATTCTGCTGGTCCTCTGGGTAACTAGGCCCTACCTTGTGCCAATCTCAGAGGGACTGCGTGCTCCCCCCTGCACCTCCCTGGTGGGTGCTGTGCTCCCCACCTGCACCAACCTGGCAGGCCCGGCCGGGCACGGGGCGGAGCCCGCCTGGCCCGGAGCATGCCCTTGGCTGTGATGTGGACATGGTCACCTGTCTGGCACAGAGGGGGCTCAGTGCTTGTTTGATAGATGAGAACATAGCGGTCAGGTTGACCTTCCTGCCCCTTGCTCCAGCAGTGAACATTTATCCAGCTCCGTGAGGCTGCTATTTCATTGTGATAAGTGGAAAGAGCTATTTCATTGTGATAAGTGGAAAGAGCTGCAAAGCCTGGTTCCCAAGGAGATGTCCTCCTGCGAAGGCACGCCCTCCTGTCAGGCCACGCCCTCCTGTCAGGCCACGCCCTCCTGTCAGGCCACGCCCTCCTGTCAGGCCACGCCCTCCTGTCAGGCCACGCCCTCCTGTCAGGCCACGCCCTCCTGTCAGGCCACGCCCTCTCCCTGGCAGGCCACGCCCTCCTGTCAGGCCACGCCCTCTCCCTGTCAGGCCACGCCCTCCTGTCAGGCCACGCCCTCTCCCTGTCAGGCCACGCCCTCACACCAGGCCAGCCTTTCTGCTCTGTCTTGACGCTGGTGCAGGGGACAGGTCAGCTGGAAACCTCCTCAAATAGGTTTCCTTCCAGCGCGCTGGGTGACGGCCTTGCTGGAAGATGCCTGTGCTGCCCCAGCTGGTGGCCAAGGCAGCGCGAGCCTGGGGAATGGCCAGGAATGGAGATGACAAAACCCGGCCGCACGTTGTGAGGCTGATGCCAGGCACACAGCTCACTGTCCAGACCTTGGTGTCCGCATGTGCAAGGGTGGGCCCGCATCACCCGTCTCAGGTGTCTGGTGAGGATCCGTAAAGTCGCGGTCACGGAGCACTGCTGGTGCCAGGCTCTGCCCCGAGCCCCGGAGGAGCATGGAGGGGCCAGATAGTGTTTCCCCAAATGCATGTTCACCCAGAACCCAAGAGAATGTGACCTTACTGAGATGGAGGGACTTTGCAGATGTCACCAGTTAAAATGAGGTCGTACTGGATTAGCGTGGCACTAAATCCAATGACTGGTGTCCTTATAAGAAGAGGGGACTTGGACACAGAATGACATGGGAAGACAGGCACAAGGGAAGAGGGCCATGTGATGACGGAGGCAGAGATTCGAGCTCATGGCCACGGAGGGCTGGCAGCCATCAGAAACAGAAAGGGGCAAGGAAGGGTCCTCCCCTAGAACCTTCGAAGGGAGCACAGCCTGCCCCCACCTTGATTTCAGACCTCTGGCCTCCAGACAGTGAGAGAGCACACTTCTGTGGGTTTCAGCCCCCAGCCTGTGGTCGTTTGTTATAAACCCTGGAAAAGTCGTGCACTCTACTCCTCCGTGTTCTCCACATCGGCTCCGTGCACACCTGAGGAGACTGAGGCACAGAGAGGTGGAGTTGGGTTGCACAGCCTGGCAAGAGGCAGAGGCAGGATTGCAACTCAGAGGTTCAGATTCCCAGGTCCCCCAGTGAGCCCCTGTACTGTGGGGTGCAGTGAGCTACTCGGCGTGAAGCCCCCCATGGTGCTGGCTCAGCCTGGCTCCTGTAGGGGAACTTGGCGGCATTGGGGGGCTCAGTACCTCTGTTATTACATGCTCAGTATTACCTTCTGCACCGTGCAAAGCTCCGGAATCTTCCTCCCCTCCCCCATCACTTAGGACTCACGTGCCCATGGCTTACTAAGGAAAACGGCTCCAGATACATTGTGGTTTTAGGGGACAAGCCCCTGTACCTCTCAGTCCCCCCCCAGCTCCCCGGACAGACCCCAGGCCTGTCTGCAGAACGCCAGAGCTCTGCGGAGACCCAGTTTGGGAAGCAGCGTCGGTTTCAGGCTTCAGTGGCCCGAAGACTTCCCTGCGGAGGCTGCCAGAACAGGAGCCCGGCTGGCTGTGGTCTCCAGGGCGGCCCTGGAGCGCCCCCGGGGCAGGAGGACACGGAGGGCCTCGAGGCGAGGGGACTCACGCAGGCAGAGCTCTGAACGAGCCCAGCACCCGCCCGCAGAGAATCCCACGGGCGTTGCCCCGCCCCGCACCCCTGCTCAGGTGCGAGATGCCCATCTGCCCCCGGAGCTGGGTGGCCTCAGGTTGCTTTGGTGTCTGTGATGTGAGCTCACAGGCCCGCCCCCCACCGGGGTGCCGAGCTCCTCCTCGGAGCCGCTCCGTGAGCGAGCGGCTTGCCTGGTGTGGCAGTTGGGGTGAACTCCAGCTCAGAGGCGCCCCCGCCCCCGCCGGCAGGCTGCTTGCGGGCCCGCTGAGGATGCTGTGACAGGGAGAGCATATGGCCGGCATATGCCAGGCAGGAACACGGCTGCCCACGGGAAGATGCGGGAGGAGTTCTAGAAGGGAGGGAGCTAAGCCCTGTCGGTGCCCGCGGCACGGTGCGCCTGCCTGGCCTGCTCGGCACCCCCCTCCGCCCTGGGTCTCCCAGGCAGGGCGTGCCTCTGCTTGGACACTTAGGGTGCTAGGGGGAGGGGGCCCGCCTGGGGTGCTAGGGCAACGTGTCTTCTGCCCACTAGATGTCGCTGCCCCCCCAAGTCCCGCCGAGCCTAAAGCGCCTTGAACAGAGTTTTTTTGGGGGGGATTTCCCGCAGGAGCCGCGCACGCGGGCTCCTCTGCAGTCTCCGCCTGGACCCCCACCCAGACCCCTTTTCAGAGCCGGTGGTGCGTGGGTTGCGGCGTGGAGGAAGAGTTCAAGTTAGCCATGTGGCAGGGGAGGCAGGCAAGGTGCTGCCAGTGCAGGGACCGGCTCGGGCAGAGGCCGGGAGGTGGGACCCGGCCAGGGGCCGCGGGCTCGCCGACAGCAGAGGACGCTCCCAGCGGCTGGAGGGGGGCCTCGTCGTCCTGCTGCTGCCTGGCCCGGGCCCGGCCCTGACGCATGCCAGGCCTTCCTCAGCGATGCTGCAGTCACCCCAGAAGAGGGCGCTATTCTATCCCCAGCAGGCGTGGCGCTCAGAGAGGCTAAGTAACTAGCCTGTGGTTACACAGCCATGAAGCGGCAGAGTCAGCATGGAGCCCTCTCACGGGGCAGTGTTAGAGGTCGGGGGAGCAGGGGGGGCCCCGGGTGCCCGCTGAGCCCTCCGCAGCCCTTCAGGCCCTCTGTCGCCCCCATGGAACCTGGCCCCCACCCTGCCCCTCCCTGCGCCCCTCTAGGCCCAAGTGCCCGGCGGGCCTTGTCCTCCTGACTGCGCAGGCTGGGACACGAGTGGACCCTTAGGGCTGGTCGCTCGCCTCCCCCACAGTGCCCTGCACGCCGCACGTGTCCAGGATGCGTCCCCCAACGTGGCTGTACCACGGGGACCTGTCCCTGAAGCCCCGGGAGGTCTGGCACCGAGTGTCACAAATTGAGACTGACGGCCTTGGGCCCTCCATCTGTAGGGACCTCTGCTACCAACCGGAAGACGGCTCAAAGGGCCCGCCCCTCCCCCACCCCTCCCCTCCCCACCTTCCCACCTCGCCTGCAAGTTTACATCAGGCCACATGACGGGCGACAAGGATAACCTTCTGGAACATTTGCCAGGCAGGAAACATTTGTAGTGGGAATCATGGACCCCCAGGCCCTGCGGCCAGAAGCCCTGCAGAGAGGAGGACACAGGAGGGGGGGCTCTGGCCCTGGGCTGTGCGCGGGAGCTGGTGCAGGGACCGCAGCCGCTCCGAGGGCATGCGACAGGGACGTTGGGGCGTCGGGTCCTGTCCTGCCCGCTGCACTGTGCCCCCTGGGGATGCCCAGGCCTGGGAGGAGGGGAGGGTCCGGAGCAGCCCCCAGGCAAGAGCCTGAGGTGCACACTGATCCCAGCACAGGAGCAGATGGGCAGGGGGAGGGGGGTGGCGGTAACAGTTGGCGCCGCCAGCTTCCGGCTCCCCCGAGGCGGCGGGTGTGAGAGGCAAGGATGGGAGCGGGTGGCAGAGACCCAGCCTGCTGTCGGCGCCTCCCCTCCCAACCTGCCTCCTCCTCGGCCCTTCCAGAGGCTTCTCCCTGGGAGGCCGGAGAGTCAAGGGCTGGGCTCAGGAGGGCGAAGGCAAGGCTGCCAGCTCAGCTCAGCCTCATCCTGGCTGTGTGGCCAGAAGCACTGAGGACACTCCTCCTCGCCCATCCCAGCCTCAGTTTCCCCATCCGTAGAATGGGCTGGTGTCGGTGACTCTTGAATCCTGGCCCTACCACGTGGAGCTGTGTGGCCTTTGGTAGGTCCATACCCTGTCTGTGTGTCCCATCTGCTAAATGGGGGGAGTCCAGACCATCCCATGGAGGGTTTGTGGGTTGGCAGGAGTCAGTGCTGCTAGATGCCTGCAGGGGGAGGGGATGCCAGGAGGCATAACCTTTGCTCACGCAAGGCTTCCGTCCTGGGGCCTGGACCCCGACGCCCCTCCTGCGGCCACCCAGTGACCCAGGCCACTGGCCACATGCGGCCCTGTAATGAAATGCGTTCCAAGTGCTCCGTGCGCACACACGGCCGGTGGCTGCCCTGTCGGCCAGCACAGATCTGGAATGTTCCGTCATCTCAGAACGTGCTATTGGAAGGTGCTGCTCAAGTGATTAGGCCTCTAGGACCTTTGGGTTGTTGGCGTGGGGGGGGGGTGACATTTGCTGCCCCATCTGCGGGGCAGGGAAGGACGTCCTGGGACCCATCTCTGCTAGCTCGGCCCTTACGTTTCACCAAACCTCAAAGTGGAGCACGTGGTCTGAGCAAGGTGACGTGATCTGTGGCTGTCTCTGCGCATGAAAAATGAAACTGTGCCTGGTCGGCCGCTTGCTTCACTGAGAAGACAGGAGACACTAAACCGGAGTATCTCTCTGGACACGTGACACATTTATCTTCATTCTTTCAGGCCTCGGTTTACACATCTGCGTGAGCACCATCTCCTGGGCCCCCAGCTCAGAGACTGCGGGAGGCCAGACGCAGCAGCGGGGAACTAGGGGCCTAGAATGTTCCTCCCTTGGCCCAGTGACCTTTGACTCGCTTCCAGGCACCGGTTTCTTCATCTCTAGAATGGGTAGAACAACCCTTGCTGAGCTGAGCATCGAGTCAGGGAATGCATGTGCAGGATCGGGGGCTGGGGGTGGGGGACCTTGAGGAGGGAGAGAAGGTTTGCCTGGGGCCAGGAGGTGCCTCCGCCTGGCTGCCCGCCAGGACTGCTGCACAGGCCCCGCAGGTTCAGCACGGGCCTGGGAGAGCCCAGGGCGCCTTCCCTGCGGTGGGACGGATGGAGGGCAGAGGACGGACCCAGATGAGCTCCCTAACACATTTCCCAGCGCTCTGTCTTCAGACCAGGGCTCCAGATTCTTCCAGGGCGCCAGTAAGAGCCAGAAACATCCAGAAGGGCGTGTGTGCTTCCTCCCACGTCCACAGGACCGAGGGCGATCTCAGGGGATCGCTGTCCTGGCCCTGAGCCCAGCAGCCTGCCCGGGGTTAGGAAGCTACCCATCGCTTCTTCATGCCTGGCATGGTTTCACCAAGCACCTACTATGTGCTGTAGAACAGTGTGCAAGGCCGGCCGGCTCAGCCTCCCAGACTAAACACCACCCCCCCCCCCCCCCGCCTTGCCCTTCCTGGCTGGGCTCCTGGGCTCAGGAGGCGTCAGAGAATTCAGGCAAGAGCCCCCACCCCCACGTGTGAAGAGAAGGGAGGGAGGCTTCCCTGAGGTCCAGCCCCACACTCAGCGACTGAGCCCTGCGGGGTCACCATGCTCTCTTCAGAAAGTGACACCGCCCGACAGTGCTGGCGCCCGCGGCCCCCCCCCCGGGCCCCAGCCCCCTCCCTGGGGGGAAGCCAGCCCCCGGCTCTGCCAGCCTCACTCCTGCCAGCTGGCCTGGCCCTGCGCGGTTGCCATGGCAATCCCTCAGCAGCCAGTGGGGCCTGGCGCTCCCCCTTTATCTCTCTCTGGGGCCAGAGCCACTTCTGGGAGGCCCTGGGGGCTGCCAGGCTGAGGAGAGGTTCTCAGAGGCCCCGTGGGGGCCTGGGCCCCCGCCAGGCCTTGACTCTTGTTGACGGATGGGAGCTCCGGGCAAAGGACCAGGGCTCCGCAGGGTGGCCGGTGAGACGGGAAGCCAGGCGGCGGGAGAAATAAAGTGAAAGCCCCCGGTGGAGGCTTGTGCCCCTGGGTCTCCAAGGGCTTGGGCGACCACTCCCAGCCAGTCGTCTGTAAAACCCTGACCGCCTGGGCACAGCACCCTGGGCCTTGTGTGCCCCGCCCACTCTGTGCCCCACCCCCACTGTGTACCCCACCCTCTCTGTACCCAGCCCCCACTGTGCCCCATCCCCACTGTGTGCCCCTCCCTCTCTGTGCCCCACCCCCACTGTGCGCCCCGCCCCCACCGTGCGCCCCGCCCCCACCGTGCGCCCCAACCCCACTGTGCGCCCCACCCCCGCTGTGCCCCACCCCCACTGTGTGTCAGACACCAGAAGACTTTCCTTTGTGGGGAAGCCCAAGGTCTGAAAACAGCCCTAGAAGGATGTCAGAGCTGAGAGCACAGCTGTCTGAGAAAGCTGGAGGCCCTCCTGGAGGCGTCAGGCAACTAGAGGGCACTGCACAGAGGTGGGACGGGGGCTGCTCGGGGCTGCAGCTAGACCCCCTCTGAGGGACTCCTGTCACATGGAAGCACCAGAGGGGGGGACCCTTGGAGGAAGAGGAGCCGGCGGCAGATATGCACCAGGCAGCCGCACCAGCGTGGAGGGCTCAGCTGGAGGGGCCTGATCCGGGCTTCCTGGAGGTGGTGACCCTCCCACTGGACGTTAGTTTGGCTGAAGCTGAAAGGACAGAGGAGGTGGGGGTCGCATAAGGGATGGGACAGGCCACACCCCTCCCAGCACAGCCTCCCGAGAGAGCCTGGGTGGTGGTCCCAGACCCCAGGGGCTCATGTTGAGGGGCCCCGGGGCAGCCCTCGTGCCCTGCCAGCAGCATGGGGGGGTGTGGGGGTGTGGGGGTGTGGGGGGAGCTCCAGCCCTTCCCCCTCCAGCAAGCCCTCCCGGCCGCCTAGCTTTCCCATCGCCGCTGGTCTTGGGGGTGACACCGGGGTTTTCATTTCAGTGACCTTGATGCTTGTCAGGTCAAGTATTTCAACTCAGTGGACTCCTCCAGCAGGCGTGGGTTTCCATGGCAACGGAGGCTGGCCCCCCCCCCAGCCCCCCGAGCCCTCCCCCCCAGGCCACTGCCTCTCTGCACGTCCACGATCCCAGCACTTTCCGCGTTGAGTCGTCCCTGCCGTGTGTGTGCCCATCACCCCCCCGCCCCCGACTGTGCTGTGCAGAGCCCAGGGTTTTTGTGTCACGTGACCGCGGGGGACTGGTGTCCGCGAGGACACCGGGAACCCATCTGCGGCCGCCGTTGTCAGCATCAACATGAGCCCTTGTGTTTCCCTGGGGACATCTGCTGACCGTCCCGGTCCCGCCGCAGAGAGAAGGGAAGGGACGAGGGTGCGGAGAAGACCCGGGCCTGGCTCAGCATCTGGGGAAGGACTCAGCCGAGACGGCCCGTGACCCCCGGCGGCTCAGAGGCCGTGTGCCGGTGGCACTCAGCCTGTGTGGGCGCGCGGGCTGCCGCGTGAGAACTGGGCGTTCAGCTGGTGTTTCCAGCGACCAGCGCTCACATCCCCCCTGTAGGGCCTGGAGTGGGCCCAGGCCACCCCCACCGAGCAGGTGCTGTCCCCCCGCCCTGGGGCTCCGCGCCTTCCAGCTGGCAGCACCTGTGCCGCGGCCCCAGCGCCACCAGCACTTACTGAGTGCTTGCTGTATGCCAGGCATGCATGAAAGTCGTCGTGTGCATGGTCACATCCTTGCGGCAGCGCTCGAGGGCTCCTGGGGGCCGGGAGTCCCCGTGCCACCGCTCCCTAGGTGTGTGATCTCATGAAGTGACCGCTGCTGGGGGCCTCAGCATTCCCGCCTGCACAGTGGGCTGCTGCCGGAGCTCAGTGAGGGAAGTCGTGTGGCATTTGGGGTCCTGCTGACTTCCGGTCCGGGCTCCGTGGAGGTCGGCAATTCGCATGCGCTTCCTCCTGCCCTGCGGAGAGGGACTCCCATCTCCACGGTTCTGAGCACCGGGCAGCTCTTCCAGTGGGTTCTGTGGGGTCCCCTTGGGAGAAGAGCGAGCGAGCCCAGGGGCAGGCAGATACGGCAGCCAGCCTTTATCGGGCCCCTTCTGAAGCCATCCGCCTTAGCAGACGTCCCTGGGCTGTGACGACGGTCCTCTGTTCGTTGAGTTCTCCTGCTGACACTGAGGCCAGAGCTGTTACAATCCCCATTCTGCAGACGGGGAAACTGAGAGACGTTCACAGCTGGGCCGTCTTCACAGAGATCCGCAGCAGCACGAGGGAGAAGCCCCCCAACTTGTCACGTGCTTATGCTGTCCCCGTGGTGCCAAGCGCACCAAGTGCCTGCGTCTTCTCGGATCCCCCCCCCCGCCCCCGGCAAACCTTATGATGGAGAGGCCGTTATCACCCCCACTCTACAGATGGGCACACTGAGGCACACGGGTGACTCGCCTCAGGTCACACAGGTTGTGAGAGGCAGAGCCTGCTGTGAGCGCGGGGCCCGGGGCCCTCATACTGCGCCGGCTCCTCCCGGGTGACCCACCGAGCGCCCCGCTCTTGGAGAATGCCGTCCTTCTGAAAGCTGACGGTGACAAATTATTTTTTTAATGGTTTTAATTTATCCCCCTTTCCTCGGAGAGTGTCAGGCAGTCTGCCTCCACGAGCCTCCCCGTCTCTTGTTAGTGCCTCGGCTTTGAACATATTTCCTTTTATCGTGTGGTGACACGCGGTGGCAGAGGGCGATTCCAGGAGAGATGGTCGGGGAGGGGCCGGGCGAGAGCTTGCCTCGCTCTTGACAGCTAATTAGCCGCGTGTCTGAGCCCCGGGGGGCCTCCCGTGTGGCAGGCGTCACCGGCAGGGCCCTGGCGCCACACGCCACGGGCTCCCCCTGCACCCCTGGGACATTTCCAGGGTAGCGCTTTCCGGTTTGGCTGCGCCCCTGGAGTGCCGGGGTCCCTGTCGGCAGGGGTGGGGGGGCCACGGAGGCTGATCCCTGGGGACCGACTTAGCGGAGGCTCAGAACCCGGAGTAGAGCGGGGCTCCGAGGCTCCGCGTGACCTCGGGCAAGTCCACTGTTCCCAAGGCTCACTTTGCCCACCTGCGCGTTGGGTACACGAGCGACACTATTCGGGCCCCCTAAGCTCGTTGGGACCGTCAGCGGGAGAATGTGCTGCAGCCAAGCTGAAGGCACTGAGCCAGCATCTGGTTCCTCCCTCCACCCATTCGGGGTTTGCTGAGCACCTGCTGTGTGCCAGGTCCCGTTGTGGGTGCTGGGCTAGAGCAGGGAGCCAAACGGCTGCTGACCTTCCAGGAGGAGGGAGCCGGTTCGGAGAACAGCCCCCATGTGATGGGCTGTCTGGGAGGGGCCGGGCGGCCCGCAGCTCCTGACAGCTAATTAGAGGTGATTAGGCGCTTGGAGGGAAGGGGGGGCCGGGCAGCAGGGGGTACACCTTCCAATAGCGCGGTCAGGAAAGGCCTCGTGGACACACCACGTCATCAGTTAGGATTACTGTCGTGTTTACTCACAGGGATGAAGTACAAAGATCATCAACCCCCTCCTTTTTAAATAAAGGGCTTCTCTGTTCCTCCCCTCCCCTCCCCTCCCCTCCCTTCCCCTCCCCCTTGTGAGAGGAACCGTCTATGACTTTATATCGTTGGGGGGGGATCTCCCGGGGGCAGCGCCAGGGGCCCCTGGAGAGCTTGTTGACCACAGAGAGCTGGGCCTTCCCCAGCTTCTCATCCCAGATCTGCGTCTCTGACAAGTTCTCAGGCGAGAACCCCCCGTCTGGGCCTGGGATAGGCTCGGCGCACACGCTGCCGCCTGAGTTCCTCGTACCTACGGGCTGTGGCCGCCGAGTTCCGGGGCAGACGCATCTCAGATCAGATCAAACCGTGTGAAATCACCACCGTTCCCGTGCCGCGCGGGCCAGCTTCGTGGGTGCCGGCTCTAAACAGCCCTCCCGGCCTCACAGAGCTGCTGGCCGGCAGGGAGGACAGATAAACAAGACGCTGGTGTGCTCCAGTAAATGCTCAGCCTGGACACCAAGGAGGGCTTCTAGGAGGAGGAGACACCGGAGCGGTCTTTCCACAGACTCTCAGTGCCTCCAGGTGGGGGAGGTGGGGTGGCTATTGCGGGTGGAGGGGACATGTCACTTAAGGTTAGGGGTTTGCGATCACGGGCACAGCCTGCTGGGGGGCTAGAATGGGGCCCCCTCCACGGCCTCAGATGCCCTGCCAGGGACACTTCATCCTCGGGGTTCATCCCGGGGCATCGGACAGATGAGGTGTGGCGTCTTTGTGCAGACGAGCGTCCTGGGTGGGGAATGGCACGCCTGCCCGCCCCCCTCCCCCAGGCTCTTCCTGGAGCCCCGCGGGGGTCTCCATCTCGGACTGGCCCAGTCCAGCCGAGTGAGCCAGCCCCCCCCCGATGCCTGGTGCTGCCCTCCGGCCAGGCTGACTCCCGTCTGGGGCGTCCCTGACTTTATCTTACATTGATCCCATCCTCACCATCTTGTTTTTTATTTCTGACCTAGTGATGCCAGGGCCCCCCCCCCCCCCCGCTTCCATCCTCGGCACCAGCCCTCTTTGAGACTGAGATTTGCTTTTGTCCTGAGCCAGGAGATGGGATGGGGGGGCATGGGGGCTGGAACCCACGTACGTGCCACAGGACCCGTGTACGTGCCGTGGCCGCGAGCAGAGAGGACCTTGCAGCCACCGTCCCGTGGGGGAGGCAGTCAGGCCACCGCTGATGGGATCTGGCCGCCCAGAAATGCCGCCCTCCTCCTGCTAAGTCTGACCCCGCCCCCCATAACCTCTACCCTCCAGACCCCGCCCACACAGACCCTGGCCCAGCCTGGGCCCTCTTCTGGTCTCCTCCTGAGTGTGCGCAGACTTTCTCTTGTGTTGGGATCCCCACCCTCCTTCGTCCTTAGGTGAACTCCTCATTTCAGGCATCACCTCCTCCGGGAAGTCTCCCCTGATAGCCCTCTCCAGCTTGGCTTTCTGGTATCTGGTTGCACATCTGTCTCCCCCACTGCCAGCCCCTAGCCGCAACTTGGCTCCCCTTGCGCCTGCCTGGGCCACCTTCTCTCCTTACAACTTATCTCATTCCAAGGCCAGCGTCATTTCCCCTCTTCCAAGAAGCCCTCCCTGACCTCCCCAGTCCATGCGGCGCCTTTATTTCTCAGCTTTGAGGTCTCGGCCGGGGCCCTGTACCTTCCCTGGTGGCTGCCCCAGATGGTCCCCAAGCGGCCATACGGGGATTCGCGGTGCCCTCGGTGGGGAAGCTGCCTCCTGATACAGACGAGGACACGGGTGGCTCTGGGCCACTGCCGCGCGGGGCCGGAGGCTCTGGTTTTCCTCAGGGGCGAGTGTTCTGACCGGGCGCGGGGGGCGGGGGGGACAGAGTGCCCGAGTCCTACCCACACCCCGGGTGTGCGAGCTTCGTGTCCCCTCCGGAAGCGGCTTTCCGCTGAGCCTCCCAAGGTCGGGAGGTCGGGCTCCAAGTCCATGGTCGCGGGCCGGCTGTGGGTCCAGATCCGAGGCTCAGCCTTGCCGTCCCCTGGGTGCCACGTGCCCCGTGCTGCCGGAGAACATTCACCACGCTCCCCAGCAGAGTGGCCCGGTGGCCCGCGGAGCCCCAGACAGATGACACGGGATGATGGATTCCAGGCCTTGGCGCCAGGCTCCGGAGGGAGGAAGGGAATCATTCATGCTGTCAGGGGAAGGCCGTTCAAGGAGGCCACGGCGCCCCGGGGAGCTGGAGGGGCGCCCACCCCGCCGGGCCCGGGAGGGGCCTCCCCCTCGGGCTGCAGGGCACCTTGGGGGCCGCGGTGGCCTGCGGCCGCTGCGGGGCGGTGCCCGTTCCTGCATCTTTTCTCTCCAGGACGTCGGTGGCCTGGAAGGAGTGGTTCGAACGGTGGGGGCGGATGAGCTCAGTTAGGGACACCGCGGCCCGAGGGGCAAATTAGCGCACGTCAGAGCCCACGGGGGCATCGAGGAGACCTTCGGCCCTTGACTCTATTGTTTGGCCGCATTGGGATTGCTAGCGGGGTGCTCCCCGGAGCCGCCCCAGGGCCTCGCGCCACGGGGGCAGGGATGACCGTGCCCACCGGGAGAGGATCCCAGCGGTAGGCGCTGAGCGCGCCCTCCCAGGGCTCAACAAGGACTCCTGCAGCGGCTCCGTCCCTGTCCGAGGAGGGGCGGCCTGGGGCAAGGGCCTCCTGCAAGGGCACCCATCCTTTCCCAGCTTTGAGGTAGCTTCCCTCGTCATGCCCACTTCACAGACGGCAAGACTGAGGCCAGCAAGTCTGTGATGCTGACTCAGCACGCAGGAGATGGAGCGGGGGCCCAGCCTTTGCAGGACGGGAAGGGGGTGCTTTAGGGCCCAGGAGAAGGAGGGGAGCAGCGGGACGGAGGGCCCTTGGGCTGTGCTGGGGGGTGTGGGCAGGCAGAGACGGGCCCTAAGCACCCCTACCCCCCCGCCTGCTCCCCCGCGCCCTGCTCCCCGACACAGGAGCCGGGGAGGAGAGGGGGCTGGGGGGCCTCTGCCCTCAGCCCCAGGCCCGTGGGCTCCGCTCCTTCCTGCCGCGGCGCTGGGGCTGTGTCTCCCGCTCAGCTAATTATGTGGAAAATTGGAAGAAATTGCATGAGCCTTGGTGGGAAATGAGGTCAGGGCTGAAGGTCATCGGAGCAGCGGCGGTGGCTGCCCAGCTGTCCTCCCTCGAGGCGCCCGGCCCCTTGCCTGGAGCAGACCCGTGTCCAAGGCCCCCCCACCCAGTCCCAGAGCCAAGGTACCCAGGAAGGGGGGGCAAGTAGGGAGCTCCCCTCCCCCAGCCCCGGGGTGCCACCCAATCCTTACAAATCCACAAGGGAAGTGCACCCGCCCCTGCCCCCGCCCGCCGGCCCAGGAGTCCCCTGCTTCTGTCACGCCCTTGGCCTCGCTCCCCACGGATGCCCTGTGTGGAGGGGTGCTGGGCACTAGGGCCTCGCCCTGGGCGATTTGGGTGCTGCTGGGGGGCCGGCAAGCAGCGAGGGCCATGACGGGCCCATACAGGGGTGGGGTGGGGTGTGCACACAGGTATAGGTACAGGTTAAAGCCACCCTCCCCAGCGACACCTCTAAGCTGGCACCTTACCCCTCTCCTTGCTGCGCTCTGCTGGGCTGGGGGGCGGGGGGTAGACGCTTGCTTAGACCCTGCTCTGCCCCAGACTAGCTGGTGACCTTGGCTGCGTTGCCTGTCTGAGCCTCAGTTTCTTCATCTGTGAAATGGGGGCAACAGACGTGCCCATGTCAAGATTAAGCGAGGCCTTCGTATACAGAGCCAGGTTCGCTGCCGGGGCCTGCTGGGGTTTGTCACTGTTGGTGAGGAGGGGTGCTTTCCTTAGCCGCCCCAGCCCCTCAGTCCCCGGCCCCTAGACGGCCTTCTCTCCTACCTCTGTGGGCGCTGGCCCTCCCGCCACCCCGGTGGGCTGTCTGTGCCCGGGCCCAGCACCAGCTGCTCTCCAGGGCCGGGGCCGGGAGAAGAGCGGCGCAGAGAGCACGGGGCATGTCAGCTGGGACACCCAGCAGCTGTACCGCACACCCTCCTCCTGGCAGTCAACACGGTCACAGTGGCAGCGCCGGCTTGATCACAGGGACTGTGAAGCCCCGCCTTACCCACCCTGCACGTCGCCCCGGCCCCTTCCTCCCCTCCCCTCCCCAGCCAGCCAGCACCTACCAGCCTACTCTGCATCCCTACCCTGCGTCCGTGCCTGCACCCCTGCGGAGAACCCCTGTGCCACCACTCTCTGGGGCAGACGCTGGGCTCCCCACACTCTCCACACTCAGGGCTGCCCAGGCTCGGGGTCTGAAAGCCAGGATCCGGGGAGCCCGGGGGAGGGCTCCACCGGTGGCCGTCCGACTCTTGATTTCGGCTCAGGTTATGGTCCCACAGTTCGAGAGTTCGAGCCCCGAGTTAGGCTCTGTGCTGGCAGCGGGGGGCTCGATTTGGATTCTCTGTCTCCATCTCGCTCTGCTCCTCCCCATGCGCTCGCTCGCTCTCTCTCTCGCTCTCTCTCAGAATAAGTAAATATATAAAAAACTGAAAAGTAAAAGACAGGATCCATTTCCACCCCAGGCGGGAAGGGTCTGACTTTAATGACCAAGGCCCAGGGGGTCAGGAGAAGAGCAGGGGCTGCAGGAAACGCAAGAGGGAAACGGAAACAGTGACCTTCCCTGCTCCGAGGGCTTCCCGCCCGGCGACCCTGGGGCGGGCGTGAGCTCCATTCTACAGGTGGGGAGACTGAGGGCAGGGTTCAGAAACGTGCCCACGGCCGAGCTGGAACCACACCATCCTTTTTTCTCTTTCTTTTTTTCTTTTCTTTTTTTAATCACTGTGCTATTTAATGTGGAGGTTGAGGGATGAAAATAAACGGGCTGCCCCCACCCCCCGTTTCCTCCTGATTGAGAGGCGGCGGCCTCCCGAGGGCTGGCGGGCCCCTCCGGGGGAGCGTCCCACGTCCTTCGTCGGTGTCCCGACACGGGAGATGCCTGCCCCCGGCGGCATCGGAGGCAGGCTGGGAGGTGGGCGTAATTGACTTGTAACACGCAGACCGTGACAGGCTGTCATCTGTGTCGGGCTCAGGGTGGGAGTGCACCTGCTCGTGTGTGTGTGTGTGTGTGTGTGTGTGTGTGTGTGTGTGTGCGCGCGTGCGTGTTCTCTGCCTCATGTTTTATGGAGATGCAGACGATCTTCCCCGATTAGGGAGAGCCTTGCAAACCCTGTGCAGGGGGCACGTGGGGCTGGGGAACCCGGGCATGACAGGGGACTCCTGACCCCTGGCGCCTCCTCTCAAGCTCCGGCCCCTCCCCTGCCCGTCTTCAAACCCAAGCCATGGGGCTCCCAGTGCCCCTGAAAGGCAGCTGATGTGACCTTGGGGGGCACTCCTCTCCGCAGCAGGCTTCCCGGGGGTCTGGGGACAGGAGTGGCACTGTGGGCTGGGTACCCGTGCACCACACCCCGTACACACACTGTGTCCCTGATCAAGCAGCCTTGTTAATGCTCCGTCCTGCATTCCCTCTGTCGAGGGCTTTTGGAGTTAGCCAGCCCCATTTGCAGGTGTGAAAACTGAGGCTCAGAGAAGGCAAGCGACTTGCTCAAGGCTGCACAGCTGCACAGCTGATAGAGCTCGATCCCACGCCAACATTTTCCCTGTGATGCTGCCGCATGGCCTGCTGTTCTGGGCGTTGGCGGGGGGGTTCTCAAGAGTCACCGTGGCCACAGGGGACGCGACACGGGCTGGGGAGCGACCTTCCTGGGGCGCCAGCCCCTCGTGGTGCCTCCCCTTCCCCCTCTCCTCCCGGGCCATTTGTCTCGGTGACATCAGGGTTTCGCCCCCGGTGCCCTGGTGCCTCTCGGCGGACACAGCTCACGTGGACACGGGGCACAGCGAGCTCCAGACGCTGCCGTCGCCAGAGGTGGGTTTTTCCATTTGCATCTTCTTTTCAAATATTTTCAGAATCTGGAAACAATTAAAGCAGCCCAGTGGGGGCCGATTTTATTCAATCAAAGCTCGCAGGCCGTCGTATTTGTCAGATCGATGCTGCCCGGGGCCGGCCGCTTTGTTAATGCTCCGTCCTGCGTGCTGCCTCGAAGGAAACGCAAACCAGAGGGAGGAAAAATCCATTTAATAACCCTCGGCAGCCGGGCTCCCGCAGGCGGCAGAGAATGTCACCCTGGGTGTTTCTGGGTGGGGGAGGTTGTGGGTGCCCGCCCCAGAAAGAGCAGTTTCTAAAAGGGCCTGTGTGCAGCCGGCGACAGCCCGTCCGTCGGGGCTCGACCGGCCGAGGGGACGGGAGGCGGGTGCCCCGCGCCGGCAGCCACGCACGGCATCCTGTGGCCGCCTCCCCTCGGAGCCGCTCGGCCCGCTGGCTCTGGTGCCTTTATTTCTCATCCGGAGCCAGTCCCCCCGGGGTCGTGGCTTGTCTGGAGGTGCAGCGGATGGCGTCAGGCCTGCCTGCGCCCGTGCCCCCCGCCGCCTCATCCTGTGGGTTCCTGGGAGCCCCGGGCCGTCACGGGCAGGTCGGACGTGCCGGAAGCTCTCGCCCTCTCCCGGGACTGCTGGGATTGGCGTATAAACACCCCAGCTCCCTCCCGACCTGGAGGATGCCCAGAGTCTTCCCGGGGGTTTCCGGAACTCTCTGCAGGGGGAGCGGAGCTGAGGATCGGGTGCTGTTCTCAGCGTGGCTCTCCCTGCCCGTGTCCCTGCCCCCCCCCCCGTCTCCCTCCCTCCTGCCTGCTCTCCCGACGTCTGTCACACAGAGACCCCCGTGTGCTCCTGGGGTTGAGTTGGGGGCACAGGCCGGTGCAGGGACTCGAGGTCCTGGGAGCTGGTGGCAGTGTCACCGCAGTCCGTGGCATCAGTGGTCTTTCGGGGGCAAAAGGAGAGGCCCCCCTGCCCCCCCAAAGCCTGCAAATCCTGCCCGGATGAGGGAGTCACCGTCACGAGTCCTGTACAGATTGGACACCCCTTACCTGTCACTGCGCGTTTCGGGACTCAGTTTCTACCCTCGTCCCGAGAGGCAGGCGGGACCAGGAGCTGGAAGGAAACGGGAGCTCAGAGAGGCCGAGGGGCCACAGGCCAGCGAGGGGTCTTCTGAGCTCGTGTCCCCTTCCCGCTGCGCCCGGGGGGCCTGGGTCAGAGACCAAGTAGGGAGGGCAGCGTGGCCTGGAGGGAGGGAGGGAGGCGGGGCCTGGGGACAGGGGTGGTGTTTCTGGGTCACGTTCTGGTTAAGACGTACCTGAGTCCAGGGAAACAGGCGGAGGCCCCCAGGGCGGGGGGGACATCGGGGGGTCCCACGGGGGCCCCTGTGGCCTGGCCAGCGCCCGTGGGATGACTTCGTTTAAGGACTCTTTGCAGGGCGCCTGGGGGGCTGGGTCAGCCGAGCGTCCGATTCTTGATTTCAGCTCAGAGCTCAGATCGGGATCCCAGGGTCATGAGATCGAGCCCCACGTCGGTCCCGCACGGAACGTGAGGCTGCTTGAGATTCTAGGATGCTCTCTCCCTCTGCCCCTCCCCCATGCGTGCACTCGCTCCCTCTCTTTCTTAAAAAAATTCAGGATTCTTCTTCTTAACTCCCCCTGGCACCCTCTGTCCTCACCTGGGGCAGCTGGCGGCCTGGGGACCCCCAGCGGGCAGGGCCGCATCTGGCCTTCACCCTCCTCCGAGTCAATCCTTTGACAGCCTTGTCTGTTTCTTTCCGGGTTTGAAGTCTGTTCATGTTTCTGCTTCTTCCTGGATGGATTTTGGCAGTTTTTACTTTCCCCAAAAACTGCCCCTTTTTGGTGAGATCTTTTCTCCATGCCGCCGTTTGGTTGCACACGGTGTTCCGTAAACCTCCTGGGGACCCGCCAGAGCCGCCGATCTGCCACCCCCTTCCCTCCCGGCCCCCGCGGCCCCAGGCATCTGGCCCTGTTCTTGGGAAGCCTCAGGGGCTGGGGGCCCTGGCAAGGCTGGGGCGCTGGGTTGGGGACCTCGAGGAGGAGTGGGGGGTGGCAGAGCCCCGCAGACTGTCTGTGCTCGGGCGAGGTTGGAAGCCAGGACCGGCTGGGAGTTGGCACAATGACAGCCTTGAGGTGACAGATGCCACCTTCAGGGCCACACAGACCTCAGCGCTGGGAGACCACAGGCAATGACGTGGCCTCTCTGGGCCCCAGGGTCCTCATCCAACACGGGGTGACCAAACCTCTGTGTTGTCATCTCTGCGTGGGGTGGCCGTCACCGGCTGCACAGAGGGATGAGGGTGGAGGGGACACGGCAGCTGCGTGAGGTGAGAAAGGCGAGTCTGTGTGGCATTAGCCCTCACGAACCTGACCTTGAAGCATTTCTAAGGAGCCAGTATTCGCCTCTTCGCAGCAGCGTGAGTCACGGGAGCCAGAAGCTAGAGTGTGTCCCGTGTTAAACAAGACGGGGTCTACCTGTCCTGTGGGGGTGGGGGCCCCGAGAACGTCCCGCTGAGTGGCGGAAGCTGCTCCCAGAAGGCCCCATGTGTAGAAAGGTCCAGAAGAGGCAGGTCCGTGTGGACAGCAAGTAGGTCAGGGGTTGCCAGGGCTTGGGGGGAAGACTGACGGCGGCGGGGCAGGGTCTCCGTTCGGGGTGATGGAAAGCACACCCGGGGAGTGGAGGAAATGCTCACGGCCAGCATGTTCAAGGTCGTCTTGCGTGTAGGCAGAGCGCTGTGTTCAGGGACGCCTGGCCGTGGGGGCCTCGGGAGCCCTGTGACCAGGGCTTCGTACTGTGCGCTCTGCTCCCTGCGGGATTTCAGAACCGCGTCAGGAGGGCTGACCGCACCCCTGTGCCCGGGTGCCCGTGGAAGGAGCCCTGCCCAGAGCGCGGGCCTGGGCTGGTCCACTGGCCGGCACCCGCCCCCCGGGAATAGTGACCCTGTACGGAGACCCCCTCGGTACAGAGAGCGGCGCCCTGGACCCTGCAGGCCTCCCCGGGCCCCGGCCCTGCACCTTCTGCAGCTCGCAGGAGAGAGGAGGCCTTTCCGGCAGTTTCTCCATCAGCAGCCGCGAAGATCAGTGTCCCTAATTACAGCGTGTCGCCGCCTGTGTCCCGCGTTGGGAGGTTGTCAGGCACGGGAGGCCCCAGGCGGTTCGGCGGGCTGGCCACGGGGCACAGCGTGGGAATGCCAGCCAGCCGCAGCCGCCGCCCTGGGCCTGCTCTGGCCCCGCCTACCCGCAGAGGAAGATTCCAGAAAGTGCAGCCTCAGGAATGGGGAGCAGGGTGCACAGTTCCAGGCCAGGCCGGCCAGAGCCCCAGCAGCCCAGCTCCTCAGCACTGAGGGAGGGTCAGACGCCGAGGCCCCGTGGAAGGCAGGCAGGCAGGGGAAGGGGCGGGGGAGGAGAGCCCAGGCCAAGGGCCTTGAGAAGCAAAGGCCCGGCAGGGGGTTGGGGGAGCGTGACCCCAGGACACTGAGGGGCGCCCCCCCCAACCCCCGGCACCGGCAGGGAGTGTCCTGAGGGAAGGGCCTCAGCCCGACGCTAGAGCCTCCTCACCCACTGAGTGTGAACCACCCCAGGGAGAGAGCAAGTGCGGAGCCCTCCCACTCCCAGAGCCATGAGGGTCGAGGATGAATCCTGGGCGGCTGTCGTGGGGAGGGTGGTGCGGAGCCAGTCAGGGCACAGGGACCCCAGAGCCCCAACATGGGGACATTAAGGTCCTGCCCCCCTCCCAGGCCCCAGACCCAGCTGGGGGCTGAGCCAAGCGCACCCCGGGGTACCGAGCCCCACGCCCCCAGCAGATGGCGCCCTTGGCCCGGGCAGGGAAGGGCTTCCCTGGGACAGGCAGATGGTTGACCAGATACCCTTGGGTCCCTGTTTATTTCTGCACTTAGGGGTGCAGGGCCTCACACAGGCCCTCCCTCGGCTCCTGCACGGCTAGGGGCAAAGCCAGAAGGGGCACTTCTAAGTCCCTGGGCCTCAGGGTCCCCCTCCCTGTAATGGGCACATTTCCTGCCTCAGAGGGCCCGGAGCCCATAGGTAACTGAGCCGCGTGCTAGCACAGCATCTGGTGGGGAGGCGGGGCCACAGACAAGGTCATCCTAACCGTGAGACTGCGTCAGCTTGGTTCCCGTCCCCGCTTTTCAGATGAGGAGAGAAACGGAGGCCCAGAGAGGTTGAGTTACCTGCCCAAGGTCACACAGCCGGAAGACTAGAGCGGGCCAGCCGTCCGCCTTGTAGGGCGGCTGGAAGACCCTCTGGTGGCTGCAACCTTTGCTGCACCCTTGCTGTAAGAACGCCTGACACAGACCTTCTCACTTGGCCCAGGGGGAGAAACTGAGGCAGGAGTCCCTCAGGAAGTTGGCTCAGGAGCTACGTGTGGGGGTGAGGATGTCTGACCCACAGCGACACTGGGTCGGGGTCATTCATTCGGCCGACACTTTCCCGAGCGCCTGCTGTGACCCAGCCCGCCCACACCCCTGTGCCCCACCGCAGGCACTTTTGTGAAATCAGGAGCCACTAACGGGTCGCGTGGCAGGCTGTGCAGATGACCGCCCAGTGCCTCGGGCAGCACTCAGGAGATTTGATTCAGAAAGGGTCGTGGGTCCGGGAGGCCTCAGGAGGAGGGCAGTGGGGGCCGATGGGGGCAACTGCCAGGAAGAGGGTGGGGGATGCAGAGGTGGGGTGGGGTGTGCGCCCGGGGGAGGCCCCAGGGGACCCCGGGACTTCCTGCTGCTGGGTCACCGGCTGGGGACGGCCAGCGGCCTCCTCTGGGCTCCGTCCTGGGCTCTGTCCATGGGCTGCTTCTGCCGGCGTCCAGCTCTGCACACAGAGGGGGCATTGGGTCCCCGGTGCCATCCCCGCGTGTGGGGGGGGGCGGTGCGTGGAGACTAAAATGAGTAGCTTGAGGGGTTTCCTGACTCACTGCAGCAGAGGCATGGTGGTAGCCCCACTTTCTCTCGTATCATCCTGCCCTATAAGAAAGAGCTCTGTCACAGCCCCCATTTTACAGATGCCAAAACTGAGGAGAGACGCGGCCAGGCCTCTGGGCCAAAGCACAGGATTTGATTCCAGGCAGGTGAGAGGCTCTCGTGAGCTTGGCTCCCTCCACAGGCTGGGGGGGGTGGGGAGGGGGGCTTACGGGCTTGGCCTGAGCCCCTCGTCTTCTCACTGGGGACCCTGGATCCAAGGTGGCGGGAGGAACGGCCGTCTTCCTCTTTCTCGAGGCAGGAGGCTCCGCGGAGCGTTACGGAACCCCGCTCTGTTCCTGTCTTTGTTTTCCGTTCGCTTTTACAGAGAAAGGTGACATCGCACGTAACAGCCTGGGTTTTCAGGGCGCCTGCGTGGCTCAGTCGGTTAAGCGTCCGCCGCTTGGTTTCGGCTCAGGCCGTGCATGATCTCATGGTTCCCGAGTTCGAGCCCCACACTGGGCTCCGGGCTGGCCGTGGAGAGCCTGCTTGGCGTTCTCTCTCTCCCTGCCTCTCCCCTGCTCGTGCGTGCTCTCTCAAAAGAAATAAAAATGTTAAAAAATAATGTAGGTTTTTAAAAAAACTTACTCGATCTTGGACTGACTTCTGCTTCCTCTCTGAGCAGGAATTTATGAAATTTTTTGTTACTGTATTTCTACTTCGGACACTTGGGAGACGTTTTTACCCTCAGTGTCTTCAAGACGCAGATGATGTGTTCCATGAAGTCGAACGAGAGGTTTCCGGGGCCGGCTTTGGCGTGCAGCACTGCGGCTCAGAGGGAGGGAAACGGTGGGGGAGGAAGGGGCAGCCTGGGGTCCGCACCCCTGCAGAGGGGACCCCTGTTTTCCTGTGCTCAGGCCAGCCTGCCTTTAATCCCACTGAGAGTCGCTCCCCAGCCCGGAGCCTCGACTGCCTCACCTGTGACGGGCCTCCTGCACCCCTGCTGCTTCCCGGGTCTTTGGGGAGCACCCGCGCCCCGTGTCTAAGTGCCCGGCAGTCTGCCCAGCGCGGCGCCCATCCCGGAGACGGCTCTGGTCTGGGCCCCAGTTTTTCTCGTGCTCCCTCAAGTCGCCGAGACTGTCCCTCCCCTGCTCGCGTCTGAAGCCGAATCTCCAGAAAAGCCCCTTTCCTGAATCGCAGGGCTGAGAGGGGGTTTCACGGGGCGGGTCCGTTTCACCTGGGGCCGCCGCGTGTAGACTTTAGGTGTGTGTGACTCCGGGATCGCTGGGTTCTGTGCACCGCCGGGGTGGGGGGCGGGCGAGGCCGCCCAGGCCCCGAAGGCGCCCTTTCCCCCAGGGTTTGCTGACGTCAGCACGCCCCTTGGGAGGTTCTCCAGAGCGAGGCCCCAGCGCTTGTCCGGAAGCCACTGTTGTTGAGCCGATGGGCGTGGCCCCCGGAGGCTGGACCCCAACAGGTGGAGCTGGGGGGGTGCCGCGGCGGGTGCTGGGGGCTTGGGGCACGTGCGCCCTGCCCCGCTTCTGCCCGTCTGCCCGTGACCTTGAGCCAGTCCCTCACCGGTCTCTCTGCCCAAGACCCCCCTGCACTCCGAAGCTCTCCAAGCCCACCAGTAAGGGGTCATCTTCCAGGCCAAGGTCACGGCCCTCCAGGCAAGGTCGCTGTTGCTTCCTTGTATTTTGCGTAATTGTTTTTCTGTTCCCAGAGCCCTCTGAGCACGTCAGCCCTCTGAGCACGTCATCCTGTGAGACTTAGGAAACCAGTTCAGGAGAAGCAGAGGGACCCAGGGACAAGGCGAAGGTCCCGTGAGCCACGCTGACGTGGCAGATCCTGATCAAGTCCTGGGGTTGCCTGGCCCGGCCCGGCCCTCCCGGGCCCACTCCAGGGGAGGACCCGGACCCGGCGAGGACTCACGTGGGCCGGGCTGGGCCAGGCGTCCTTGCTGTGTGTCTGTCTGTGCGGGGGGGTGGGGGGGGGCATTTGGGAAGGGTGGCTCTCCCTGCCCTAAAGTCACGCAAGTAAAGACCCAGAAGGGTGAAGGAGCAAATGAACGCTGGGCGCCACCAGCCTCTCTTTGAACACGAGCACCATTAAGCTCTCGAGCTGCGAGGTCTCGAGGTCTCTTAACAGGCCAGCGGTTCTGAGCCTCCTGGGGCCCGGGGGCCATCCGAGGCCTTGAGGAGCCAGGGGGCTTCTCCAAGGTCAGGCATTCGTGACAGTGGGTGAGCAAGCGAGGCCTCTTCCCGGAGACGCTGGGCGGTGATGTCCCGCCCCCCAGGCTGGCCGAGGCACAGCTCAAAGCAGCTCAGTTAATTAACCCTCCCAGCACCTCTCCAAAGGAGATAATTATTACTCACATCCCCTCCGTAGGTGGTTAAACCGAGGCCCACAGGGTTGAGCGAGTGTATTAAATGCCCAGTGGAGAAGTTACTCTCTCATCAGAGCTTAATCTAACCTGCTTCTTAATTAGTCCAGGCTGGGTATTTTCAAAGACCAGTTTCAAAGACTCCCATTTTTGTTGTCTTGTTTTATTTTTTTATTTTTTTAATCTTTATTTTCGAGAGACAGGGTGCAAGTGAGGGAGGGGCAGAGAGAGAGGGAGACAGAATGGAAGCGGGATCCAGGCTCTGAGCGGTCAGCACAGAGCCCGACGCGGGGCTCGAACCCACGAACCGGGAGATCGTGACCTGAGCCGAAGTCGGACGCTTAACCGACTGAGCCCCCCAGGCGCCCCTCGTTTTAAAAACCACAGGCACCTGGGGCGCCTGGGTGGCTTAGTCGGTTAAGCGTCCGACTTTCGCTTAGGTCATGATCTCGCGGTTCGTGGGTTCGAGCCCCGCGTCGGGCTCTGTGCTGACTGCCAGCTCAGAGCCTGGAGCCTGTTTCAGAGTCTGTGTCTCCCTCTCTCTCTGACCCTCCCCTGCTCACGCTGTCTCTCTCTCTCTCTCTCCTAGAAATAAAAATATTAAAAAAAAAAAAAAAAACCACAGGCACCACTGGAGAAAAAGAAAACCCCGGAAGAATGTGACTCTCCGAGCCCTCCCCCACCCCACGGTGGTTGGTTTCCAGGGGGCAGCGCTGAAATCGTGGGCGTGGTTGTTAGCGGGTGGATTACACCGGAAGGCTGGACTGCCCTCCCGGAGAGTCCGCGCGCTCCTGGGCCCTGGTGATACTCGGGGACAGGAGGACAGAGAAGGGGGTGTGAGGGACTGGCGCCCAGCCTCGTTGCCTCGGCTCTGGGGAGGCCCGGGAGTAATAACGGACTCACCATGTCTGAGTGGCTGTGGTCACCACGACTATTTAGCCGGAAATCGCAGGGTCCCCGGGGTCGGAGTGCCCCCTTCCCTCGGGGGCTGAATTCGCCCCGTGTAGGATCTGGGGGCCACCCCACAAACATCCGGGCCCTCGGCCATCAGTTTCTGTGACTATCGCTTTACACTGGTTGATTTTAAAGCCTCCCCCCGTCCAGGCTGGTGGAAGTCGCTGTTGCTCCTTGTGTCTTTGGGGGCACCCGCGGGTTTGCAGATCCGGGTCAGGGCTGCCAGTCCAGCAGCGCCGAATGTCCGAGGCGGAAAGGACCAGACATGTCCTTGGTTGGACGGCGAGGACACGGGGCCCCCAGAGGAGCGGGGCTTGCACAGTGCGCGCTGCTAGCGGCTGGGAGGACCCCAGGCTCTTGTTTTCCTAGGAGACGTTTTACGTGACTTGTGGCCTCTCTGTTTTTGTTCACACTTCTGTACTTTTTCTGTAGCGGGGTTTCTTCAGTCTAGATTTACCTTTATCGCCTGTCGTGGAAGGCTTAGTCTCCTGATTAATTTGTATAATTCGCTGCGGAATTAATACCTGAGGTCACATGACTGATAACCCCTCACGCCTCTGCCCTGCAAACATATTGGCTTAATGGTCTTTGCTTCCTGGGATTTCGGAAGTGATTCCACAGGGCAGTTTTGGCTCAAGGTTTCTCGAGAGGTCTGCGGGCTGACCCCGGGCAAAGGATTAGCTCCCAAAGCGGTGCCTTCGGGTGGCGGGCGGGTTGGGTCCGGTCCACACGGTGGGGCCCTCCACGGGGCTGCGTGAGTGACCTTGCGACACGGTCCGCAGGTGCAGAGAGCGGTGGGGGGTGACACCTCCGGTGACCTGGGCTCAGAAGTCCGGAACCAGCCCCTTGTCACAGCTCACCGGCCACCCAGCACCCGCCCTCCGCTCACTGGGCCTCCGGCGCCCCCTCCTGGCTCTGTCCCTAACCGCATGCCCAGTTAGCAGCATCTGGAAACCGTGCTGGGGGGGCCCTTGGAAGCCAGAGACGAGGGGGTGCCAGCCCCCTGCGCCCAGTTCCACGCGAATCCCAGCTGGGTCTCTCTCTCTCTCTAATTTTTTTTTTTAGTTTATTTCTTTTGGGGGGGGGCAAGTGGGGGAGACACAGAGAGCAAGGGAGAGAGAGAATCCCAAGCAGGCTCTGAGCTGTCAGTGCAGAGCCTGATGCGGGGCTTGAACCGGTGAACTGTGAGATCCGCCCTGAGCTGAGATCAAGAGTCAGATGCTTAAGCGACTGAGCTCCTCCCCCTGCCCCCCCCCCCCGCCCCAGTGGCCCTGGGTCTCTCTTTGCCTTCGAGGACAGCAGCTGCAGGGGACCACACACACCCTTACTCTGGGGCGTGGGGGCCCCAGCGAGCAGGCTGGCGCTGAATCCTGGGATGCCTCCCCCCCCAGGCAGAGTTAACTCAACCGCACACCCTCGTCAGGCCCACGGGTCGAAGGAAGGGGCAGCACGGCAGACGTGACAAAAACAGTCGCAGGTGTTTGCGCAGCTGGTGGCTGTGCCTGGGGCCCTCCCCGCCCCCCCCACATCGGCTCCGTTAACCCTCCGACGGCCCCTAGGGAGCGGATGGGGAAACTGAGGCTCAGAGAAGTGAGGCCACACCGCTAGGGAAAGGTGGGGCTGGGACTCAGTGCAGGTCCCGTGTTTGCAAGGCTGCTCCTCTTTTCCACCCTGCCTCGCACCCCTCCAGCCCTGCCCGTGCGCCCTGGGGCCCGTTCCTTCCCCGCTGCGCCTCGCATCCTGCGTGAGTAAAATGGATAAGGGGGGGGGACTGCGAGTCTCCAGGCCCCTCCCGGCAGCTGCTCGCCCGCCCTTGGCTGTGGCTTTCCTCCGCCTCAGAAGCCCGCGGCTGTGCGTGTTCGACGCCCCAGCGCGGGAGAAGGCCCTGCGGTCAGCGGGCCGGAGGCTGCACGGGGGTCGCCGGAGCGTGTGTCGTCACAGCCCGCAGCGCAGGGACGAGGGACTCCGCGGCAGAGAACGGCACGCAGCCCTGCCTATTCGTGGCCGCCAGTTAAGGGTTGGCTGGGTTGGTGATTCTCGGGGACTCAGTGTGGGTGCTGTGTTCCTGCCAGCGAAGGGGCGGCGAGGGTCCGCTGACTGACCCCCGCCGCTGGGGTCGCGCAGGGGTGGTTGGGGAAATGGTGGAGTGAGGAAGGGCCGCCGGCCGACGCCGGCTGAGGGCTGGCCCCTGGGGCCACCGTGCGATGGAGGCGTCCTTCCCTGCTGTGTGCGCAGACCGGCCCGAGGCAGGAGACAGGCATCGCGAAGGCTTCGGCTCGCTGGCGTCTGGGCTCCTTCTGTGTTAGATCTACAGTAAGAGACCGCTTTGAACGGGAAAACTGGTGAACAGAGAGGGAATGGTAGGAACGGAAAGTTCTGGTCCACAGACAGCTCAGTACCTGGTTTCAGGCGGGACCCAGCGACGGATGTGGAAATCAATGGGCAGAAGGAGGGTGGAAACGGATGTTTACATCAGCGCAGAGCATCTTTCCACAGGACCCTCGCTGGTCGCGGGGGGACTGAGCACTTCCGGAGCACCTGGGGGCTCAGGCGGTGAAGCGTCCGACTTGGGCTCAGGTCACGATCCCGTGGTTCATGGGTTCAAGCCCTGCATCGGGCTCTGTGCGGACAGCTTGGAGCCTGGAGCTGCTTCGGATTCTGTCTCCTTCCCTGCCCCACCCCCCCAATAAATAAACATTAGGAAATCTTTTAGAAACTGGTCATCCACGTGGGCCGATGTTACGTATGCCAGGCGATCGGTGGTGCCATCACGAGGGGTGACATCACGGGCCCCCGATGTCACTCGCTGAAGGACGCAGTGGTGCTTCGGGGCTACTGCTGCCCACCGTGGCCTGTTTGGTTCAACTGAGGAAACAAGGTGCTTCCTGAACTCGCAGACTCTGCCCTGGGAGGGGGTTCGGGCCAGCCTTTCGCCACGGGGTGAGTCTGTACACCAGCAGCGCCCGGCCTCCCCGGAGCTTGTAAGGAATGCGGGGTCCCACTCGTGTGAACCCCCCATATCTGGGGGGGTGTGCTTTTGATCCTTAGTCTCAAGGTCACAGGGAACCAGGCGGGAAAGCTGAACGTCGGGGCACGACCCTGGCGGGTGAGAAGCAGGTGGGGAAGCCGAGGGCTGTTGGGGTGAGCCGGGGGGCCCTGAGCTGTGGGTGCAGAAGAGCCGAGTGTCCTGACAAATCCTGAGCGGCCGAGTCTACAACCCTGGGCACACGTGTGCTCCTGGCTCGACCGGGAGGCGTGAGCAGACCCCTCGGGGACAGGGACCGGCCGAGGCAGAGTGCTCGCCCCCCACCCCCGAGCTTGTTGGCGGAGAGGCCACGGCCGCCTGACATTCCCATGGGAGGGTTCGGGGGTTCAGGCCGCGTGCGGGCATAGATGCTCCCTCTCTTTGCCAAGTGACTCACTCGAAATGGGAACATTTATCTGAGGGAATGTGTGACACTTGAGGTCTGGAAGATAAAACGGGGGGTGGGGTCTGCATCCACATTCCCGGCCGGCATGTCGTCTCCCCAAATCCCTGCCATCCCAGCTGCAGCGGAGCCGCGGGCGCGGGGTGCTGGGGTGTCCGGCCGCCAGGCGGGCTCCCAAATGGTGGGCTCCGCCCCGGAGACCCTCCCGACAAGCCCGGAAGCCTGGGTCCTGGTCTCACCGATTAAGAGCCACACGTCTGCGCTGTAATAACCAGCACAGGGTTCTGGGCTTTGCCAGAAGGCGTTTGGCGCTGAGGTTATTGTGTCTGCTGGTCCAAGTGCCCGACAGCCTCACATCGGATCGTGCATGTGTGTGTGTGTGCGTATGCACGTGCGCGTGGGTTTGGAAAGATGAGAGACTGAGGGGCTATTTGAACATCTGTCATGGTGTCACTTGGGAAGTTTAAAGTCAGGCAAATTTGTGTGATCAGCCAGCTTTGTTCCCTGCGTAGGGAGTTAACCACCACCACCCTCGGGAACCTTGCACCCCTCCCTAGGGACAGACCCCAGCTAGCAGGGCAGCACTCGGCAGGGCACCAACCCAGGAAGGCTTCCCTGAAGAGGCGGCATTTGAGGGAAGCCCGGCCATGCCTGGCTGATGGCTCCAGGAAGACAGGAGACCCGGTGAATTATTCAAGGCATCTCCCGGCACTTATAACACGAACACTGCTGTCCACTCCCACCCGGGGCCACAGGCCCGTGACCCACCCAGACCCCCGGCCTCCTCTCCTTCCACGACCGTGATTCCTCGGAGCCCATAAGGCCCCCCTCCTTCGGGAGGTCGGGGATTGATTTCCGGAAACAGCCAGCAGCCTTTGCCGAGGAGCCGGGAATAGACCGGGTTGTACGAGCCTCATGGAGAAAAGCCAAGAAGCGAATGTCAGCCAACGAGGCTCCTTCTCCGGGGTGACCCGCAAACCAGCTTCCGAGGCAGAAGCCAAAGAGGAGGAACCAAGTGGGGTGGGTGAGGCGGGGGGAGGGCAGGCTGTCCAGGAGCCACGAGCGGAGGTTTGCTGTGACGCAGCTGTCGGCCCGGCACTCGGTATCCGTCACGCCGCTCACACCCGGCTCCGGAGGAGTCCTCGTCCCAGAGAGGCGGCCAGACGATCTAGGCCCAGAGAGGCCGAAAACTTGCCCGAGGTCACACAGCTAGGAGGTGATAAAGCCAGATTCCAGCCCGGGCAGCCCCGCCCCCGGCACCTGTGACCCTGAGGCCTCCAGCACCTGTGTTTGCTCCCTGCTGGGAGGCAGGCGGTGCAGGCCCAGGCCCCCCTGAGGCTGCTTTGCAGTCTGCTCCCGACCCACCCACCGGGCCCTCCAGGCCTGAGAGGCCCGGATGCCACACACACAGCGAGGGGAGGGGGGGGAGGGGCCCACAGGACCAGATGTGACGCTGCTGAGGGCTTCTCCTGGGTCAGGACTGGAGAGGTTTAGGTGCGGTGAGTGGATCCCCCCGGGGTCCCCGTCCATCAGAGCCCCCCCCCCCCACCGAGCCACCCATTCTCATTCCTGTTTCCTAAAGGGGCCCCGAGGCCGTCCCTGTTCATTTCCGTTCCAACTCCTCCCAGGAGAGGAGTCCAGCCCAGGGCCGGCCTGGGCCCCGGGTCTCCCGCCAGGCGGGCCGCAGCCCCCCACCGGCGGTGCCGGGAAGGAGGAGTAAGCGGCTGCGGCTGGGACTCGGGGGGCGGGGGGGGGCGCGTACCCGCCCTGCCGTCAGTGCCCGCAGGCGGGGGCCACGGGGACGCAGCAGGGCGGCAGCGGGCCAGCGGGCAGGTAGGAATGTGAAGGCGCCCCTCTCCTGGCCCACCCTCCCTCCGGACGGGCCCAGGGGCCGGTGCGCAGCGCCGCCAGCGCTGGCCGAGGGGCTCCGGGTGAGCTGGGGTTCTGTGTCACCCGCTGTCCCTACCAGGCCGGTCTGGCGGCCCAGGCTGCACCTGCGCCCAGGGGCTGAGGGCCGGGGTCACCGTGTACCTCCGGCAAGGCCTTTACTTTTTCTGAGCCTCCGTTGTCTTCATCTGTAAAATGGGAGGGTTCCTTGGTACTTAGGGAGGTGCTGAGCACGTCCGCGTGCGATGCTGAGGTGACCGTGTGGCTGGTTGCAGAGACCGCGAGGGCCTGGGGCCATCACGCCTCCAGGCCCGGGAGGCAGGTGTCAGCTTCCCGACCGACTCAAACCCGGAAGGTATCAGGTGAGAAGGAAACCGCAGCCTCGCAGGTTGAATCCTGCCTCCCCGGGCCTGGACCAGGCACGTCCCGGCGCCACCGCCCCGGCCTCCGTGCCCGGGGAGAGGGGTGTGTGGGGCGCGAGCGGCAGGTGAACACCCCGGGGCCTGTGCAGGCGGGGGCTGTTTGTGGGTGACGAACCCGGGTCTCGGGAAGGAGCTGAGGGTGAGGGGGGGCTTGTGTCCGAGTAGAAGGTGACCTTGGCTAGTGGGGGGCAAACGTCGCCTGCAGAGCCACCCAGACTGTGGGCGCGGGAGGGGACGGCGCCCCTGGCGGGGCTCAGGAGGAAACATATAAGCCACCACTCGCTCTCCCCAAGCCCCTCAGCCCCCAGCGGGCACCCCGACTTCCCTCCAGCGAGCGCATTGCCGACCCAGCCCATCACCTGCCTGCGTTCTTGTCTTCGCAAGTGTGTTTTCTAGGAAGCTGGAGGAGGATGTGCTTGGGGCTCGGGGCCAGAAGGGGGGCCCCCAGGGTGCAGCTCCCTGGGGACACAGAGCCCCTCGGCCCAGCCCCATCTGGAAGGTGGGCTCGGGTTCAGGCTGGCCCTCAGGGAGCTTTCTCCAGCGAGCACGCTGGTCTGTGCCTTCCCATTGGGCGCTGACCGCACCGTCTTACACTGTTTACGAACACAGCAGGGGCCCTTCCCTGCACCTACCCGCCTCTGCGGGCCTGCAGACCCCTGTCAGTCAGTGGGCATCCTGTGTATGATTTGGGGGCCACCATGTGCAGTTGTGCAGGTTCCACACTGCACAAGGATATCAACGGAAATCCAGCCTGCGTATTGCGTACCAAGCCACGCGTGCTGGAGCAAGAAGGCCCCGTTTTCTAACTTAAACCTCTAACTTATACCTGGCGCCCCCTTTTGTAATAATCTGTGATATTAATTAAGCGACTTTGCATAAGAAGTTGGTTGGGGCTGAGAGAGGCACAGAAGAGAGGACGCGGTCCCGTGCATCCGCCCCGTAGGCTCGGAGGTGCATCTTCGCTGACCAGATGGCCTGTAAGGACCACGTGCTGTACGTGTCTGCCCCTCCTCAGCCGCCACCAGCCCTCAGTGAAGTGTGAGCGGGCCAGTGTCGGGGCCCCTGTCCGGGCTGGGGGGTGCTCGGGACTCGGGGGAGGGGCGCATTTGTTCTCCATCGGAGCCAAAGCTGCTTGCTCGGCTCAGCACAGGGGCTGCTGGCCCTTACGTGACGTGTGCGCCCACATGCGGGTCTCACCGGACCGTCACAACAGCCCCGTGGGGTAGGTGCTAGCATTAGCTCCGTTTCACAGATGGGGAAACTGAGGCCCCGAGTGGGTCTGTCACTCAGCGGAGCCCGAGCCCAGACCACACGCCCCCGAGGCCTCTGGAACCCCCAAACCTGTCTAGAGCCTGAGTAAGAGGCAGGGGTGAGGGAGCCACGGCCTCCGGCCCTCCCGCCCCTCCCCTGCCCTGGGGGCGCCCCAGCCCCTCGCTGCAGTCACTCGGCCCTGTCTGGCTCTGGCTGTATTTTCTTTCCTGCCTGAAGCAGTCAAACGGTGTTTTCTGGATTCTTCCGTTCGAGCAGCCCTGCGCCCACCCTTGCAGGGAACGCTGCACCAACCCCCCCCCCCGCCCCCCACGGCCTGCGTGTGAGCTCTGGCCTCCGCGGGTGTTTGCCCTTGGAGGGCAGATGTGCCCACAGGGCTGGGGCGTGGCTCGCAGTGTGTGGCCTCTGCCCGGCAGGGAGGCTGGGCCTCATCCCGCCCTTGTTTCTTGTTTCCAGCCGCTGGCTGAGCCCCTGACCCCCGGGAGCCCCGCCCCACGCTGTCCTCACCCCGCAGAAGGTTGGGGGTGGAGGTCACGGCCGCCACTGACGCGACAGGCCTCTCTGTGGGGCCCTAAACCCCGAGCCGGGCTCTGCCCCCCACCCCCCCCCCCAAGCACAAAGGCTCTTATTTCCTTCCATCTTTTATTAACCCCGACTCTGCGTGGCCTGGGTCAGCCCACAGGGACTTGGGCAGAAGGGACAGGACTGCCCTTGACCCTGGGTGCCCAGTAAAGAGGCAGGAGGTCAACGGAATAGCCGTCCTCAGGGGCGCCCGGGGGGCTCGGTGGGTTAAGCATCCAACTCTTGATTTCGACGCAGGTCACGATCTCACGGTTCTTGAGGTCAAGCCTCACGTCGGGCTCTGTGCTGTCCACTTGGGGTTCTCTCTGTCTCTGTCTCTGCCCTTCCCCTGCTCGTGCTTGCTTTCTCCCTCCCTCCCTCTCAAAATAAATAGATAAGCATGAAAAAAAAAACTAACCATCCTCAGCATGGGAGCTGCCATCATCCCAGCCTGTGGCTAGTTGCTGTGTATCATTGGGGAAACTCCTTAACCTCTCTGGGCTTTGACTTCTCATCTGTCTCACGCAAGGCAACCCCACTCTGTGCTCGAGCGCACCCATCTGGACTCTAGCAAGGGCAGGGACCCCCTGGACCCCCACCCTCAGCCCAGAGCAGGCCACTCGACAAAGTGAGAGACTTCAGGCTTCCCACACATGTGCTCATAGCCAGAGGCCACTGGGGTTCGTGGTAGCCGTGCCTTGAAGCTCCGGGCGCGTGGCTCCCTGAGGACCTTGTCCCCCAACACCTGCCTCTGGTCTGCGGGTTCCCCCCAGCGACTCGTGTCGGTCCGCCTGCCCCTTTCCCAGCTGCCTGGTGCTCCGTGTGTGACCCCTCGTCACTGGTGCTCAGGGGGATTGGGAGGAAGAGGATCACATGACCCGGGAACGGGGGGGGGGGGAGCTGGGGCAGAGGGGGGGCGGAGGCCCGTCCCCTCTGCGGGTGCCCAGGCGCGGGCGGCACTCCTGGGCTCTAGCGTGGGTGGCACCTGCTCTAAGCCAGTCCATTCCCCACGCGGCCCTCCCAGGCAGGGTCCCTTGTCACCCCCATTTCACAGATGGGGAAACTGAGGCACGGGGAAGTTAAGTAACTGGTCCAAGCGTCTGGGCAGCCGTAGAGCCAGGATTTGAGCCCAGTGGGCTGTTTCCGGGGAACGTGCGGCGGTCCGTGCCTGATGGTCCCCTTGAGAGAGCAGGGACCGCCTGCGTGGTCTGCCCACCGCGGACCCCTCACTGCAGGCGCCGCCAGACCCGAGGAGAGACCCTGTGCTTGTGGGTAACTTGCCTATGTGGCCTGCAGCCTCGGGTGTTTCTTAGTGGGGGGAGGGTATTTCCTTGAGGGACGCATCTGGTCACCTGCAGGGCATGACAGACCTCCCCGTGAAACCTAGTGGCTGGAATCCGCAGCCACCATTTCACCGGGACCTCCCAGGTCCTGAGGCCTGACCGGGCTCCGCGGGGGCTGCTGGCGCTCCGGGGCTCTCGTGCGGCGCGGCCACAGGGCTGGGGCTTTGTCCTCACCCGCGGCGCTCGTTTCGGGGGCCCCTGTGACTCGGGGCGGGGGGCAGAGACCCTGCGGGGCCGGCAGCTTTGGGGACCACGCCGCCGCTGGCTAGGGGAGGGCTGGCTCCCTGGGGCCAGCGGCCGCGGCCTGTTGTGCGCCGCCTCCTCCCCGACCCGTGCCCGGGACGCAACACCTGACATGTGCGGGACACACATTGTCTCCGCCCCCGTCCCAGCCGGTGGCCTTCCAGGGTCTCCCAGCTCCGCAAGGGTGTCACCCCTGCCAGTGACTCTCACCGGGCGTCCCGCCCCGTTGCTCACCCCACCCCACGTCCAGCCCATCCATCACCCGCCTGCCCTGGTGATTCTAGAATGTTCCTGAGACTCTCCCTCACGCCCCACCTCTGCCACAGCTGCGGCTCCAGCCCTACCTGCTGAGGGACTCCCCCAGATCTCGGCCAGAGGCGAGATGCCAGCCTGCACGGTCTGATATTTCCAGCCAGGAAGCAGGCCCCCCCCCCCACTCCGGTCCCCTCTGGGGGCGGGGCCTTGGGCAGCAGCGCCCAGGATTCTCCACTCAGGCCCCCGGCGTACCCTCTGGCGGCGGGTGTGTGTGGGGTGGGTTCCACCCACCTGTGCGTCCCCGACTGGGGCCTGTGGACCCCTGAGGGGCGTGTGGGAGCCTCGCTCTGACGCCTGGGAGGTGAGTTTCCTGCACATCCCAGGCGGGGGTCCCCCAGGTCCGCCTCAGCACGGAAATGGAAAGTGGGGAGAGGTGCCAGGCTCCTCATCCCATAAGGCGGGGCGAGAGAAGCCCCCTCCCCACCCTGGACCGCCACCCGTGCTCTGCCTCTCTCTTTCTCTTTTTTAATATTTATTTTTGAGAGAGGGGGAGACAGAGTGTGAGCAGAGGAGGGGCGGAGAGAGGGGGAGACACAGGATCGGAAGCAGGATCCAGGCTCTGAGCTGTCAGCACAGAGCCCAACGCGGGGCTTGAACTCACGAGCCGCGAGATAATGACCTGAGCCGAAGTCGGACACTGAACGGACTGAGCCCCCCAGGCGCCCCTTGCTCTGTCTCTTTCTGAGTCGTGCATGCGCTTTCTCGTCCCCATAATCATCAGCTGCTTCCCAGGAGTCCGAGAAGGGTGCCCTGCCCCCAAAGAGTGATGACCAGAAGGGGAGGTTGACCCCTGGACGTGGGCACCCTGCAGGACCTGCTGTCACGTGTCGTGGGGCTGAGGGCCCCGGCGGGGGGAGGGGAGTCCACCAGGCACCATGTCTGGGATGCAGGACCGCCCGGAGCACCTGGCGGGGGGTGGGGGGTGGACGCGGCTCCAGCAGTGCTCGGTCCCAGGAGGAGGTGCCGGGGGAGGGGGGTGGCTTTGGCCGGGCGGTCCCACAGGGGGCCCAGGGACCGGGGACCGGCAGTGACGTTCCGGTGGCCCGTTCTTCCGTGGAGCTGGGGAAGCGTCCTGGCAGAACTGACTCTGCGGGTCTTCGCAGCTTTGACCGTCAGGTGACACCGTGAGCGCCCCCCCCCCCCGACACCCGGAGTCGCCCGCGGAGGGGCCAGCACGGCCGCTTAACCACACAGCCTCTGCGTGCCTGTCACACACACACCCCCCCACACCCACAGACCCTGCCCGAGCGGAAGGCGCTGAGCCCGGATTCCGGGGCCTTGAGCTCCGCGGATCAGCGTCCCCATGGGTCTTAGCAGCTCGGTGGCCCCTCAGCCTGGGCAGTGGCTTTCTGTGGCCACTTAACAAGTGACCCTGACCTTGCTGGCTAAACAACACGCACTGGGTTGCCTGCAGTCCCAGAAGCCGGCAGCCTGACGCGGGTCTCACGGGGCCGACGGCAGGTGTGGGCTGGTTCCCTTCTGGGGGGGAGTCCACTTCCTGCTTCCCTCAGCCCCAGGCCGCCCCCCGACCTGCTTCTGTCCGTGGCTCTCCCACCCTAACAACCCAGGATGGCCTCGTCGTCTCACGGTCCCCAGCTCAGCCACATCTGCAAAGTCCCTTTGGCCACGCGAGGTCCTGTACGTACAGGCTCGGGGACCAGGGCGGACTTCTCTTCGGGGACCATTATTCTGCCTGCTACACCTGGCTGAACAGCAGTGGGGGCCCCAGGGCCCCTCCCACCCTGAGAAGGGGGCGGGGGCTGGCTGTGAACCTGTCCCCCAGGGGCTGAGGGAGCCCTGAGCCAGGGATGGCAGGTGAGGGCAGGTGATGGCTCGAGGGCAGGTGAGGCAGAGATCTGACCTTGAGCCCCTGTCCACTTCTCAAGGTCGACTGTCCCAAGGAGCTTCTCTGCAGCGCTTTGCAGCCAGCCTGGGCTGTGGGACCTTTCTGTGCATGAAAGACCCCGAAATGCCGGGGGGGGGTTGTTCGGAGGTTTCTTCCCAGTGTTGCCCTTGGGGTCTGGAGCGCCCTCTTCAGATGGCCGATGTCCTTGGTCCGTGTGAAAGGTTCCCTGGGAGGGACATTGCTTTGTCCAGCCCCAACAAAGGAGACCTCGTAATATCGTAAAGTAATTAAACAGATTCGGGTCCTGCTGGTGTGACGGCTTGGGTGTGGGCACCCCAGGGCGGTGGTGAGATGGGCTCCGGCCCCGCAGGACGGGCTCAGAGGGAGTCTAGGTATTTGCGTACGTGGTGTTGGACAATTTTCTGTCTTGCCTGTCCAGGCCAGTCCCTCCCCCACCAGTACCTGTGGCTGTAGACGCCCCCCCCATCTCTCTGTGTCTTACTGACGTTCCACAGCCAGGCCCACACACCCCACCACTGTGCCCCGCAACCCCCCAGCCCTGCACCCACCACCACCGTGCGGCTTTACCTTCTGGTTAGTGACTTTGTTTAGTGAACACGGACCGTGGTGGTGAAGCAGTCAGACCTCATCTTTGTGCGCTCCTTTAGGGAGGAGACGCACTTGGGGTTGACCTGGCACATCTAGGAAATCTGTGGCCAGGCAGTGCCGTGCCGCTTCCTGGGTTTGGTCTGAACGTCGCAGGTGCTGCGTCTGGCGCGGCAGAACTCTCGCGTCCCTCTGGGAATTGGCTGGTCTTTGGGGCAGGAAGCCTCCGGGGGCAGAGCTGGGGTCAGAACACAGATTTCTGAGTCCTGGGCTGCCTCGTTGGTCCCGTGGGCCTTCCTGTGGGCCCCCTGCCAGCCCCCCCTCACCCGGCCACCGGGAAAGGCGGAGCTGCCTCTGCGGCCTCGTCCGTCCGCCCTGCACACAGGTGGGGTCAAGTGGCTTTCCCGGGGCTCCAGGGTGCGTCCTGGAGCAGGGCTGCCCAGCATCCAGCGAGCTTGTGCTCGCTTTGGGGGCCAAATGCAGCATTTTCCATCAGAGACCTTGCCCTGCGCCTCCCTGCACAGAAATGGGAACGGTTTTCACCGTGCTTGACAGTCACGCTTCTTACTGTATTAAAATACATGTACTATAAAACTTGCCATTTTATTTTTTATTTTTTTTTATTTTTTATTTTTCTATATTTTTATTTATTTCTAGGAGAGAGAGACAGCGTGAGCAGGGGAGGGTCAGAGAGAGAGGGAGACACAGACTCTGAAATAGGCTCCAGGCTCTGAGCTGGCAGTCAGCACAGAGCCCGACGCGGGGCTTGAGCCCAAGAACCGCGAGATCATGACCTAAGCGAAAGTCGGATGCTTAACCGACTAAGCCACCCAGGCGCCCCTAAAACTTGCCATTTTAACCATCACGCGTACGTTTGGGGGACATTGGGCACCTTCACGGCGTTGCACCATCACCTCCACAGTTTCCAAGGCTTTTTCGTCTTTGCAAACAGAGGCTCTGGCCCCATTTAGTGATAATGCACCCCCCCCCCCCCCCCCCCCCCCCCCCCCGCCTCCAGCCTCCGTGACCTCTGCTTTCTGTCTCTGGGACTCCGGCTGTGCCGGGCCTTTCGTTTTCACAGAATCCCACGATACTTGTGCTTTTGCGTGGCCTCTGTCCCCCACAGACTCCCCTGTTGAGCCCGCGTCAGGGTTTTATTACTCTTCACGGCTGAGTGATATTCCACCGCGTGGCCTGACACGCTCTGTCGATCCGCCGTCTGTAAGGATTGCGTTTTTGAGCGCACATCGTGCACGCGCTTCCTTCTCAAGGCCGGGCCCCGTTTCGACTCCAGCCTCACCCGGCTGTGCAGGCGGCCGGAGGGTCTGCACGGCCCCGCCACCCGCACGCTGCCGAGCCAGGACAGTCCTCGGTGGCTGCACTTGCTCCCCGTGTCTCCAGCCCCGGCCAGCCTGCCCCCCCGGTATTTGGGAGTGCAGTGCGCAGGAGGAGGAGGACACGGAGGCGCCGTCGCCATGCTGGTCCCCAGGACTGACTCGCCCTGTGGCCCTCTTGGGTGCGGGACGGGAGCGTTCGGTGGGAGGGTCCACGTTTGCCCCCCTCCGGGGTCGCCTCCACCCTGCACCCTGGCCCCGCGCATGCTTCCCACACGGGCCCAGCGATGGCTCTCTGCCGCGGCCGGAATCCTCCCCAAAGCCGTAGGGCTCGGCGGGGACCGCCCTCACCGCTCCTTCCCCTCACTCACGTGGCGCCTTGACTTTGGCGTCGGGGAGGCTGCCAAGCCCGCTGCAGAAATGTTTACGGTTGAACCTCCCAAGTTGAGTCCCCGTTGCGTTTTACAAGCCGTGTGGGCCCAGCCCAGTGGTGCCCTCGGCGACTGTTTGCTCATAACCCCGGCGGTGGGCGGGGGTGGGGGGGAGATGTGTGGAATTGCCGGGGGCGCTGGAGGGGAGCCCCCAGAATGGGGCAGCGCCCGGGAGACGGGCTTTAGGGGCAACGAATGGCTTCCAGAAAGTACAGTTTTCTCCTAAAAACCTGCCAAGGGACACACGTTTTCTGCCCTCGTACAGGCTGTAGCCTAGATGAAATGAGAATGGGGGGGTATCGTAAGCCCCCCCGAAGTGGCCCACAGACGGGAAATCCTCCAGAGGCCTATAGCAGGGGGCCAGCCTGAGACTCGTCTGTTTTGTGATCTCCGGGTGGGACCATCCGCAGTTCCGTTGCTGTGTGTGTCTCACGTCTTCTCTGCGGCCTCACACCTGTCCCCCCCCCCCCCCCCCCCCCCCCCCCGTCCCCACGGGTCGTCTCCCCGGGCAGGGCGAAGGGATCTCCCTGCAGCAGGCGGCAGCCCCGCCTCCTCCCAGATGGCCCAGCGATCCCCTGTCTCACCAGGTGAGCGCAGCCAGGAGCCCGCCGCCTCGCCCACCCCCTGCGCTGACGGTCAGCCCCGTCCGGGATACGCGGCGAGAACAGGACCGAGCAAGCCTCTCTGGGCTCCATGCCCCCGGCATACGGCTCTGCCCGCCTCGGTGGCTCAGAGCATCCCAAACCCGGCAGAACTCTCGGGGGGGGCCCTCGCCGACCCGCCCTGCCCGCCCAGCTGCGGACCACCCCCCAACAGCTGCTAATGGCTTGCTCCAGATCCTCAGACCCGCCGTTCCAATTTCCCATCGCAGAATGCCACCTGGAGGGGGAGGCGCAGCCCGCGCAGGGAGAGAGGAAATAAAAGGGAGAGCGCGCGAGCTCGAACGCACGCCCCAATTAATCATCGTTAATTTAATCCGGGATGACTCACAGTCGTCCTGACAAGGCTCCGCCACGATTTATCCCACCTGCTAAGGGGAGACCTTATCAGAATTCAATGAATTCGTCATCGCGTTAAGCGGGGACCCTAATGAATCTCTTGTCTGCCCAGTGCACTAAATGACCATCAGCCACAAATGGCTCACGGCCTCCCCGCCCCCACGGCGCTGCCATGAGGCCTTTCATGGACTGGGGGGAGGGGCCCGGGGGGGCTGCACTCAGGAGCACCAGCCCGCCCCCCTTCTCCAGCATCACGCGAGGGACGGCGATTTTCTGCTCTGTAACCAGCCGTGTTCTCAAACGCATTCGTGCTGCACAGTCACCAGGAGTGCTGATCGGGAACGGGCTTGCAGGGCCTTGCCCCCGAGCTTCTGGTGGGGGAGGCGTGGGCGGGGGCCCAGGAAGGCGCGGATTTACCGAGCACCCCTGGGCGGTCTGGTGCGGGGCCCATGCATCTCAGCCCGGGAGCACCGGAGCCCCCGGAGGCAGGGGCCGTTGGTGAGGCTCAGCGTGCCGTAGTCAGGGCAGGCGAGGCTAGCTGCTGTAACAAACAGCCCCGCACGCTCACTCGTCAGTGCAGCGTGTGCATTGTGGTTCAACGGGGTGCTGAGGGCCCTTCCATGAGATGGGTCGAGGCAGGTGCTGTGGCCTCCTGGGGCCTCAGAATCCCTGCCGCTAGTGGTGCCATCACTTCCGCCTACGTCCCGCTAGCCGAGCTGGTCCAGCTGCCGGCGGGGGGTGGGAGGGAGTCCAGAGAGAGGCAACCGGCCAGTCTCGGCCTCCTCCAGGCCTAAGCGGGGAGCCCAGCCCATGCCCGGCCTCCAGCCCAGGCGGCCCGGCGACTCAGGGGCTTGCCACGGGGCCCATGCATGGCTCTTGGAGGCCACTCTGATGTGGCTTATCTGCGGGGCCCCAGGGCCCATGGTAACACTCGGGTTGGGGAGCACCCGCCTCTGGGCTCTGATAGTGGGTCACTACCCAGGTATTCCCAGAGTAGGGGGCAGTTGTGAGGTCGCAGCTGCGGTCAGTGGGTGGGGCCTGCCCTCCTTCCCTGCCTGTCCCTGGTGATGCCAAACGCCTCCTCCTCCAGGCAGACCTCCCTGTCACCCCTGCCCTCTGAGCTAGACCCAGCGCCTGTGGTACTCACGCACTTATTGAGCGTTTGCTGTATGCCAAGGGTTCTGCCTGGACTCATTCATTCTTTTGGCCTTCACAGCTCCACTCGCATTTTATAGACAAGGGAACTGAGGCCCAGAGAGGTAAAGCGGTCTGCCTGAGGCCACACAGCTCACCAGTTACAGACCGGGTCACAAGTACAAAAGCCAGGGGCAGGGCCATGGAGCCAGATGCCCAGCTCACAGCTGGCCCCACCTCTGGCACTCCAGGAGACCCAGGGAAGGTGCCTCAGTTTCCCCATGACTCAAACAGGGGTGAAAATGGGACTCCCCTTTAGGAGGGCCGTGAGGGTTACAGGAAAGAATGTGTGGGACCCACCTGGCACGGAGTGAGTGCCCTGCTTTCACGTGAGAGGGAAGTGAACCCTGAGTCCCTTGCACGCTCTGAGCACAAGGGCTGTTCCCTATGCTTGTCCAGGCAGTCTTCAGAGCCATCCTAAGTGGCAGGTACGGAAGTGTCCGCCTCCTGGCTGCAGGCAAAGACAGTGACCCAGAGAGAACAAGAGGAGAACAGGGCAGGGAAATGGTCCGGGGAGGGGGGGCGGAGAAGATTCCAGAAGTGAGGATTTGATGAGAGGAGACAGCAGAAAGTGCCTCTGGAGGCCGTTAGGGGCAGTTCTCCAAGCACATGGGACGGGACTGCTGTGCGTCCTTTCTGCACCAGAAGTCCCCACATCACGAACGTCAGAGCTCCCGGGGGCCTCGGAGACAGGCTTCCTGTTCCGTGTTGAGGAAACTGAGGCTCAGAGGGAGGAAGGGGTCCGTCACGTCACGGTCGTGTGCACAGAACTTCGAGTAGCCCCAGGCTGAGGCCTGGGCTTGTTTTCTCCGACGACCCTCAGCCAGGGGAGGGGGGGGAGGGCACTCTGGTGGGGCCGGCCCCCCCCCGCCCCGCAGAGGTCACTGGGCCCGGGGTGGCCCCTCCAGGCATCCTGGGGGACACAGGTCCCGCCAGGGACAGCACCATTCTGTGGCAGGGGGAGCACCAGGCTTGTGACTTCGGAAGGGAGAGGGGAAGGGCCGGGGACTCTGGGGATTGGAGAGCCCGGGTGGGGGTCCCTCTGCCCTGGGCCTGCCCGGCCTGGCATCGGCTGAGACGGTGAGAAACCGCCGGCCGGCATCTGGGCGCGACGCTCCCGCCAGCACAAGCACCGCGCACGGGACACCAACGAGCCGGGCGCACGACCTCGCTGCACAGGACGGCTGCCAGCCGCCGGGGCCACCCTCTTCCCCGCGTCATTCCGTCCACTCCTCCACTGTGGCGACTGTGGCCTCTTAGAAACAATTAAGGTCCCCCATTGCCACCTGGGCCCCCTTGAGGTCAGAAGGGGGCCCACATCCTTGTTAAAGCGCCGTTAGGGCCACGCCGCGCAGCACCTCCAGCCGCAGCCCAGCCGAGTCCCCTTATGGGCTGAGCCAAGTTCCGCTGGTCGCGTGCCCTTTGCTGCGAGAAGCCAAGTAAACCTGAGTGACCCCTGGCACATCCCGGCGGGTTCCCTGGGCGGCGGGGGTGGGGGGGGTGCCTACACAGCAAAGCGGCGGCTCCCAGGGGGGGGGTGTTGTGTTCTCCCCCCCCAAGCAGGTCAGGTTGAGTGGCCGCACGTTGCCACCACCGGCGAGATTTGAACAAAGTACAGATGGCCTGGCCCCTCCCAGCCCACCCACACCAGACTCTCAGAGTGTGGACCTCGGGCGTCAGTATTCTGCAAAGCCCCCCCCGCCCCGTGTTCTGGGGCGCAGCCAGGGCGAGGAATGGCTGCTCTAGAAAAAGCGAGAACCTTCCTCCCACAGTCCATTCTCTGCCAGTGTCCCTAAAACACCCCGCGGCTCTGGCTGCGTTCCTGCCCAGCTCCTCTCCTGGTCCTCCGCGTGCGGGGCTGGGAACGGGGGGCCGGTGTGGGCGCTCCGGGGCCCTGACCCGGCCGGCAGGTGGGTGCCGGGAGCTGAGGTGCTCCAGAGCGGGGCGCAAGGGTGGGAGTTTGTTCTGGATGAGGCCAAGGGCTCCCCTCAGAGCTTCCAGAAGAGCCAGCTCGGCTCAGTGGGGAAGGTGAGTCTAGCAGTTCAAGGTCATCCAGACAGAGGCCTGCCTCCACCTAGGGCGAGGTGAGGCTGCACTCGGGGGGAGCCGCAGGAAGTGGACGGGGTAGCTTTTAGGCCAAGCAATTTCTAGACGGGGGTGGCTGTCAGCGAGCTTCACGGAGACGGAGGGGGGGAGGGAGGGAGCTTGAACCTGAGTGTCCGCCCCCGGCAGCGCTGCTCGTTAGGCCCTGGGGCACAAGCGCTGATCTGGGAGCGAAGGAGGGAGGCCCAGTGTCCAAACCCACTCATGCCTTCGAGTTTCCCAGCCCCGAGTGCCGGGTGCCGAGTCTGCAGAGCCGGGCCACACAGCCAGCGTGTCTGCTGACGCGCGGCCTCTGGACCTGGCTGGTCCACGCGGGGTGCGAGGTGGGTGCTCCCCATTGGAGTGGAGAGCCTCCACCTTGCTCTCCTTCTGTCGCCGAGTTGTCTGCTGCAGCCACCCGCCAACGGGAGACGCAGTCCACCCCCACCACCCCCCACCCGTGCAGAGCTGGGGGCCCCGCCCCACTCCTGGGGGCCTCTGTGCCAGGAGCACTCACGGAAGTCCAAGCCGAAAGCTGCTACGCTCAAGTTGTGTTCTATGACCCTGAGTAGGAAGCGGGATGCAGGGCGGGGGGCCAGGAGGGGGCCAGCGTCCCGGCGTCCCCTCCCAAAGACATCAAGACAGCGTTGCTTCCTCACGGCAAAGATGGTGACCTGCATACGGGGTACTGCCGGCCGGGAGTGCTCCCCTGAGCCCCAGCGTCCACGGGTCACAGAGACATGGCTGACCGGGGTCCGCCATGTGGGCAGACATCCGTCTCTGGTGCTTCCAGAGGTAGCCAGGCCCCCGCCAGGAATCAGGCCCACGGCCCAGGTAAGCGAAGACACTCTTACCCAGGGTGTCCCAGCGGCCTAGAGGTCACCTCCCAGGAGCCCAAGGCGGGGGACCACACCTCTCTGGGCACCGTTCATTCTTTACCCTCCGTTCCTTGGGACTTTTGGAAGTCTGGATTCAGCTCTGTTGAAGCCACAGCAGGTTCCTAAAGCGTCGGGAAGGGTGTGATCCTTTCTCCCCAGTATTTGCCGGCAGCGCCAGCGGGCAGGCAGAGGAGGGATTTGGCCGTGAACTTCGAGTCCGAGTGTCCGTGTCCTCGTATTTGAACTAGAACTCAGAGCTGCGGCCTCTCCAGACTCAGGGGAGGCGCCCAGAGGGGCCCTTGGGACCTCACCGCCACGTGGCTGGTACCTCGGGGGTGAGAGCCGGGGGGTGGGAAGGGCTGGCTGGTCCCCACGGTGCCGGGGACCCCAAGACCAGCCTCCAGGAGGATGATTTGGCGGCGGCGGCCCAGAGGGTACATTTGACTTCTTGGGACGCTGGGGCGAGACGGGCGTGCTCTCTAAGCCCCAGAGTGTGGTGCCGACCACGGTCAAGGACAGAGACTTCTTCCCAAGTGTCGGAGAGCAAAGCCCCAGGACTGTCAGCGTTCCCAGTGCAGACAGTCCTTAACGGGAAAGCTTTCTTTTCTGTCTATTAAACCGGACTCCCCAGCCCCCTCAGAAGATCTTCAAGAGAGAAGCTGGCTTCCCGTTGCCGTGTGTACCCCCAAAAGGATGAAAGATACGTGGTTTTTTTTAATGTTTATTTATTTTGAGAGAGAGTGAGAGCACCCGAGTGGGGGAGGGGCAGAGAGCGCGAGTCACAGCATCCGAAGCAGCTCCAGGCTCCGGGGCCGTCAGCACAGAGCCCCGTGTGGGGCCCGAACTCAGGAACCGCGAGACCCTGACCCGAGCCGAAGCCAGACGCTTAACTGGCTGAGCCCCCCAGGCGCCCCTGAAAGATCTATGTTTAAGTGAGCAATTCTCCAATGATCCAGACCGCCTCCCAGCCTGGAGCCTAAATCAGAGAGGTTTTGACCAGAAACCTTGCTGGGGGGCGGGGGGCGAGGTCAGCATTCTGTGATCCTGGTTTGGCTGCTGTCACGACCCACGAGAGAAACTCCGCCCCCTGGGGACGGCGTGGCTGTGGACAGGGTGACGGGCGTTTGTGCGGACACGGGACTTGGAAGGCGCCCGACGGGTGCGTGGCGGGGCCCGAGGCCTGATTCGGTTTGGTGACGGGTCACCGGTCCGGCGGTTAGGGGCCTCCGGAGTTGGCCTGGGAGCTGGGATTTGAGCCTGCAGGCCCGGGTGGGACCCCGCCTGGGCCAGTCGGGTGAGCTGGGCTCCGGACGCGGCGTGCGCCGCGGAGATCAGAACCCGGCCACACAGGTCACGTTCCAGGGTTAAGCAGCCACGTTTGTAAGGTGCAAAGAAACGGGTGAGAGTCCGTTTCAGAAGAGGTCTGATTTGACTTGGAACGGCGAGAGGGGGACGTCACCTTTCCACAGCCCACCGCTGCAGGGAGGGGGAGGGCCGGCTGCCCCGCTGCAGGCGGCGTTCAGGGCCATGGCGCCTTTCCAGCTGATGCTCCTCGGGCTGGCACTTGGGAGTCTGCCGCGGAGCCGGGCGGGGGGTGGGGGGGTGAGGCGGGAGGGGCGAGGCGTGGACGCCGGAGAAGCGCCCATTGTGCCCGCCGGCGGCTGATGTGGTTACAGCTGGTGAGAGGCGGGCACCCCCTCCCCCGCCCCAGCTCGGGAACAAACGTCTCTTCTTACAAAAAACAGAAAAGGAGAAGTGACAGGGGCCGTGGCCGCGCTTTCCGCGTGACCTGCTGGGGAACAGAGCGCGTCTTTGTTAATCCAGCCGTCTGTCAGCTGGCCCCTGCGTGGAGGCAGAAGCCACTTAGCGCCGCCTCACCCCTGACCCGCCTCGGCACTTGGCTGGGCCCGGGTGGGGGAGGGGAGGGCCCTCCTGCCAGCGCCCCCCTCCCCCCGCCAGCTGCCCCCTGTGCTGAGCCGTCCTGACCCCAGAGGAGCCAGAGAGGGGTGTGTGAGCCCTGGTGGGGGCGCCGTGGGGCTCAAGCATCACCCGGGGTTCCGGGGCCTGTAACTTCTGGAGGCCTCAGTTTTCTCATCAGGGAAATGGGTATGACAGCCCTGGCTCCCCCACTGGGTGCCTGTGAACTTAAACAGGTTAATGTTGTAAGCCAGCTGGCAGTACTCGAGAGATACGTGTGTTTATTAGACCATCCTTTCCATAATTAATATTTTATCGCCTTACCCCGTGTTTTCACAATGACTGGTTCAGCCTTCCCTCCCCACTGACATCTGCCCTCCTAGCGCCCCGGGCCCCTTTCCCAGACCCTCTCACCCTCCTCCCTGGTCGCCCTTCTCCCTGTTCCCCAGCGCTCAGACACCCTCCGTCGGCTGTCCCGGGCTGAGGGAGGCCATGCCATCCCGGGTCTGGTGGGGGCTGCGGAGTCCGCCCGAGGGGGATTCCTGGCGTTTCCAGCCGCATCTGGAAAGGGCTGTGCCCAGTCAGGACCCCCCAGGGAGGGACGCCCCACCAGGACTCAGGGCACGCTCCCAGGCGGGCTGTGAAGCCCTGAATCTGAGAGTCCGCCCAGGGGGCTAAGCAGGACCCCTCTCCTCTGCCCCCACCCCTCCCTGTACCCTTCAGCCCCTTCCCACTGAGAACCGCCTGGGCAGGAACGATCTGAGGCTAAATATACTTCCCGTGGCCTCCCCTGCTCGCCCTCAGGAATGGCGATAGGTGTCAAGAAGGATTAGTGTTCCGGCAGACAGAGGCTCTGGAAGCCGTGGAGGCAGCCCGGGCGGAGTCTCCAATTCTCAAGGCCCTCAGGTGCCCCGTTTCTTGGGTCCCCCCTCCCCAGGAGATGGGTGGAGACCTTAAGCCCGGGGACAGTGACACTGGAGGGCGAGAGCCCCTCTCCTGCCAGGCTCCCCCCTCGCCCCGGGGTGTCTGGGCTCCCCCTCGTCCAGGGGTATCTGGGCTCCCCCTCGTCCAGGGGTATCTGGGCCCCCCTCGCCCCGGGGTGTCTCGGCTCCCCCCTCGCTCTGGGGTGTCTGAGCCCCCCATCACCCCGGGGTGTCTGGGCCCCCCCTCGCTCCGGGGTGTCGGGCCCCCCCAGGCACTCCTGGGTTTATGGCCACACCCAGCGGCTGCTCTCCCTCCGCTGTCACGTGGCTTCTCCTCTGTGTCCCCACAGCTCCCCGTTCCTGTTTCTTACAAGCACGTCTGTCAGTGGATTTCGGGCCCCCCCAATGCAGCATGACTTTATCTTAGCTTGAGTCTACTTACAAAGACCCGATTTCCAGTAAGGTCCCATTCGTAGGTTCCAAACACTCGTTGGGGGGCGGGGGGCTGTTTAGCCCCGGCGCGTGCAGGGGGAGGAGGAAGTCTTGTCCGCCCAGGTCGAGGGGGGCCTCCCTGGGTCCCGGTCCCCATGCTGGCTTGGCCTGGCTGGGCCGGAGTGCTCCCTGAGCGGCCTCCTGGCTGGGGGACGAAGAGGCATCGGGACCGATAGGGACTACGGGGCGCAGGGGTCCGGGGGGCCACTGGTCCCTGCGTCCGGGCAGCTGTTCCCGCTGCCCAGGGCGCTTTCTCAGGACGGGAGGGGCAGGCCCGGCAGTGACCGGAGCTGGGCGTCCACAGAGCGGGCTGGGCTCTGGGTTCAAGTCCCTACTCTGCACCTTCCGGGCCGAGCCCCGTCTTCCCACCCAGAGGGGCCCCGCCTGTGACAGAGGCGTGAGGGCCTCGCAGGGTGGAGAGAGCTGGGCTGGGACGCTGTTCCGCTGGTGCCTGCAGGGCCAGGGTCAGGGTCAGAGAACCCTCTCCCCTCCCACTATCCCGTCTCTCCTCCGGCCGAGCCCCCGTGGCCGCGTGCGGCCCCGCCCCCGGGAGGCTGCACCCCCACCCAAAGCCCACCCCGGGGGGTGTCCCCAGGCGGCCCGGCTGCCTGGTCCAGGGCCAGGCCGTCTTGGCCGCCTCTCTGTCACGGACAAGAGCGCCTTTCATGTCGGGCCTGAGCAAGCCGAGCAGAATAGCCGCACCCCTGCCTCAGTGCCCCTTCCTGCCCCCTCCCTGCCCTTTGCCGTGAGAGGACTTCCCGCCCTGCCGGTCGCCACGGGGCAGCTGCGGGGGCGTCGTATCGGGAGACCAAGGTCTCGGCCTGGAGCAGGCTCCCGGGCCAGGGGGCTGAGCCGGGGGGCCCCACGCCGCGGGCCCTCGCACAGCTGCAGGGATGGGGCGGGGGCTGCTGAGGGCTCTCGTGTCAGGGCCTGGCCTCTGCCCGCCTCCAGCCGGGCCTGCTGGACCCCCACACCTGCACACCGTGGGGGGCTGAGAGGCCCGGGGACCTGAGACAGAGCTGGGCAGGTCCAGGGGTGACACGATGATGCACGGTCCCAGCCAGGGGGCGCGGGGGGCGGGGGGGTGAAAGGGAGAGACAGCTGGCTGGGAGAGGCCGCCTCCTGCCCCCCGCGCCCTCCCCCCAGCGGTGTCTCACGCAGAGGGAAGGAAGAGAAAAGGAGAAGCCCGTCTGCTGGCGGGGCCGCGGAAGCAACCGAGCCCCCGAGGCTGTGTGCACAGGCCTCCCCGAAGCAGGGGGACAGGAATGCCGCCTCCTCCAGGAACCTTCCGGAAGGTTCTTTACATCGCTCTGGGCGTTTGTTTTGCGCTCACAAGTCAGGATGGAGAGCCGAGAGGCAGCGCACGCGGCCAGCGCGGGGCGGGCTGAGGACAGCTGGGGGCCAGATGGCGCGGCGGCGGCGCAGCAGGGCTTTGGCGAGGCTGGCGGGCCTCGGAGGCGGCCGGGCCGGTTGCCCACCGTCCCCTGCACGTGCGCACACACGCACACACCCCTGGGGTCCCCGCGCCCACTGTTGTCTGCTCCTGCGGGCCCCCAGATGCGCCCGCCGCCCTGGGTCACCCCTCCCTGGCCCCCCTCATGGGCACCCAGCTCCCCCCGCCTGCCTTTTCCTCTTCTCTCTCCCGAGTCTTATCTCCCCAAAGGAGACTCCCGGAGGGCGGGCCCCGGTGCCGTCTGTTTCTCGGGGATCCTTCCGGGCCTCTGGTAGGGGAGGCTGAGCCGTCCTGGGGCCCAGCCTTCCTGACTAACAGACCCGGGGTCTCCGCATCCCGGTCACGATGCAGACGGCGCCGTCCCCGCGTTGGCCCTGATGTATCGGGACATCTGCGTGGTTCGGAGGGACCGCTGGGCACAGAGCCAGCTCCGAAAATGTGCGTGCGCGCGTGTCCGGGGACTCAGCCGAGGCCCACGCCGGCAGCCAAGGCGTCAGTGACCCTGAGGCCATCTCTAGTGTCTTCCTCCAAGACTCGCAAGGACACCTCTGTACGCTTAGATTTGGCCACTGAGGGGCACCTGGGGGGCTCAGTGAGTTGGGCGTCCGACTTCAGGGCATGATTTCACGTTCGTGGGTTCGAGCCCCGCGTCGGGCTCCGTGCTGGCAGCTCAGAGCCTGGAGCCTGCGTCAGATTCTGTGTCTCCTTCTCTCTCTGCCCCTCCCCTGCTCGCACTCTGTCTCTCTTTCTTTTTCAGAAATAAACACTTAAAAATTTTACAAAATTAAAACAGGGGCGCCTGGGTGGCTTAGTCGGTTAAGCGTCCGACTTACGCTTAGGTCATGATCTCGCGGTTCGTGGGTTCGAGCCCCGCGTCGGGCTCTGTGCTGACTGCCAGCTCAGAGCCTGGAGCCTGTTTCAGAGTCTGTATCTCCCTCTCTCTCTGACTCTCCCCTGCTCACGCTGTCTCTCTCTCTCTCCTAGAAATAAATAAAAAAATATTTAAAAAAAAATTTGACCCCTGAGAAGGAGACAGAGGGATCTGCCAAGGGAGAGGGGACAGGAGGCTGGCGGCCACGCTTACCCGTGCCTGGTCCTGAGGGCCAAACAGCCTGGCCCACCCTTCTACCAGCCCCGGGGAGGTGTCAGGGCCCGCTCTCTGGGGGGCAGGGCAGGTGTGGGGCCCCAGCTGGGAGGGGAGAGGTGTAGGGCAGGGTCAGAGGGGAGTGGCCGCAGGGTCAGAGGGGAGTGGCCGCAGGGCCATGTGCTCGGACTTGCCCCCAGGCCACTGCTCAGGGCCACAAAGTGTCCCTGCCAGACAGACGCCAGAGGCCATCTGGTCTGTCTGCCGTTTCCAAAGGGTCAGGTGATTTACCGGAAACTTCATAGCAGCCAATTAACTCCTACAACAGCCCCCGTGCGCAGTAGATGTACCACACCAGGGGCGCCCGGGGGCTCCATCGGCTGAGCGTCTGGCTTCGGTTCAGGTCGTGATCTCACCGCTCGGGGGCTCGAGCCCCGCATTCGGCTTGCTGCTTCAGTTCCTGTCTCCCTCGCTGCCCCTCCGCGGCTTGTGCTTTCTCTCTGTCTCTAAAATAAATAAAAACGTAAGAAAAGAAAAATACCACGAAGGCCACGTATGGAATCTTCAACTTCCTAGTAGCCCCTTAAAAACAAGTAAGGACGTTCTCACTGTTGTCACAAGGAGACAGTTTGTAACTGCGTGAGGTGAGAGGTGTTACGGCAGCTCACTGGTGATCGTTTTGCGGTACACACACACGGGTCGAGGCATCGCGTGGTACGCCTGAAGCCAGCGCGGTGTCATGTGTCAATTACATGTCAGTGAAGCCAGAGGGGAAACGTAAAAACAGGAGAAATAAAATTTAATACATAGCCAAAATATTATCATTTTAACATGTAATCGATGCATTGAGTTATTAACGAGATCGTTGCATAGCAAACCGGGTGTGTCCCCTGACGATGCATCTCGAGTGGATGAGCAGAGTGGGACCCACGCCTCTGACTCCTGGTGCAGGCACTGTCTCCCCGGTGCACCAACCAGCGCAGGCTCATGGCGGCTGCGGTTCGCATCCCCGACTCTAGAGGGAGCTCTGCTCACAGACGTGAAGGGTACTGCCCGTGGCCAGCAGGGGGCAGTGGTAGGTCAGTGCCCAGGGTATTTTCTCAGGCCGGGCCACCTGCAAGGGCTGCACGTGTCCTCGCGGAGGGGCCACAGAAATAAATACTCCGCGGTCTGTGCAGCAGATTGCGGGGTGAGGAACCCCCGAGGCTCCCCCCCGCCCCCGTCCTGACCCCACAGGGCTTCGCAGGTGGCATGGTCCACAGGGGAGTGGTGGCTGCTTCCCTGTGCGTCTTGGGAGCCGAGACGTGGAGTCCTCTTGGCAGGAGGACCCGGCCTCTCACCGGTTTGGGGGCGGGGGGGCCGGAGCAGAAGCCAGGCAGGTGTGAGCACCTGTCCTGCCCAGGTAACCCCATCCGGCTTGGCTGCGGCCCAGCGCCATGTAAGGGGGACGGCGTCACAGACTCTAAATATTGAATGAGCTGCCACTTGAGTCAACAGTAATCACAGCGGGAGCCCAGCAGTAGCATCCTGACGCTTACCTGGCCCCTGCGATCGCCAGGCGTGAGGCCGGTGATCCCTCCAGGGGGGTCTAAGGCAGAGGCACGTTCCCCCCCCAAGTGTACCGAAGGCCTCCCACCCCATGTTGCTCTGTGTTTACGAAACCACCAGCGTTTACTGAGCACCTACTGTGTGCTCCGAGTACAGCATGGGAGCCCAAAGGGACCTTTGTGGGGAAGCATCCAGGAAGGTGGGCGCTGGCAGATGCTGCTGCAGACGTCTGTTCTGATGGGTCAGAACCTGTGGGCACCCCACCCCTCCCAGGGCTGAACCGTGGCCCCGCCTCCAGCTTCCAGAGGGGCCGGTGGGATGGGGCCCAGCCCCTGCAGAAGCTGGGCCAACTCTCAGGCTCCTCCCACTCAGGTGCTCGAACCCTGGTCTACACAGCCCCCCAGGTCCCCAGAGGGATTGGGTCCCGCCACACACAGTGTAGCCTGATGAGCAGTAATGCGCCCTCCTGGCTACTTCAGCTCTTGTCTCACCCCCCGCCCCCTGCTTCCAGGGTCTCCTGTTCCACTCCAGGGTCAGCTTCTGGGGCACCCAGATGATGACAAGAGCCTCGTCTTACCAGTGACCAGGTGTCTGAGCATCACCCCAGCACTGGGGGTCCTCGGGTGATGTGGGCCGGAGCGGAGCCTTCGAACGAACTCAGAAGGTTCTAGAAGGCTGAGAAAGAGAGGTTGGCACGCCAGGCAGAAGAGCATGTGCCAAGGTCTGGCAGTGAGGAAGGGAAGGGGAGTAGCCGCACAGAGGCCCTCCCCCGGTGACACGGCGGGGACCTGCATCCAGGCGGGCAGCACACCACCGGTCGGGGCGCCAGGCCCCTTGGGGGTCCAGCCGAGTGCAAGCGGCCCCTACTGGGTCCTGCTGAGGCTGAAGGGCTTGGCTGCCCCCGGAAGACACGTCACTGAGCCGTCCTGGGCATGTTTTATCACCTGTAGACGCAGACAGCAGCAGTCTCCTCACGGCGACTGAGCACACGCGTGTGCAAGCACGGGCCGCACATGCGGAACATGGGCCGTCACCAGGGTTGTTGTTGGCGGGTTGCTGGTGAGGCCTGGTAGCAAGTGGCCGATGAGGACGTGGCTTCCCGGCTCCCCTCCCTCCTCCCCCCCTCCCACCACCCCGCCCCGAGACCTAGGACTTCCGGACTGTCAGCTCCTGGGCTGCCTACCCGTGCTGTTGAGCCGGCAGTAAGTGACCTTGGCCTTAGTGGCCTCACCCCTGATGATCTCAGTAACCGCAGCAAGTTCCAGAGCAGCTTATAAATCAGTCCTTGTTCTTTAGGGCCCAGCGGGGCTGAGGGGGCCCCGGCACTCATGTGGCATGTGTCCGAGAGTCTGGGGGCCGCGTCTGCACTTGGAAAGCCAGGGCGGTCTGTGGCTCGGATGGCTAGGAGGGGGTGGCACCTGGTGTGATGGCGTGGGGGCCTGGCACTGCCCCCTTCCTCCCCTTCAGCCCTGACATTTGGGCAGCTGCCCGGGGGCCTGGGCTGGGGTCTCAGAGCTCTTCACCCCCCCACCGGTCGGCAGAAATCTGTGAGGCAAAGCGCTGGGAAAGGGGGTGTCCGACCTGAGGCTTGTGGTCCATGTGAGCACGCTGGTGGGGGGCAGGGCGGCAGGAATCCCTATAGAAGCTTCCAGATTGAGTGACATCATAGCTCAGGCTAAAAAGCAGGTGGGAAGGCAGCTCCTGGGCTTCCAAGTGTCTTCCCCCTTCCCTGCCTCCGGCCGGGGTGCCACACGAGGTCATGTCGCGGGGCTCCTTGGACACATCCCATTGGAGTTTCGTGGTTGCCGCAGACACATTCACAGGGGCCTCAAACGCCGGCCCCAGTGTGATCTCACTCGTTTTCTCCTTCCCTTCCCTTTTGGAGGCTGCTTCGGGGCGTGTTTGCACATTGACCTTGGCTGACCTTGGCTCTTACTCTTTTTGTACCTTCCCTAGAGGCTTTGTCACAAGGCATGCCCGTTCGGTAAAATAGTGCTAAGCTATTGGCACTGTGTTTACAGAGACACCTCGCTTGGTGCCTGGCAAACACAAGGTGCTTAATAAATGCTTCTTGCGTCATGGGCGATCTTTGCCTCCATCTCTGACTCGACTCCCCTCGTCCCCAGGCCTACGACTGGCAGAGCACGTAGCTGACGCTCCCCGGCTGACTCATCTCTCCTTCCGGGCTGTGTTCTTTTAAGAAAACAATTACAGGTTCCGGACGGATAATGACGGGCCCAAGCTCTGCGGAGGAAGAACCCGTCTGGGAAACTTTAAATAAGGCGACAGGGAGAACCAGCGCCGGCCGGCGGATCCATTTTGCTGTTGTGCTGGGCCCGGGGGACCCTCCGGAGGGGCTGGGCGGAGAGAGCGGACCCTCGGCCCGGCAGACCTGTGTCGCTGGAGGGCGGGTGGGTGAGCACAGGCCCCGGGTGGTTTTCCTTTCTCCGCCAGGGTGCTGCACCCACGAGCCAGCCGCCTCTGAGGCTCGGAGCCTGGTGTCAGAGATGCTCGCTTGAGCTCCAGGACTCAGAGTCAGGGGTGGACGGGGTGGGGTACGCGGTGCCGCGCGACCGTGGAAAATGCCGTCAGATCGTGCCACACTTGCGTCCAAAGCACCTGGCATCTGCGTTGACCCGCGTGTGTCCCCAAAGGAAAGCAGAGCCCTTCCCCGGGGGTTGGGAGGGTCCCGGGGTGGCCATGACAAATGACCACAGACCGGGAGGCTTACGGTTTCTCCCGAAGCTCTCGAGATCAGAAGCCCCCATGCAGGCCCTAGGGGAGGACCTTCCGGCCTCTTCCAGGGCTCGGTGGCCCGAGGCGTCCATTGGCCCGTGGCCACATCCCTCCAGTCTCTGCCTCTGCTTCTGCCCGGCCTCCGCTGTGTCTGTGTTCTGTCCGTTGTTAAAACACTTTCATTGAGTTGGGGCCTGCCCTGATCCAGGGTGAGCTCAAGCCAGCTGATTATATCTGCCAAGACCCTGCGTCCGAATCAGGTCACATCCTGAAGTCCCAGGGGGATGTGACTTGCTGGGGGGTGCTGTTGAACTCAGTACGCTCGGCCCACCGAAGTGCAGTCTAACCCCTCAGCGGGCTCTCTGGCTTCCTTCCTCCCCACTCTCCGCCACAGCTAGGGTGTTTGTGCCTCAGGGCCTTTGCACTGCCGGGCCTCCTGGCAGAGCTCCCTTCCTCGCCTTTCTCAGGAGTTGGCCCTCCCGGAAATGACAGTCCATCGCATCGATCCTCTGCACACGGCTCTGGTCTCCTTCTCGTGTAGCATAGATTCACTGTCAGTCTCGTCCCTTCCAGGAGTCCGGACGATGAGGGACCCTGTCTGGCCTGCTCACAGCTGTCTTCCCAGCTCCTAGAATAGCCCCTGGCACTTAGCACGTGCTCAGCTAATCTGTAGCCTGAATGAAGGCTTATGTAGTTCATGTTCAGGCTTTGTGGGATTCCAAAGCGTCCTCAAAATGGTGTATTCAGGGGCGCCTGGGTGGCTCGGTTGGTTAAGCAGCAGACTTTGGCTCAGATCATGATCTCATGGTTCGTGGGTTCAAGCTCTGCAGTGGTGGGCTCTGTGCGGTCAACCATGCGGAGCCTGCTTGGCATTCCCCACCCCCCACTCCCGCTCTCTGCCCCTCCCCCACTTGTGCTCGAGGGAGCTCTCTTCTCTCACAATAAATAAGCTTGCACCCCCACCCCCTTGCAAGGCCTCTACTGGCCTTCCCTCTATTTTGTGTATTTCTTATTTGAAAGTGGGGGGGTGACAAGTTCTGCTGCCTGCAGCTGATCTAGACCAGATCTAGACCAACAGCCTCAGTTTTCAGATGAGGTTGGGGGGGGCGGTCAGGGACATGCCCTGGGTCCCCGAGCCGGTTGGTAGCTCTCTGACACCAGGGCGGTGTCCCCCCCACTCCCCCACTGAGCCGGACTGCGGCTCCTCCCTCCCCAGGCAGCTAGCTGCTGGTGAACTTTGCTCAGAGCGGAGCCGACCCCAGGCTTGCGTGGGAACGTGGGAATGCAGCCCGGACTCTGCACCCAGCACCTTGCAGGTCGGAGGGTCTAGGTGCAGCAGCCCCTCCCAGAGCACAGCGTCAGTTTCCAAGTTCAACACCGCTGTCCGCCAGAGGCTAGCTCGGTGTCACAGGGCCACACTTCCAGGAAACAGCACCCTCAGCCCTCGCTGGCGGCCAGGCGAGGTCTGATAGTGCCTGATGGGTCAGCGCCCTGGAGGCCAGGAGTGTGGGGCTGGTGGTGGCTTTGGTGGGGGGGGGGAGCCCACCCAGAGAGGCCGGGAACTCCCTGTGCTTTCTGGAAACACTGTAACCGGCCACACAGTTTGCACTTCCAAACCCTACTGCTAAGAAAAATAAATACATAAACCTAATCAGAGGTGAGTTTGCCCCATGCAGCGACCAGCGACTGTTGACGCTGTAGCCGTGCCAACAGCCAGCGTCCCCGGGGGCGGCTGGGTCCAAGCCCCGGCGCTCTGGGGGCATCATTCTGGGCCCCCCAAGCTCTCTGACGGGAGGGCTGTTATCTCCACTTTTCGTTTGAAGAAACCAAACTGTGGGGTCACTGCTGGTGAGAGACCCCCACCCCCCAGGGACTGGGCCCCGGGCCCATCTGGGGTGAAGGCTGATGCTTGCTCTGTTCTGTCCCCGGCCTCCCGAAATAGCCGTCGGAAGGCAAAACAGAACAGGGCGCCATTGTCTGCTGCCTCCAAGCATTTGTGGTTCAAGGTGGAGACAGGGCCTCTGGGCCCCACAGCCTCCAAACCAGAAATGAGGTCCGTGCTGCGACGGGGCGATTTCGTGCCGTCACCAAGGGGGAGATGCAGTCGGAGAGACCGCGTTCAGTGCCAAAGGCTCGGCCTTTCTGGAACCTTCCGATGACTGGTGGGGACCACCGGAGAGCGGGATCGGATCCCCTGCCTCCTTCCACTGCCCTTAGAAAAGGTGAAAGGTTAGAGGTCAGTGGGCCCCAGAAGACCAGCGCTTTCAAGTCAGATTCTAACCCCGGTCAGGTCAGGCTGCTGGGCCAGTTTCTGTACATTTGAACACGTTACATTTTATGTTAATTGTATCTCAGTTTAAAAAAATAAAAGCCTGGGGGCGCCTGGGGGCTCAGCGTCTGACTCTTGGTGTCGGCTCAGGTCATGATCACACGGTTCGTGGGTGATCGAGCCCCACATCGGGCTCTGTGCGGGCAGGGGGAGTCTGCTTGGGATTCTCCCTCTCCCTCTGCCCTTCCCCTGCTCTCTCAAAATAAATAAATGAGCATTAAAAAAATAAATAAACACAAAGAAGCCTGGGTGGCAAGGGCATGCTCAGGGCCGGGCCTATGTGATTTCTATTTCTTTCTTCATGTTTCTCACAGCTTTGACCCCTCGGGGCAAGTTCTCACTCTATCACGATCGTGGTTTTCAGATCAAAAATGGGGTCCTGTGGGTTTGATAAAGGATATTTTTTCATTGTTTTTAAAAAAACATATTCATGTGAAAAATTATACAGGCACAGAAAAATGGGCTGGCGGTTTGCTCTTAACATCGTTTCGTTGGAAAAAATACATTTTCTGGAACCAGAGCCGTCCTGGCCTTTTCGGGGTGTGGGACCATCGCGGCCCTGGGAGGGGCGCGAGGGCGAGACGGTTAAGGGCCAGGACTCTGGAGCCGGTGGCCCCGTCTGAATGCCACCGTGCCTCTTCCTGGCTGTGTAGCCTCCAGCCCGTTGCTTAGCCTCTCTGTGCCTCGGTCTTCTCATCTGTAAGACGAGAATGAGCGTTGTTGGCATGAAGTGAGCTTAGTGCTCAGGACGGTGCCTGGCACTTAGGAGGCCCTTACCCTCTGAGTCTGAGCTCCTGCCGTGGGCCCGAGCAAGCCTGTGTTGGGGCCTGCGTGGTGCCCAGTCCTCTGGGGTCCCCGTCAGCGCAAGGCCAGACTGCCTGGGGACGATTCTCCTGGTGATCTGCCCCCCACTCCGCGATGGAAACGCCAGCCACTGTGTTTGCTCACAGATCTACGGTCTGGGGGCGGCCGGGCCCGGAGGGCATGTCTCTGCCCCGGAGGTGGCCCGTCCACGCAGCCTGGGGCGCCGGGACGCTGAGATGTCGCATGCTCAAGCTCGCGTGCACACAGCCGGCAGGGTGGGGCGGGCTGTCAGCCGAGAGCTCTGTCCCCGTTGGCACCTCCCTGTGGCCTGAGCTCCACGGTGACCCGGTGACCCGGCCCCAAGCCCAGGGAGCACGGGGGTATCACCTTTCTGATCTAGCCTCCTTGCTCACCTAGCGTGCGTCATTCCCTCCGCACCGCATTGGTGGAGGCTGTCACGAAGCCCTCTTGCCCAGGCCCAAGGGGGAGGTGGACAATACTGGAAGGTTCTGGAATGGTGTGGGGGATGGGAAATACCATTGTGGCTATCTTAGAAAATATAATCTATTTTTTTAATCTTTATTTTTTTCTTGAGAGAGGCAGTGTGGGAGCAGGGGAGGGGCAGAGAGAGAGGGAGACACAAAATCGGAGGCAGCTCCAGGCCCCGAGCTGTCAGCACAGAGCCCACGCGGGGCTCGAACTCACGACCTGAGATCATGACCTGAGTTGAAGTCAGATGTTATCTGACTGAGCCACCCAGGTGCCCCAGAACATGACCTAGTCTTGCAACATGTTTTCTCCAAGCAAGTCATGTCACCTTTCTTGCTTGGTCCCAGATTCCTGGAGAGGAAGGCTGTCACCTTTATTGCTGCCCCCCCCCCCGCCCCCCGTGCCTCTCAAACGCCTGGTACAGACCTGGCCACACCTGCATCCCGCTGACCCACCCGGGTCGTGACCCAGACCAGGTGGACAGTGCCGCATGCAGTAAGTGCTCAATAAATGCTAGGGAGCTCAGGTCCCCCCAGGCCAGGGACGTAGGGCCACAGACAGAGCACTTGTGGTGGCGGAGCGGGCACGCCCCTCCCCTCCCCCAGGAAGAGGTGCTGGGCTGGGGGCATCCTGAACCCCAGGAGCGAGGGAGGCCTGGAGGGCCCCACTTCCTTTCCCCTTCTGGGGAGCGTCTCCGAGGCTGCGGGAAGAGCCGGCTGAGCCAGATAAAGGCCCAGCGGGGGCCCTCTCCCAACAAAGGCAGCCAGCGGAGGCCTCTTCTCTCCCGCCTAAACTCTCCGAACGCCTTTCAATCTCCCCAGCCAACCGGGGCTATTCAGAGGCAAGGCGGGGACGTTTAACCACCGCACAAATGGGGTGGGAGGCGCCTCTGCCTTCCTCCAGCAACCCGGAGGCAGAGCCATTGATTTTTTTAAAAAGAAAACAAACAAAAAACCCCACGATCTAGAATATTCTTTTCAGAATGGAGGCCCCTTTCTGGCTTCTGCAGGGTGTGCGTACCCGGGAGGGGGCCCTGCCCTGCCCCCCTTTCCTGCCGGTCTCTCTCCTGGGATCTTGAGCCTCCCCGGTGGTTTCCGAGGCCTCGCAGCTGACTGCTCCTGGGGCCTTAGCTCCAGTCTCCTGTGCTGATTGGATGGACGGGGACGGAGGTGACCGTCCGCCCATGGCCTCCAGGATTGGAACCTTCCAGTGGGGCAGGCATTCAGTGCCGGGTTAAAAGGGGATGCTTGCCCCAACCCCTCGTTGGGGGCCAGAGGCTGGGGAGGCACCTCTGTTTGATGTCTAGCCCCTGCCCTCAGCCCCTGCCCCTCCCCACAGCGCCCTGGGCTCCCCGGCGGGGGGGGGGGTGCTGCACGCGGACTCAGCGCCACCCTTGACCCTCCGACCAAGTCTCCAGCTTTCCCGCACCTCGGCTTCTCCTCTGTAACAGGGGGGCTCAGGCTCGTTGCCAGCCTCCCGGGACTGTCGTGTGAAATCAGTCCAGAAAGTACCTGCGTATAACGCCCACCGCTCCCCTGGGTCCCCTCTGGGGGCCACAGTAGGGGTGCTGCGAGGGCGCTGGCCCCTCGGGGAGGTAAAGCCTCAGAACAGCCTGGGCTCTGGACAGTGTTTGCCCGGGTGCCCCGCTGACCCAGGGGGACACAGAGTGGCCTGCAGGACGCCACCCAATCCGGGCCCACGCTGCCCTCCCCCCGCCCCGGGCCTCAGACTCCTCTGGGCTGTTGGGCGCCTCCTGGCAGCGCTGAAGCCCACGCGGTAACGAGCCCCTGGGGCGCTGCAGGGCGCCTGGGAGAGGGCAGGAGAAGGTTCGCTAGTGCCCAGGCTCATTAAGCGCTGCTGCTCGGGTGGGGATTAGGCGGGAGCCGGCCCGCCGCGTCCCTGGGCTTGGTTATTAAAGGCTCCGTGCAAGGTAAACACCAGGCGCTTCCTTTCAAAGCCGCACCTGCTAATTAGAGGGCAGGGAACTCATTAAAACAGTAACTCCGAGGCCTGCCTGGGAAGGAGGGCTGGGGAGAGGGGGCTGTGCAGGGGGGAGCCTGGAGCACAGCCTCCCTCCCTGGCAGAGCGACACCCCCCACCCCCGCCGCCCCCACATGCTGGGCGGGCCGAGCTCCAGAGGCAGGTGCAAGCTCCCTGCCCCGGAGGGGCTTGCGGGGCCCTCTGGCCCTCACCGGTGGGGGCCCCCGGGTTGCCGTGTGGGCTCATGGGGTGCAGCGGGACGGGGGGCGGTGGGGAATGACGAGGGCAAACCCACACCCATTAAACGCGTGCTGTGCTGAGCTGAATAATGGGCCCCGAGCTGTCCCTGTTCTAATCCACAGAACCCGGGCCCGTGTGATCTCAGGCAGAGGAGTGTGGACGGGAGACGGCACGGGGCTCAGGGAGGTGGTCCTGGGTGACCCTGGTGGGACCAGGTCGTCACAGGGTCCTTGCAAGAGGGAGGTGGATGGGCCAACAGAACTGCTGGCGCCTTGACTTGAGCCCTGTGAGCCCCTCCCCTCCCCCGTGCTGGGCGTCCGACCCCCGAACTTGGGGGGACTGAGTTGTGGGAAGACACGAAGCATGTTTCGTAACGTGAAAAATAGTTCATAATGTAAAGTGTTTTCCAGTAACATGTGCCCCTTCCCAAAGTCGGCTCCCCGTGCCAGGCTCCTGTGGCCAGACCTTCGCTGCACGTGGGCCATGCGTGGCCTGAGGGGCTGCTGGGCGTGCGGGAGGGCCTTCGGGTCTCCCTGCTCAAGGCACGCGGGACGTGTCGTGGCCCACATTTCCCAGCCTGGTCGTGCGGCAGGAGCGGACCAGACTCCGAATCCCAGAGAGCACGTTCATGCCCTGCTGTGTGACTTGGGGCAAGACAGCCGCCCTTGCTGGTCTCAGGCTTCTCACGTGGACCATAAAAAACTGCTTCTGATCTTTGTGGCTCCCTTAAGGACGTAGAGGGACTGGCGCGGATGTGGGCCCAGGGCCTGCTCCTTAGGTGGACGCCCCAACATTTAACGAGCCCGTGGGGGGGGACCCAGGACCTCTGGATGAAAGGGGTGTGGACACCTGACTCACCTTTATGGCCCTTCTGTGCCCGCCGGTGCTGCCTGCTTTGGCGTGGAGCCAAGGCCCGCGGGTCTGGTCTGGCTGCCTCTGGGTGCCTCTCAGAGAGGGGGCTCCAGACTGGCCAACCCGGGGGGCAGCCTGGGGCACAGAGTGGGGTCCCATGTGGCCAGCGGGCAGGCACCCGGCGCGCTCACGCCTACAGGCGGGAAAAAGCAACATGAGCACCATCTTCTAGGTGCGCGTTGCCGGCTGCTGGGAGATGTGGCTGGGAGTGTGGGGCTCGGGGGGGGGGGGCTCCCAGAGGTGCCGCGGCTTCCCTGAGGTCACAGTGGGACTCACAGCCAGCTCTGCGGGCTTCCAGCGCTGGAGCTCTGGATTAGTATGATTAAACCTCCTCTCCTGTTTGTACCTGCCCTCCCCTCCCCTCCCCTGCCCTCCCCTCCCCTGCCCTCCCCACCCTCTGCTTCTCCAGGCCGCCCTGAGACGAGGGCTCCACTGCGTCCCGACTGGTAACCACACCACGTCTTCAGCAGCAAGGGGAGGGGGCGTTTGACCCCACAGCGCGCTTAGTGATTTTCCTTTCGGGAAACCCCTGACTCGCCTCCTGTCTGCGCCTCTCTGAGACCCCGTGTCTCCCCCAGGCGGCCATTCCTGACTGCTCTTCCCCAAGGGTCTCAGAGGCCGGACCCCACCGGGTGCCCCAGCCCCCCCCCCATCCCTTCCCTTCCAGCCTTTAAGGGTGGTCTCAGGCCTGCCAGGGTGGAGCCTCCGAGTCCCCCAGGGGCCCCGCTCAAGTTCAGGCTCTGGTGCAGGCGGGGACCGTGGGGCCTGCGTTCCCCCAGGGTCCCAGGGTGTCCACTGCCCAGCGAGCTCCCCACCGTCTCTCCCTGCAGGAGGCTTTCAGCCTGGTCCCCACCCGCCTTTGCTCTCAGAGGCCACCGGCCGCCTCTGGTGGCTGTTAGTGACAGTGACACAGCGTCCCCCGGCCCCCAGTGATGTCGCAGCAGCCTCTCTCCCTTCTGTAAACCCCTGGATCCGTCCGTTCCCGCCAGGGAAGTGGAACCGGAGGGAGGGGGTGAAGATCCTGCCTGAGCCAGGGACTGACGGGTGGCCCGGCCGGCCAGCGGGGAGAGGCCAGAACCCGCAGGTGCCCGGCTGGACCTCTGGGGCGCAGGCTGGAGCCGCCGCGCGCACCCGGGACGCCTCCTCCAGGGAGTCTCTCACCTGCTCCGGGACTGCAGTCACATCTGCAGGGCACGCTCCCCACAGCACGGACAGGTGCTTGGTGGCAGTCGCCCGGGCCTCCCTCCTGGGCTGTGGCTCGTGGGCGAGAGGGGGGCCAAGCATTCCCCGCGAGGGTCTCCCCTCCCTCTGCGGCCACGCCTCCTCCTGCACGTCACTTTAGGAATGTCCCGTTGGTACCACTTCCCTTAAGGCCAGGGGGCCCCCAGCTCCGCCTCACCACACCCCTGCCTGCCCACACCTGCTCCCTCCTGGGCTGAGCTCATGCTGGGTCCTCAGCCCAGGCGCTATCGACACTGGGGTCGGATCCTTCCTTCGCGGGGCGCCATCAGTGCTTTGCGGGACCCGGGACAGCATCTAGATGCCAGGAGCACCCCCGTGGTGGCAGCCACAACGTCTCCCCACCTGGCCAGGCGTCTCCCCCCGTTGACGCCCCCACCTTGCACCCGTCCACCCGAGGGTACCCCACTTCCGGTCCGGTGCCCGCTTCTCCCCTCCAGCTGCCTGGCATCCAGCTCCTTCTCTCCTTCCCGCCCACCCCCGGCCCTCCCGGCCTCACCGGGCCTTGCCTGTCGCTCACCGAGCCGTCCCTCAATCTCTGGGTCTCTCCGTGTCCACAGATGCAGTGACGGCACTCTCCTCCCCACCCTTCCGTGGCTCCCTGCTGCCCACGGCGTCAGCGGCCCTATGGGAGTCTAGCCGGGGGTCAGCAGCGTGATTTCAATAGCTGGGGTGACTGCTCTCCAGCTGGGTAGTCCTGGGCCTCGGTTTCACCATCTGGAAAATGGGAGTCACAGTTCTCCACAATTGGGAACAGGGCCTGGGTGGGGGAGGGGCTGCATGGGGGTGGCTGGCATTCCGGGCCCGCGGCCCCTGGTAAAGGGCCGGCTCTGGCTTCATCCCCCGTCACCCTCCTCCCGCTCCTGGGCTGGTGGCCGAGTGCCTGGCGAGCTCTCTCCGCTCTCCGCTTCCCTTCCCTGGAATGCCTTCCTCTCCGAGGCATCCTGCCCGGAGGGTGAGCTCTGAGGTGCAGCGGCAGGGCACCGGGGAGGGGGGCGGGTAGGAACCCCTAACCACGGCAGTGAGAGCCCTCACTGGAGACCCCAGCTCCTCCGCCGCCCTCCCCGGAGCCCAGCCAGCCCCACACCACGGTCCCGGCCCTGGGGGTAGGCCAGCCTGTCCCCTGTGCTGGCCTGGTGCCCGCTGGCCGGCCCCTCGCGGCCACAGACCCGCCACAGAGCTGGGCGGGAGGAGGGCAGAGCTCAGAGGCCGAGGGGCTCCTGTCTTGGTGTCGTTTCCAGGGAGGCAAGCAGGCGAGTTCAATCCGCTTTTTCATAAATGAGTCCTTTGATCCAGCAAAAATGAGTAATTAGCAAGGAGCCAGCAAGCTGGCACCGTGGGGCAGGCGATCGGCCTGGCTGGGCGGACGCCCGCCCGGTGAGTGTCCGGAGGAGAAGGCTGTGCTGCGCAGGGCGGGGTCCTGGAGGGGCCGGGGCGTGGGTGGCATCACCGGGCACAGGGAGCTGCCCGCCCCAGGCTGGGGAAGCCCCGTGGGCCACTCCCCTTCGAGCCTCAGCGTCCTGATCTGTAAAATGGGGCCATCAGCCCTTTGCTCTGGGGGTCGGCCTGAGAAGCCACCTGTGCCGGGAACAGAGCGGCAAGGACGCACCGCGCCCGCTGGTCACTCACCCGGCGCCACCGCTGGGCCGTACGGCGGCTCTGTGGCCACAGGAAAGGGCACCGGCCGCTGGAGGGCCGGCTCTGTCCCGCCCCGAGGCGCCCCTCCCAGCCCCTCTCCGTGGCCACCCACCCCCTCGTGAGCCTCGGTGCCCGGGGAGGGCTCCCGCGGCTCTTCTTCCCCTTAGTCCTGACCACACCCCCTCGTGAAGCAGTCAGCCTTCTGGAACCTGCCGGCCTGAGCCGCTGCACGGGGCAGAGCCTCGCAGCCCAGTGTGTGCACAGCGTGTGCCCAGGCACGCGGGCACCACACGTGCCGACTCAGTGCACGCATGCTCACACGCGCACACCCGTCCACACGCTCTGCCCTGGCATTTAAGAGGCTGGGGGCGCAAGACGCATGGAGACTCGTGGCTGTTCCGTCACGTCTTAGTCCTTGTCACAGGGCCTCGCTCACATGGCCGTCCAGCCCGCTTGCCCGAGCTGTGGCCGCGCCGCCCTCGGGCCCCCAAAGAGGGGCTCTCCGGTGGCCGCCCGCTCAGAGGACAGGCAGGAGGGGGCGTGCACCAGGGAGACGGGGGCCTGGAACGGGGGGGGCCGCCCCTGGCCCCCCAGGCTCCTTGCCCTCGGGGACGCCTGGGGAGGGGCAGGGCTTCTCTGATCCGGAGGGCAGGGGTCCTGAGTGCCCAGGTCCCGGGTGTCGCTGACATACATCTGATACTTGAAACGGTTTCAGGAGACGGTATTTTTATTCTGCTCATTTCCTTTTTAAAGTCTGTTCTCCTGTGGGACGTACCCCTGAGTTTGAGAGACCTGGACAATTCTGGCTCTTCCCACCTCCGAGATTTGGGGGTGCCCGAAGCGTCCCTGGACCCCCGTTCATCTCGGCCACGAGACCAAGAATGCACGGAGCTGGCCCTCCACCCCTCTCCACTTCCTGTGCTATCCACCATCCCCCAGCCCCTCAGCCCACACCTCTGCAGCGGCCGGTGGCCGGTCCGTGGTCCTTTTTCAACATGGTCAGAAGAAACTGAGCATCAGAATAAGCTGTGGGCGGGGGACGTAGGGCCACGGGAGGGTCCCCCCTGCTCCTGAAGCTTCCTGCTTCCAGACTCTCACCTGGTGCCCCCCAGCCCGGTCCCCGGCCCTCCCTCCCCCTGCCCGCTTGATTCTCATCCTGTCTTCCTCCCCAGTCGCTGAGCCATCGGGCATGTCCCCCTCCGAGTCCCCAGAGCTCACCTCCCTCGGCGTCTCTCTTCGCTCAAAGCAGCCGTTTGTATTAAGTCGCTCAACCTCCTTTGTCTGACAAGGGGTTCCCGAGGGTCTCCTGACTTTCCGGATCGTTTTGAGGGACAGGTCCGTGTGGAGGTTAACAGTCTAGTCGGAGGGTGACAGCATGTCAGCATCTCGGTGCGATTCAAGGCAGCTGAGAGCCCCTCTGTGCCTCAGTCCCCCCGTCCACAAGATGGGTGTGTCGTAGCCGACGCTACCTCCTAGGAGTATTAGGGTCGAGCAAGTTAAGACTCATAGAGCATTTGAATAGCGCTCGGCTCATAGAATCAGATGATGTCGAATAATTGTCTTACAGGGTTGCTGTAGGAGATGTAGAATCATCTAGGCTTTATTGGGCGGGTCCTACGGGACACGCAGTGTTCTAAGCATGTGTGTCTGAGGCTGGTTTTTACCCCTGTAAGGTGGCTGCTGGCATTATGACCATTTTGGAGATGGGGACGTGGCGCCCAGAGAGGTTTAGTAACTTCCCCGTGGCCACACAGCCATAGTGAAGGAGTCAGGGCCTGAAGCAAGGTGAGCTTTATAGGAGGCTGGGTTTCTGGCTGCTGTTGCCTGAGAACCAGCGAGGCTGTTGTGCGGAGCTGGGCCTGTGAAGGGCGGGGCCCACAGGGCTCATCCCATGAGCATTGCAGGTTTTAGCCGTCGGCAGGTGTTTGAGTGAGGTCACGGCCGCACAGCTGTGCCCCCAGCGGGCCGTCGTGGGCACAGTGGGTACCAGGAGGGACCCCGAGGCCCCCATGCGCCCGCTCACCTCTCCTGGAGCCCTGCTTTTGCACCAAAGGATTGAGCTGGCTGTGGCGTCATTTTGTGCCCCGGAGCCGGACACTTGTCACGTCATGCTTCCCCTGCTGCCTGGTGTGATTGCCGCCGATTATTCCCCTGACAGTTTGTTCTGGAGTCTGTGTGGGCGTCAGAGCCAAGCCGGCCGGCCTGTCATTTCCATCGTGGGGCGTCCCTGTCCTCCGGGGGGGGGAGGGTGCATGCGGGGGCTGCCCACGTCCCCCGTGGCTTCTCCGAACAGGCGGCGTGCAGCCTGACAGGTCCTGCGGTCCCCGGAGGGTCCCCCTCCTGTATGCGCCGGCCCCCCCCCCCCCCCCCCCCCCGGTCAGCCGGGACCGCAGCCCGCCCGTTGCTTCCCTCAGATCTTTCCAGGGAAAGCAGCAGTGACGTCCCCGAAAGCCGCCACCTCCTCGATGTCCGTCCCCGGACCTGGCTGTGTGCACCCGTGTGTGGTCCAGGAGAGAGAAAACACGGCTTCCTTCTAGTCTTTCCTTTTATTCTTCCTTTTGAAAGAATTAGCTTGAAAGTCCTTCGCCGGCCAGGTCCTTAGATTCTTGGACTGTGTCCTTTTTACACAAGACTCGTGTTTGGAGTTTCATTTTCTATGACTTTCCTGCGTGCCTGTGGACCCAGAATGAGCGGCCGTGCTACGGCCCACCTTTCCGGAACATTCCCCATCTCGCTCGCTGCTGCGTCTTCAGCGCCTGGCGCAGGGCACGGGCAGAAATCTGTGTACAGCTAACGACTGGGTCTGTTTTGTTCTCAGACCCTCCGCTGCCCCCACGCATACTCGGCACCACTTGCAGCGCACAGTGGGGGCTTTAGGAAGCTGAGCGAACTTCCCAGGCTCAGCAGGAGAGGGTGAAACCAAAATGGGGCTACACTGAACACATCGCTTGAAAAGAAGCCTGAGCGAGTGCAGGACCGGCTCCGAGCCCCCTGTGCATTTGGACTCCACTGTGAGTGGAGGTGCTGTGTGGTACCAGCAGGTGTAGGGCTGAGGGGCGCTGGGCAGGGTCCCCCTGGAGGCCAGCTAGCTCCCTGCTTTCCACCCTGCCCACCCAATTACCCCTCCAGGCGGGTACGCAGCCTCTCTGGGCCTCCAGACTCGGTTTCTCGTCTGGAAAATGAGCCTGATAATGACGGCGTCTACCTCACGGGCTGTTGCAAGGATTAAGTGAATTAAAATACGTGGAAAGTACTTAAAAACGGTGCGGAGCGCAGAGCAGATGCGATCCCTGTGTTTATTATTATTTTACTGCCATTACGCTTATTATTCTTTCGTGCGCTCCAATGAAACCTTCTTGGCTGCGGAGCGCCGGGCGCCTCCGAGCACCGAAAAGTGCAGATTTCTGCTCCGTTTCCTGGGACTCCGTGATTCACGTGTTTTCACGTGTCAGTTTCAAGCCGCACCGGCTTCAGGAAGCAGGGCCTCCGGCTCTGCAGGGCTGTGGGGTCGAGTCAGCAGGGGACAGGTGAGCAGGCCTGACACGGTGGGCAGGGCCCGAGCAGACGCGACATCCCGGGGGGCTGTTTGCTGGGGCTGTCACCGTGTTTCCACGGTCTCGTGACAGAAATCCTGCCCTGGCGTTAATTTACATTATAGCCAGTGCACCCCCCCCCGACGTGTGTTTTTAAAGGGTATAATTTCTATCAACTTCAATTAGAGCTATTTTTATTTTTGTCACCCTGAAGAATTTCCCTGCGGTTAAGCTGCCATTTTTCACCATAATACCCCTGGCAAGGGCTGGGGAAAAAAATTAATAGTCTAGTGATCACTTAGCTAATGCACTGTCAGCGCTTGATAAACTGACTGCCCTGGGTGAGGCGGCCCAGTTCCTTCCACAGTAATTATGTCATGTTCACCTGCAGCAGGCACGGCCCCTTCCGTGGAGGTGCAGGGCTTCCCACCCCCACCCTCTCCTCCAAATCTGTCTTTGTGGTAATTCAGACCACCAGGGTGGACGTCTGCCCCTCCTTCTGGCTGTGTGGCGTTTGGAGGGTTGCTAAACATCTCTGATCCACTTTGGAGAAGGGAGCACACCGTAGGGGTTACTGCTAAGGAACCGCGTCACCTCCCCAGCTCGGGGCAAGTGGGGAGGTGATGCCAGAGGCAGGTGCATGGGGGGCACGGGGACCATCCGTGCACGAACAGAGATGTTTGCAAGGCCTGGATACGAGAAGCAATTAAACCAGGCGTGCAGTCTGCGGAGAGGGGAGCAGGCGTGGGGCTCTGGGGGGCTGTGAGCCTGGTGGGGGCCGGGCCTTCCATCACCTGAGTCCCAGGCACAGTAAAGAGGAAGGACCTGCCATTGTGCCCAGCGACGTGGGGAGGCCACGGGGGTCGTGCGCGGTGGCCCCGGGTGGCTGCCTGAGCACGACGTGGGGAGGCTGTGGGGGTCGTGCGCGGTGGCCCCCGGGTGGCTGCCTGTGCACGACGTGCCGGAAGGGACAGGGCTCCAGGAAGACACGGGGGCGGTGGCCAGCCCCGCGGCGGGAGGGGGAGTGTGCGCAGCAAAGCGTGTTGCAGGGCCCACCCGTGGCGCCGCTCCATGCGTCCACGCTGGGCGCGCTGGTCGGTGACTGCGGAGCCCCCGATGGCGCCACGTGGGACAAAGCACGTGCACGCCAGGCTGGGGCGCCCCGCGTGGTGCTGTCAGCGGCGCCGCCCTGCCCGCGATGTGGGGCCGCGGTTTTGTCAGATGCTCCCCCTGCGGGAGTAGGAGGAAAGGGGGTGCCAGATCTCTCCGTACAATCACGTGTGGATCTGTACGCATCTCAGCAGAAAAGGGTAAAATCAAAAACAAAATCATGCTCTGGAGCACACTCCCTCCAAGCGAGAGCCACGGCCTTTTACGGGGACCCACGTGGCCCTCTGAAAAGTGACCCCGTCGCTTCCCTGGATCGTCTCCCGCCTGAAGGTGCACAGCTCTTAAGCTCTTAAGATGACCCCCCCTTTCCCATTTCTCCCAGCCTTCCTTCCGCTCTTGCCAAGGCTCAGCCCCCTCCTCCACAGACCCCGTTCCCCACCGCCTGCAGCCACGCAGCCTCCTTGCTGCTTCCAGAACAGAGATCAGCAAACTGCAACCCGCGGGCCACATCCGTCAGGCAGCCTGTATGTGTACAACCCATGAAGTAAAAACGCGTTTTACATTTTTAAAGTTGCAGAAAAAAAAATCAAAGGAAAAAAAAGTCACGATGTGAAAATTATATGAAATTCAAGTCTGTGTCCACAAATAAAGCTTTACTGAAACAGCCACACACTGTTATATTCATGTGGTCTAAGGCTGCTTTCGTGCTACTATGCCAAAGTCGAGTGGGTTCAACAGAAACTATAACGGTCCCTAAAGCCAAAAGTACTATCTGGCCTTTTCAGAAAAGGTTTGCACGCATGCTCCCACCTCAGGGCCATCACGTCTACTGTTCCCTCTGGCTGCCACACCCTTCCCCCACATAGCTCTCTCCATGGCTAGCTCCCTTGTTTCCTTCAGGTCTCTGCATAAATGGCCCCTGTCACTGGGGCGGCCTCTGGAAAACTGTAACTTTACTCGCCCACCCCCTACCTAGCCTCTTCCTTTGATCTTCCAGCCCTTCCTACAAACTGACACATGACTCCGTCTGTCCCTCCAACCTCTCCAACGATAGCAGGAAATTTAACTGTTTTATTTGCTGCTGCATCCCAGGCACAAGGCAGGCATTAGGTGCTTAGTACATGTTTGTTAGACATATGGATGGATGGATGGATGGATGGATGGATGGATGGGGGATGGACAGATAGGTGGGTGGATACATGGTTTGTTGGATAGGTGGATGGGGTGGAAGAAGAGCTAGGCTGAGCCGAATCACATGTCTCTCGGCTGCCATGTGGAGGGTCAGAACTTTGGTAAAGGGTGTTATGTAAGCAGCATGAGTGGTGTTTTGGAAAGATCACTCAGACCAAGGCGTGGGGATGGAGGGGGCGGGGCTGTATGCCCAGAGGCTGATGGGAGGCTATCTCCCTGGGAAGTGGCAGGAGATGAGTGGGCACAGTGGACCCACTCATCAAGGGCAGGAGAAGGGACCCCAGGAGAGCTGGGGTGTCAGGCAGTGACTGGTCAGAGATCAGTCCAGCTCTCCCCGTGCCGGCCTCCAGCAGGTGGCCGTCCAGGTCGATGCCAAGGACTCAGGGGCTCCGTGCCCCTGCGGGCTCTCACCTGGGCTGGACGGGATTCACCCTCAGCGCCTCATGCTCTGGTGCCTGCAAGCCATTAGGGAGCGCTCTTGCCTCTGGAAACAGTAAACTCCTCCATTCAGCTTTCTGCTGAGTCCCAGGCCAGGAGAGGGAATCAGCGTCCTTGAGGGAGGGAGCCTGGGACATGCCTTCTAGAATGTTCCCTTCGGCCACGGGAGCAGCAGAAGCTGGACATGCCTGCCTCTGGCGGGTTCCCCTGGCCCGCCTGCTCCCACATGTCCCACCAGCCTCCCCGTGAGCCCACCCTTCCTGGCCCCACCTGCCCCCACCCGGGAGGCTCTCTCGAGACTCCGGGGGTGTTAGTGGCAGACTCTGGCTTTCCAGTAAGGCCTCAGAGACCTCTCACCCCACCTGCCCGTCCCACAAAGCGTGGCCAGGCAACTTACCCTTTCTGTGCCTTGGTTTCTTCATCTGTATAATGGGGCCTAACAGTTCCTGCCCCTCTGTCCGCGGGGGTTGGCTGCCCCTCTGGGAAACGCCCCTCGTCCCCAGACAGCCCTGTCCCGCTGGTCGGGAGCCAGCCTGGGTGACCGTCTGCCTCCCGTGCTCCGAGCCCCGTGCCCACCTTGCAGATCGTCCAGGGGCAGAGCTATGACCCTCTGTCCCCTGACATGGTTGCAGCAGGTTGTCACCTGGCTAGACGTGAAGCTGGAGGCAGCACCTGCTTTAGTCTTTCCGAGTCCTGGGTCACGTGTCCCCTTGCACTTCTTGTCCTCATGGCTGGATGAGCCTGGTGCGTCCCCCCTTCCTTCCGGCGCCTGAGAGGTGGGAGCACCTGGGAGGGCTCAGGTGGGGAAGGAGAGTCGGATCAAGACCCCTGGCCGAGCCGGCGCCCCCCCCGCCCCCCGCCTGGTGCTGCAGCCGAGCGCCCCTAATTGCTGTCACAGATGCGGCAGCCACCAGCCTCTCCAGCGCGATCGGCTGTGTCGCGTGAGCTTAATTAGTCCCTGATTACTCATTTACTAGGTGCCGTGTGTATTCCACATCTAATAACTTTCCAATTACGCCCGGTCCGTGCCGCACATTTAATAACCCTTTATGTCTGCTTATCGGGGGCTCTGCGTTGGGCAGCCCGTCGCCCCTGACCCGGAGCCTTGTCGCTCCCTTTACTGCAGTGCTGGGCATTCTCTGCCTGGCATTACGGAGCTGCTGCAGGGAATTAAGGGGTGTCACGTGCCGTGTCTGGGCCTCTGACGCACCAGCCACAGAGCAGAATGGGGACCCCCCCGCCCCCAGAGAGAGCACAGGTTCTTCGTGGGTGGGCTCTGGTGGGGGCCACGGCCAGCCAGGAAAGGGGGAATGGCGCCCCTGTGTCAGGGCTGGGCCGTGTGCCCCTGCGTCCCTCCCGGGCAGCCCTGCGACCCCCGTGTCCCCCACCGCCGGCAGGCAGAGGTCTCCGGCTGGTACAGCAGGGGCCCCTCAGCCAGGCCCTCCCAGCCTCCCTGCCGAGCCTCGCGTCCGGCCATCACCCTTTGGGAGGGAGGTGACTTTCTTCCTGAGCCTGGCTTCCTGCCTTTGCTGGATTTTTCCTTGGGGCAAAGGGAAGGCGGTGCCGTGTTCTGTGCCATCAGGACGCCGGCGCCCCCTCCTCTTCTCCACCAGCTCTGCACCCCGCCTCATCCTCTTGGCCTCCCTCCCGCGGAAGTCGGTCACGGCCCGTCAGCAAACCCACTGCCGCTGTCGGGCTGGAGACCGCAGCCCGGCCTCGCTGTGTGTCCGCGGGGGCAGTGAGTATGGGAAGCAGGCCCTGCCAGTGTTCAGTGAGCGGCACCTCACTGTGTTCAGTGTGCCAGGCCCTGGCGGGTCTGGGATGCTGGCCGCGTTCTCTGCAGTCATTGTGACCAGCTGGGGGACCTCGGGTAGCCGTCTTGATGTCTCTGTGCCTCAGTTTTCTGCTCTACAAGATGGACGTTAGGGGGGTTGTTGGAAGTATTAAATGTGCTGTGGCCGTCGGGCGCTTGGTGGGCCCCTGGCACCCAGCAGGTGCTCAGTAAATCTAGGGTAGGCATCGCGAGCCCATTTTCCAGAAGTGTAAACTGAGCTCCCTTATTTTTGGCAGCAGCTAAGCGGTTCAGTCCCATGTCTGCTTTATTCAGATGTGCATCCTGAGCTGACTTGGAAGAAAATGAAGATTCAGGGTCTTGATGGAAAGTGGAGGGACCCCCGCCCCAGTGACTGCAGGGACCCCTTGATTGAGTCAGGGCTCCAGGCCAGCGGCGGGTGAGGGGACCTGGAAGGTGGCCCTGCTGGCAGCGGCTGAAGCCGCCCAGAGGGCCATCCAAGGCAGTGAAGCCTTCCCCCCACCCCGGCCCTCCAGGCTTCACAGGGTCACCAGCCACCACGCCCCTTTGCCTCTTGTTCCTGATGCTTATGCTGAAAGGTCACGAGTCAGATGCCATTTCTTGAGCTCCTACCATGTGCTGGGTACATTTAGCATCTGGTTCTCGCCCCTGGCCCTTTGGGCGGTAGACACCCCACTGTTAACGCACCCGCCTTATGGACGATGGGACTGAGGCCCAGAGAGGTTAAGTCACTTCGCTAAGACTTCCTAGCTGGGGAGGGTGGCTGGGCCTCCGGTGCACCCACCCGCTGCAGGGAGACTGAGAGGTGGGGTCCGCCTGGGTCCCCGGGAGGGAGGGCTGGAGGGTATCCTGTGCAGCCTCTGGGCTGCTGGGAGCCCTCGGACTGGAACGTCCCTGATTTTCAAAACTACGTGCTATGCATGCGACAGCTCGAACACTCCGGAGGTGCCGAGTACGCACACGTCCCAACACGCCAATCTGCCGAGACGGACGGGAGACTGTGGCCGCCAGGGCTGGGGAGGGATGACAGGTGAATGTTGGAGGGTCGGGCCGCCTACTGGGGCGACGAGAATATTCTGAGGTGGATTCTGGTGATGGTTACGCGACTCTCAGTATAGTAGAAGCCACTGCATTGTATGCTTTAAATGGGTGAATGATATAGTTATGTGATTATCTCAGTAAGGCTGTTTTTAATTTTATTTAATGTTCATATTTGAGAGAGGGAGACAGCGTGTGAGCAGGGGAGGGGCAGAGAGAGAGGGAGACACAGAATCCGAAGCAGCTCCAGGCTCCGAGCCGTCAGCACAGAGCCCAACGCAGGGTTTGAACTCATGAACCGTGAGATTGTGACCTGAGCTGAAGTCAGACGCTCAGCTGACTGAGCCCCCCGGGCGCCCCACAATAAGACTGTCTTTAAACACAGTAGAGCAGGGGTCCCCAGCCTTTATCCCACTTGGCCTGCAGGGGGGCCCCGGGGACTGCGCCATGACAATTTCCAGGGCCCCCCCCCCGGCCCTGTCCTAACAGTACCTTAAATGGAGACAGGCCCTGGGCTGAGAATTCCTCATGGTTCCGCGAACACATTGGTCCGGAGCCTGCTTTTTGCTTAGTCAAGATTCCCATACACTTGGCCTTGAAGTGTGAGAAGAGGTGACTCTTCACCTCTGCTTGACGGTCTAGCTGAACTTTGGCCTCCAGGTAACATGAGCCAACATGAGATCATCTGTGTTCACAGGACCACAGCTGCCCAGCAGCCTCGTCCATCCGTCTGTCCCTTAATACTGACAAATGCCCACCCCCCCCCCCAGGGGTCACGGGCAGCTGCTGCCGGTCATGGAGAAAGGGAGTGAAATCCTTTCACTTCTGGGAGGAGCTAGCACAGAGGCATGCTTCTGGCACACAGTGGGGCCAAGGAACATTTCTATCTGGGTGGGGCACTGTTCTAGAACTTTACGTGTTGTATTAGTTAGTTACCCACTGCTGCGTAACAAACCACTACAAACTTAGCCGCTTTGAGCAACACATTTATCTTAACATGACTCAGCCAGTCCTGCACTCGGGGCCACTCAAGGTGACTGCCGGCCGCGAGTTCATCCGGAGGCTCAACCGGGGCAGGACCCACCTCCAGGTTCACTCAGGCTGCTGGCAGAAATCATCTTCCTGGGGGAGGAGGGCTGCTACGAACTCCCATGTACAAGTGTTTGAGTGGACGTGGGTTTTCGGTTCTCTTGGAAATCCACCCGGGAGGGGACTTGCTGGGTCATGTCGTGACGCTACGTTTGACCTTCAGAGGACATGCCAGCCTGTTCTCCAAGGCAGCTGCCCCATCTTACAATCCTACCAGCGCATACGAGCGTTCACACAGGGTTTTAACACGTTTTGGACTAGTTGACAATGCTCAACAATCACGAGAGTGCAGCTCTTAAAAGTGGCTTTGCGGGGCGCCTGGGTGGCTCAGTGGGTAAGCAGCCGACTTCACCTCAGGTCATGATCTCACGGTTCGTGGGTTCGAGCCCCGTGTCGCACTCTGTGCTGACAGTGCAGAGCCTGGAACCTGCTTCAGATTCTGTGTCTCCCTATCTCTCTGACCCTCCCCTGCTCATCCTCTGTCTCTGTCTCTCAAAAATACTAAATATACGTTAAAAAATATTTTCTAAAAAAGTGGGTTTGCAGCCTCCTCTTGAAAAATCAGACCTGGCAAGAGGGAGCTCTGTTCCCTCCACATGACGCCAGTGGCACCGAGATCAGTGCCTTCCCCCTAGTACCTTGTTCACACTTCAGTCTCCTGGCCCCTCAGGGATGAGTGTTCGAATCTTCATCCCTCCCTTCCCCCCTCCCTTTCAAAGCCTGCTCCCTTTGAAGGCTTAGTTCAAATTCTACCTCCTCCAGGAAGCCTGCCCGGATTTCCCTGGCCCCTGGGAGGGCTTCTAAGCCCTGCAGTGCTTGTCACCTGCACTCTCTTGACCAGTCAAATCTATTTTTGCCATCTGCTCTTCTCTACTTAAAAGCCATGTCCCCCAGTTGCTGTGTTAACAGCCGAGTCTTTTCCCAACTGCTTGGGTTCAAATCCTGATGCCTCCAGTTATGGGTAGGAGCCTGTGTGTCCTGGTTTGTGATAGGGCTGTTGGGAAGATTAAGCATGACACATAGGGGCTCAGTAAATGGGGTCCTGCCCACAGCGCCCCATCCTGGGAGCCCCCCACTACCATCCAGGGGCAGCCCCAGGCTGCCTTCCCCAGGCAGGACCCTGGTCCCCAGGCTCCAGGAGGAGAAACAGGAGGTGGGCCTCTCTCCTCCCCCCCTTCCACCAGCTCCCTGCGTAGGCGTCAGAGCCAGGACCCCCCCGCCGCCACCCCCCTCCACTGCCCACCAGCCCACCCCAGGGGCTTCCGAGAACACTACCTGGCTTGACCGGGTGCCACCCCTCAGAGTCCCCAGGCTGGCTGGACAAGCCATCCCGTGACTAATGGCGGCCACAGCAGCCTGCGCCTGGCACTTTCCCAAGAGAACAAGGCCAGGTGGGCTGTGTGGGCGGCTCTGGGGTCCCTGCCGGGCTGCTTGGTCTCCAGCCCCTGCGCCGGCGGGCGGGCGGGCAAAGGAAGCCTGCTGGGCTGGGGTGCCGCCTCCTGCTGGCTCCAGCTGGGGCCGCCAGCACGCCCGGGGGATTTGCGGGGGCTGTGGTCGGGGCCATGTCACCATATGGATGCCATAAATTAAAGCGTGCCCGGAAACCAACGGTAAACGTATCCGCCTCTTGCAGGGAGGGCTGGCGGGGCCGCGGCTCACCCAGGGGATTCTGGGCCATCCATCTCTCTTAGGGCACTTTGCTTTTATGGCTCTAATCCCCAGAACAACTGGACTTGCAAGAAGCTTCTCTCCGCAGCCATGCTGGCCCCGGAGCTCATGGTCGGGAAGTGGGGGTTTGCCCGTCACAGGGCCCGGCCCCCAGGTAGCTCCCGGGGCTCGGGGCAGGGCGTGGGTCGTCGAGGCTGGAGGTGCGAAGAAGCCCTGTCGATTGGGCTGACCCCACCTCAGAGTCTAGTGGCTCTGTGATCTCGGGCTCTTTCCACCCCTCTCTGAGCCTCAGAGATGTGGGAAGGGGATGAGGCAATCAGGATGGTGGGCCTCAGAGGGTCTGGAGACAGAGCACAGCAAATATGAAGTTTCTACTTGGTGAGAAGGTTCTGGAAATGCATTGAGGTGAGGGTTGCACGTGATGATTGTACTTAATGCCACCAAGTAGTGCACTTAACAGTGGTCAAGATGGTAAATTTTGTGTGGTGTATATTTTACTACAGTAAACAAATGCAGGGCGCCTGGGCGGCTCAGTGGTTAAGCGTCCAACTCTTGATTTCGGCTCAGGTCATGGTCTCATACTTCGTGAGTTTGAGTCCTACATTGGGCTGTGTGCTGATCGTGGGGAACCTGCTTGGGATTCTTTCTATTTTTGCCCCTTCCCCACTCACACTTTCTCTCTCTCAAAATAAATAAATAAACTTTAAAAAAAGAAAACAAGGGGCGCCTGGGTGGCTCAGTCAGTTGGGCGTCCGACTTCAGCTCAGGTCATGACCTCACGGTTCGTGGGTTCGAGCCCCACGTCGGGCTCTGTGCTGACAGGTTGGAGCCTGGATCCTGTTTCGGATTCTGTGTCTCTCCCTCTCTGTGCCCCTCCCCTGCTCGCGCTCTGTACCTCAAAAAATTTGGGGCACCTGGGTGGCTTAGTCGGTTAAGCGTCCGACTTTCGCTTAGGTCATAATCCCGCGGTTCGTGGGTTCGAGCCCCACGTCGGGCTCTGTGCTGACAGGTTGGAGCCTGGATCCTGTTTCGGATTCTGTGTCTCTCCCTCTCTGTGCCCCTCCCCTGCTCGCGCTCTGTACCTCAAAAAATTTGGGGCACCTGGGTGGCTTAGTCGGTTAAGCGTCCGACTTTCGCTTAGGTCATAATCCCGCGGTTCGTGGGTTCGAGCCCCGCATCGGGCTCTGTGCTGACTGCCAGCTCAGAGCCTGGAGCCTATTTCAGAGTCTGTGTCTCCCTCTCTCTCTGACCCTCCCCTGCTCACGCTGTCTCTCTCTCTCTCTCTCCTAGAAATAAATTTAAAAAATTTAAAAAAAAATGAAAAGAACGTCAAACAATTAAAAAAGAAAAAGAAAACACAAGGGTGGGGGATGGGGCCATGCCCTGCAGAGTGAACTGAAGATTAGCTAAGTTAATTGTTATGGTTGTTATTGACTAGCAGGTAGTTACTGCCGACTTCTGTGGGGGAGCCGAGGGGGCTCTGGGAGAGATGGGGCCAGCAGGTGGCACCCCAGTGCCCAGCCTGGTGGCCTCGGGCAGAGTTCACTGGGCAAGGGAGGACCCTCACACTGGTTTTGCTGGGGACCAGCCCTGTGCTGCCCTGAGCCAGCCCGGCCAAGTCCTTGATGGCAAAGCCAGGCCATGGCGGGGGTGGGGGCGTGCTGTCCGGTGGCTGTGGGGGGCCCACCCATTGGGCACCTGTGGGCAAGCGTGGCCAAGACTCACCATGTCCCCTCCTGTCCTTCAGGTCACCTCTGCATCTCTGGACGCATCGACAGCCATCCAGCCCCCGGCCAGGGAGCCTGAGCCCCGGCCGGGCGCCCCCGCGGAGAGCGCGCCCCGAGGCCCGAGGACCGCCCAGGAGCCGGGGCCCAGCCGCTGTCAGCCGAGCAGCTCGGACGGGGCCGGAGCGGACCCCGCGGGCACAGGTAGGCCCCGCATCCCCGCGCCCGGTGCTGGCGTGGCCCGGGCCAGCCCGGCAGGGAGGCGGCCCCAGCCCTGAGAGCCGCACAGACCTCCGCGCGCGGCCCGCGTGCTCTGGGTTTGGATTTTCTCTCGCACGCGCCTCAGGGGTTGAATCAAACTGCGGCTGAATCCGAAGCCCTGCCGCGGACGCCCGCATCCGGGTGCCACGACGGCCTCTGCCCGCTGTGTTTAGCGTGTGGGCAACGTGGTGTCCACCCCGTGGTGTTGAGGGACGCTAACGGGTCGCCGGAGGCCCCGCCCACCCGCGCTAGGACACGCCCTCCCGGAGGCCCCACCCCCGGCGCGTGCGCGTGTTTCCCGCCCGCCCGCCCGGATTCTCTACCCTCCTGGCGGTGGGGCCGCGTCTCGGCCGCCCGCCCGCCCACCCGGGGCTGTTCCACGTCCGGGCCTCCCCGTGTGCCGCGCGCTCCGCCTGCGGCGCAGGGACGGCTGCGGGCCTTTCCTGCGTGGCCGCGCACGGCCGCGGGGTACGGGGAGCCGGGCCTCGGGCTGGGGGCACACGCCGCCCGCCGAGTCCGTGTGTCCGTCTCGCTCCCGCCCACGAGGGCGCGCCCTCCCTGAGGACCCGTGGCGTGGAGCCCCGACGCCGTCGGTGCGGGGCCCGTGGGACCCGGGCCGGGGCGTGAGTGGGTCGCAGGCAGGCCGTCCGGCCGGGTGTCGGTGTGTGGGGGCGCCGCCTCGTTCTCATCGGGGCGGGTCGTGGAGCAGCCCCGGAGGCCGTATTTCTGTCCACAGGACCCGTCGCGGGGGGGGGGGGGTGTCTCGCCTGTCACTGCCCAGAGAGGACCGAATCCTGAGGTGCCGCGCAGCCCCCTCTCTGTGAGCCCCTGCGGAAAGCAGGGGTCAGCGGGCCAGCCCTGCTTGGAGACAGGCTGGCGGATGGGGCGGTGGGTGGCGGGGCATCCGCGGCGGGACAAGCCGTGCCCACCCCTTTCTCTGTGAGGTTCCTGGTAAGGGACACATCCAGATGACCGAGGGCTCGGGGGCCACGCAGCCCTCTGAGGGATTCCCAGACCCTGGCAGTCGGGCATGCGGGTGGTGGGCGGGGCGGGCAGGCGGGGGCGGGGCAGGCAGGCGGGGGCCGGGGATGCTATTTTGGGAGCCACGCCCCACATGCGCTCAGAGCCCTGGACAAGGGTCCTGCTCTGTGCCTATTCCTTCTCATCTGAGAAATGGGAACGAAGGCTAATGGGGTGCGGAGGGGCGGCGCAGCTGGGTCACAGGGCAGGCGTGGGTGTCAAGTTAACTGGGACAGAGGAGCGTTCAGTGCAGGTCTGGCCCCCAGTGCCGGCACTGCGACCTAGTGACAGCGCCCTTGTGATCTGGGACTCCCAGTCACCCGGACGCGCCTCTTCCAGGCAGTGGGGAGCATCCTCGAGGCTGCTCTCCGGCCCCACCCCCTCTATCCCAACCCCACCTCAGCTCTGGGTAACATCCGGGTCCTTGGGGACCCGGCCCGCCCTGCCCCCCACTGGCACACACAAGGCCCACGCCTGCCAGCTGCTCCCGTCAGGCTGCAGCCCTGCCCGGAGGGGGGTAGGCACTTTCACAGCCAGAGAGCTGCCAGGAGCGCCGACCAGGAGCAGGCTCCTCCCCGGGAGGCCACTGAGGCTGCTCAGAAACGTGACAGTGACTAATGGTTTATTACGCACCTGCCACCTCTCCTCGGGCGCAGGCACAGCCCCCGGGGCCAGCTGTGCGCTGCCAGCTGGATGGCAGGCAGGCACGGGGGGCGAGCGCATGCAGGCACGTGGCCCCGGGGGCAGGGATGCGCAGAAACAGGCCCAGACCCCGCAAATGCCGCACACACACGGGCACACGCGGCACGTCCGTACAGATCAAGGCACACACACAGGCCCGCGTGAACACACACACACACACACCCCTTCCTGCCGCTTCATCTCTGCAGAGCTCCGAAGCCCTGTGCCCCCACTGTGTGTCCCTGCCCCCTCGTGGTGGCTTCCACCCCCCGTGCTCTCCGGGGCCGGGGCCTTTCCCAGAAGGTCCAGGCGGCTGAGCGCAGGTCAAAGGCATGCGTCTGTTGCCTTGACCGGTAACTCCCCATCGCAGTCCTTTTCAGCTCAGTTCCCCGCAAACCGCGAACTCAAGGACGGCCGTGCGAGCCAGGGGAGGACGCTGGCCTGGCAACAGCCCCGGGGCCAGGTGGCTGGGCTGAGTGCCCCGGGCACAAGGTGGGCACCCTGCTCTGTTCTCTCCCAGAGGCGGACGCTGCGTGCTTCCGCCCAGGATGTGGCCCCTTGCTGACTGTAGGGAGTCTAGCTCTGGGGCTGCAGGGGACGTGGGGCCCTCAGGCCAGGATGCCCCGGCAGGCAGGTCCCCCACCTGGACCGACCAGAAGTCTCCGGCGGGGGAGAAGGGCACAACTGAAACCCGAGGCAGCCTTGCTGTAGGATGACAAGCCCCCAGGCTGAGATCTGGCCCAATGTTTGAGCCTGTAGGGCCAGGCTCTGCTAGTTGCACGTGGCAGAAACTCCATTGAGAAGCCACTCCCAGTTCAGCACCAACGGCTGGGCACAGGCATTCTGGAACAATTATCTTTGTGTGGCAGCGGCCTCCTTGGTAGAGAAGCAACACCATCTGCTGATAAGCGAGGGTGTGGCTCGGTGTCCACGACCCAGGTCCAGGCTTCCACGTCAGCGCTGTGTGTCCCAGCCACGGAGGCTGGACAAGGTTCAGAATCTTCCCAAAGCGAGGCTGCTCCAGCTGGCAGTCGGTGTGGTGAAAATGAAATCTTCCCGTAGCACGATGTCGGTGGGATGAATCTCAAGGAGGCAGCCAGGGTCTCCGTGCAAGGCTGTGCAAGTTGTGCACTTCACAACTCCAGGTTGTGTCTCTGTGAATGTGCTCCCTGTGTGTCCATCACGTGCGGCCCAGTTGTACAGCTAAGTGGCGGCCCATAGTTGTGCCGCACGGGCCCTGGGTGTCCTGTCTGAGCTGTGGAACGGCTTCTAAAGTAGCTAATAGTATCTCTGCTAATGGAGGTAGTAGAAGTTGCAGACCCCTGTAATCAGCTGTGTTCCCGGGGCTCCTCTCTTTCTCACGTGCCCTGTTGGGGGGCTGGGCCCTGTAGGGGATGGTCTCTGGGTTCCTTCTGTCCCCAGAGCTGCTGTTCTCTCATCCAGAAAGCCTCCACTCTTGTTACTCCGGGCTTTGGGGGACTCCAGTTCACGGGGCCGTGGCAAGAGCCGACACAAGGCTGCAGGGGGAGAGACAGCGAGCGTGTCTCCCACCCCGCTGGCCTCCCTTCCCCTGCTCTCATCAACCACCGTGGCGGCGGCTTATCTTGGAAGAGGTCTGTCCCGCCCAGTTCCTGCCGCTGCTATCGGGCGACCACCGAGTTGGTGGCTTCAGACATGTGCCTTACAGTTCGGGAGGCCAGGAGGCCAGCGTGGGTCCCCCCGGCCTAGACGCACCGTGTTCCCAGGACACTCCAGGGGAGAATCCCTTTCCTGCCCTTTCCAGCTTCTGGAAGCCGGTGCATGTTCGCGGCCCCTCCACCGTCTGCACGGCCAGCAACACGTCTGCCCCGCTTCTCCAGGCACATCTCTGCGCCTCCTTCCACCCGCGGGGACCTCGTGGTTACGTGAGGCCCCACCTCTGTCTCCAGGTCATGACAGCACCCGTACTTACCCTTTGCCGCACGAGGGACTCTTGGGCAGGTTCCCAGGCTCCAGGGACTAGAATGTGGACGTCCTTCAGGGCCGTTATTCCGTCGATCGCAGTCACTTGTAAGATTGTGCGGGCGAGCCTGAGTGCAGGTGCTGTTGCAGATAACTGGGCCCATTGTGCTTCCTGGCAGGGGATACCGGGGCCCCCCTTGCCTCTCGCCTGTGGCTCTGCGATCTCTTGGCTTCTGGAATGCCCTGATGGCGTCCCCGGCAGGCACGGGGAAGAGAACATGTAGGAAGAACCACTGGATGCCCCCCCACCTTGGCCTTGAGGTGACCCCCGTCCCTTCTGTTGGCCTGAACCAGTTCCCACCACACCCAGATGCAAAGGGGGGTGGCCTGTGCCCCTGCTGCACACTCCGCTCCGAGAGCTGGGGTCCGAGCCTTGGCGTTCCAGCCGGACACCCTCCCCTGGTCCCTGTGCGCGTTGGGGCAGGCCTGGGGTGGGGAGCCCGGCCCCCTGGGCTTCCAGCGGAAGGCGCATCTTACCCTCCGGGGCGCCTGGGGGGCTGGGGCTTCACCTGGAGTGGACTCAGGCCTCCTCCTCCCTCCCTGGCGCCCGCCGTCCCCCCCCCCCCCGTCGCCCCGAGGGCTCTGCATCAGAAAGCACTTGCACACGCATCCTTGTCGCCTTTTCTGCAGCCAGGAAGCCACCTGGGACGGCACAGTTCCCGGGCCGTCCAGCCCAGCCCTGCAGACAGCGGGGAAAACGCACGCACACCCCTGCGCCCGTCTCTCCACTCCCCCGTCCCCTGGCCCCAGGGACACTGCTGGGGCTCACCCAGCTCTCCCGGGGAGGGTGCTCCTAGGAGCTGTGGGCCCCGGGCTGCGCTCCCGCGGTAGGGGGCCGAGGGGCATATAGCAGCGTGACTTTCCCGGAAGTTGGGAGTGTGTGGGTGCCCGTCCTGGGGCTGGTTCCTTTCCCTGGGCCCTTCCCAGCCTCCGGTACCAGGCAGCCGCCCCCCCCCCCCCGATCTGGCTGGCACAGTGCGGGCGAGCGGGCCCTGGCCCCGCAGAGCGAGCGGCCACCTGAAGTCCTGGCCACACAAAGGCTTTTGTCTCTTTGTTGGACAAAAGGGCTGCCAGCCCGGGGCGTCGGGGCCAGAGAGCGAGGCCTCCGCGTGGGGACTTGGCCCGGGCCCCAGTCGGCAGGCGTCCCTCGGGGAGGCTGAGGGCACGGGGCCGGCTCGGCCGTCACCGCTCCAGCCCCGTCGCCGCCTCCGGCCAGGCGCTGTCTGGCCGCCCGGAGGCTCCGGCCTCTCCCTCCCCTAGTGCGGCTCCAGCCAAGCTGGGGTCCGAAGTCTGCTTTCTCTGCGACCAGGCGCGTTTATTTTCTCGGGAGTTCAGAGCCTGCACGTTGGGGCAGGAGGGTGGGAAAGCCGGGCGGGGGGGGGGGTTGTCTCCCAGGAGCGTCCCCGAATCCTTCGTGGGGACTCAGTCCCGCCGGCCCGCGGATGCTCGCCCCTGTTGCTACGGCTCGCCCAGCGTCCGCTCGCTCTCAGCCGGTCCCTGGGGTGTCCCCGGGGGTCTGCGTGACGGACTTAGGCTCTCCCGAAATATAAGAGAATTTCACTCGCGTGGCTTAATAAAACGAGGGGCAGCGTTGTCTGAAAGGCAACTCTAACGGCAGAGACGGGAGCCCCTCTCTCCCCGTCGAGCCCGCCTGAGCCCCGATTTCTTCCCAAGTGAGTTTGTCAGAGGGCTTTCAGGGGGAGGAAGAGGCGAGCTGAGCGGCAGAACTGGCAGTTCTGGGGGCCCAGGTGGGGGCCCCAGGGAGCCAGAGCCGGCACAGCCGCCCCTCCAGCCTTCCCGCACCCGCGGCCCCCCTGCCCCCTCCTGCCGTGGCCTCCCCCCCCCACCTCCCTGCCTCCCCCCGACCGGCTTCAAGCTGGCAAGCGGGTGCTCCGGGCCCTCAGCCCCCATGGTTGGCTCCACGTAGGTTTACTCGGCTCCAAGAGCATCGTGCCCAAGCCTGCCGTGCCCCGTGCCAACTTGCACCCGCGACGTGATTTAGAGCAGAGACCGTTTGAAAAGTGGGCGTCCGTCCGGGCAGGCCCGTGCTCGTGTCTTCCGCACAGTCGCACGTCTACGCTCTCATTTACGTGTGTGCGTTTGTTCACAGATGTTTACTGAGACTCCGCGATGTGCCCGAGACCGTGTCAGGCAAAAATGTGTGATGCCAGGTGGCGTTAGGCGCCGTGAGGCAAAACAGGGCAGGGGGACCCAGGAAGGGGAGAGCAGCAGCTTTAGGCAGGGGAGACACAGAAGGCCTTGTTGAGGAGGTGGTGCTGGGCAGGGAGTTCCAGCCCAGGAAGAGCACATGCAAAGGTCCTGGGGCAGCCTTTGCTCAGCACAGTTGTCCTCTTCATGAAGGCAGAGACTGCATCTTACTGTCTGTCATCTTTCGCTCTCCTGACACTTAGACATTTGTGGAGCAAATACAGGTTTTTAAGTTACTAGTGCTGGGGACCGGCTGGGGGGAGTAAAGAGAAAATGTGATTCGTGGATGCACAGGGGGCATACGTCTCCTCCGGCTTCCTGTCCTGGGGGCTGATGTTCCAAAGAGGGTCTCACTCTGTACCAGAACCTTTCTTCCCTCTCAGGGTCCTGCTCTAAACTATAAAATTCTATGGGGCGCCTGGGGGCTCAGTTGGTTAAGCGTCTGATTCGGCTCAGGTCATGATCTCGCAGTTCGTGGGTTCGAGCCCCGCGTCGGGCTCTATGCTGACAGCTTGGAGCCTGGAGCCTTCTTCTGATTCTGTGTCTCCCTCTCTCTCTCTGACCCTCCCCCCTTGTGCTCTTTCTCTCTCTCTCAAAAATAAACAATCATTAGAAAAAAACTTTTTAAATAAACAATGAAATTTTAGGGGCCACTGGTTGCTTTTCCAGAGGTTTGGCATATTGGGGCCAAGGACACTAGAAGGTCACCTGCACATGATCGGTTCGTTCTCCCCCTTGAACTTGGACGACTCAGAAGCTGTGAGGTCCCGGGATCACACAGGAGGGCGTTTAAGAGCAGCTACTGTCTGTCAGGTGCTGTGAGTCTGCAGACAGTCTTCCCGGTTGTACATCTTTCCCGCAGCTTCAGTAACACATCACCATGAACTTGGGTTTGTTACCTTCCAGCCGGGAGGTCGGGGGTGTGGGCAGGCTGCTTCCTTCTGGAAGCTCCAGGAGAGAAGCCGCTTGCGTCCGAGGTCCTTGGCTCGCGACTCCCTCGCCACATCAGCGCAGCCCCTTCTGTCCCCACGTCGGCCCCCACGCCCCTGTGCCTCCCTCTTACGAAGTCGCAATCGCATGGGCCCCCCTGGGTCATCCAGGGTCACCAAGGCCCCTCGCTTAACCGCAACTGCAGAACTCCTTTTGCCATGTGACGTGACACGTTGATGGGTTCTGGGGACCCGTCTTTGGGGGGCGTTATTTGACCTGCCACGCCAGCCACCGTGGCTGGGCCGAGCGGGCCACGTGCGGCCCGTGGGGCGCGGGGCACAAGCTCTTGACTGGAGAACACGGGCAGGCTGGGGGGGACCGTGGCGGCCTGCAGTCTCTCCTGGGCGCTGACCCTCTGCCAGGCAGCCCCATGGGCGCTTTGCCAGGGCCGGCCCCTCAGGCTTCGCGGCCGTGCGCCAGGGGCCCCCGAAACGGCCCAGGTCAGCCCCCGCAGGCGCGCCGGGGCCTCCCTGGCCCAGTTCCCTCCTCTGGAACACGAGGGTGGTGACAGGGCCTTTCTCACGGGCTGTTGCCCTGAAGGTGACCTGAGTTCTGACCGCCGCCTTTAGAATGGGGAGCGGGGACCCGCGGGGGTCCTCACGCCACCCTGGCTGCGAAGGGTCCCAGAGGGGGCTGGACTCCCGCGCGTTCCAGTGCGGTCTCGGTGCAGGCTGGCGTCTTCCCGGGAGGTGGCACAGCAAAGCCCTGGAAACGCGGCTGACGGCACAGGCCTGGGCAGCCCCTCCCCCCTCCCCCCTGCCCTGCCGCCCAGCCCGGGTTTGGGGCAGGGCATTCACCCCAGGGACCCAGGCAGGGCTCTGCCCCTCCGCCGCCTCCCGCCACCACGCCCAGGAAGCAGCCGTCCCTGCGGGCCCGGCCAGCACCCGCCTGGGCCCTGGTCTCCACCCCCAGCAGGCGCCCAGCTCTTCTGCCCCCACAGAGGCCAGGACGGGCCCACCAAGGGGCAGAGAGGAGACCCCTCAGGGGAGGACACCCCCAGAGCTGAGACCCGGGGACGCGAGGCTTCTGCTACTTCCTTCCTTCCCCTTACGCGACTCCCCCGCCTCCCAGGGCCTTCTGTCCTGGGCGGCAGGTGACTTCCTGCCCCGCCCCCCAGGCCGCCCTGGGGTTCCCCTCAGAGCCCCCCCCCCCCCCCCGACCCCTGCCTCTGCTTCTCTGCGCCCTTCCTCCCTCCAGGGCAGCACCCTCCTCGGCCGCAGCCCTGTCCCCATGTCCCTTCCCCGTCACGGCGCTCCGCGGGGCACATCCCGATGTCCCCGGTCCAGGGCACCAGGCCCGCCCCCTTTCCTCCGGCCTGGGCCGCGCTGCCCTGGGCCCCTGTGGCCGTGACGCCTGCCCGTGGCGGTCCTGACCTGGGCTGGAGTGTCACCGCACCCCGCGGGGACTTGGCACCTAGTAGGTGCTCAGAAGCGATTGTGTGCATGAGCCTGGGCGACCTTGGTGGACAGCGTGACCCGCTGTGGGATCCGAGGTCTTCTCGGCTCCGCTCGGAGAAGCCCACTGGCCGCGTCTGCAGGGGAAGCGGGAAGAGCACTCCCGCCCCCGCCCCCCTCCACCCGCCAGAGCTGCATGTGCGGCCCACGGGCGGGGGGGGGGGGGGGGGACGTCGCGGCCCCTCTCTCTCTCTCTCAACTGACTTCTCAGGTGTCTGCTCCTCGCTCTGCTCCCCTCCCCCCCTGCTGCCCCTGCGGCTCCGCCCCCCTCATCCCTCCCCCAGGCCAAAGGGAGCTGCTCCGAGGCAGCCAGGCGGGTGGGGGGTGGGGGGCTGGGACTGTCATTCCTCACGAGCCAGAAGAGCCCCAAGCGGAAAGGGCTCCCGCCGGCTGAGTGCCCTGGGGCGGCCCCACGCAGGGCCACGGAGGGGGCCACGGGTCCAGGACAGAAGACAGACGTGGGGGCAGCGAGTGCTGACCTGGGGCTCGGTGAGGAGGGCAAGTTCCGCTGCACGACCAGCTCGGTGCGCGTGGGGCGTGAGCGGGGCCCAGGGGCCACACGTCATGTCCCCAGTCAGAGCCGGGGCCCCAGGGGCAGGCGCTGGAAGCCTGAGGCACCGCAGCAGACACCGTAGCCCCGGGGCCTCCCCCGTGAGTCCTCGATGCCCCTGCCCGGGGCGCCCCCTCTTCCCCGAGCCCGCCCTGGGCCCCGGAGAGGTCCCTGAACCCCCTTCCTTCCGAGGAGGAAACTGAGGCACACAGGAGGGGGCATCTGGGGACCTGGGCAGGGCGAGGTCTAGAGCCCAGGCCACCTGTCTCCCAAGCCGCTTCCTGCTTCTGGAAGGAAATGGGAGAAGTGCGAGGGGCGGGAGGGGAGCCAGGCCGACCTGGGGGCTCAGGGGCAGAACGAGGACGCAAGGCCACGAGGTTGGGGCTCAGTCTCGGGGGAGGCTCCAGGCGGGGCAGGTGTGCGCGGCACAGGTGACAGGAAGCCTGGAGCTCCCGTTCCCTCCGGGGGGGGGGGGGTGCAAGGGCGTCTCCTCGCCTCACCGCGCCTCTCGTCACGCCAGCTTGGGGGCAGCACGGACTTCACACGGGCCCCCCAGCTGGCAGGTGGGAGGCACCTTGCACTCCCTGGCTTGGATTTCATCTGATATAGAAGAAACACACGGACAAGGGTGTGCGGTAGTGATCTCCCCGACCCCGGGAGTGTTCAAGCCGAGTTCCCCAAAGCGGTTGGAGAACTGAGGAAGGGCAGAGATCAGACGGGACGCTCTGCCTTCCGCGTCTCAGATTCCAGGTCCCTTCCTCTCTGTGCACCTCGTCTGTGCGGCAGGAAGGACCATAGGAGCTGGCGATTAGCGAGCACCTACTGTATGCCAAGGCGGTCTGCCGCACGTGGCAGGTGCCGGTTCACAGAATCCTCCCACCGCGCCGCGAGGGAGGCGCTGTCCTTCGCCCCCGTCCCAGGTGACAAGACTCGGGCTCCGGGGGGTCAGGGGATCCGCTGGCGACGGCCGTGGGCCTGTCCGCCGAGCTTGCGTCCCGAACCACCGTGCAGGGCAGGCTGCCTCCTCGGCTACAGGAAGTCCAGCCCCAGTTGCGAGACGGTTCCCTAGACTCGGAGAAGTCCGGAAGGTTCTCCAGAATCTTGGCTGGGCCTTGGCTGGGCGGGCAGTGGGCCGTGGCTCTCCAGACGTCACGGCCTCTGCTGGGCTGAGCACCGGAGGAGGCGCCTGTGGGGATGGGCAGTGGGGCACCTTGTCCACCCCTGGGGCGCGGGGTGGCACCGCCAGGACGCAGCTGGGGGCCAGGGGGCGGCTGGGGACGTGTGCTGTGCACTTTCTGCCCCCGCCCCGGACCCCCAGAGCCACAAGGCTGAACACCAGCCTGGGTCCTGGACGCAGCCCCTTGGCAGGCGGTGTCTCCCTTCCTTTCTGGCACAGCTCAGCCCACCTCTTCCAGGAAGCCTTCTGTGATTGCTCCATCTTCAGACCCTCCCTCTTGCTGTCACATTCCCGTCTTTCCCTCAGCTCCAGGGCAGGAAGGGAGCTTCCTTGGCTTCAGCTAGGCCTAAACCAGGGCACGTTTGAGAGCCGAGGAGGCGGTGTTATTTATTCCGCGGGGCGGTAGGGGGACCGGGGCTGTGTCCCGGGCAAACCGGGACATGTATTTTCAAGTAGAACAGATGAAAGTGGGAAGGAGGAGGAGGGAAAGGAACGAACGAAAGGCACCAGCTCTCGGCTCTGCCGCCGTCTAGAGGAGCCTCAGCTTCCTTACCTGCCGAGAGGAGGAGGAGGAGGCGGAGCCCCAGCCTGGGAAGGCCTCTCGTGCGCCCACTGCTGCCGCCTGGAAGAGGCTCTGCAAACAGTAGTGCTCAGCAAACCTCTCTAGGCTGGATGGGTGGGCAGCAGAGCCTGGGCAGGTGGGGGAGTGCTTGGTGGTGGAGAACAGGCGGGTCCCCTCTCCTCCAGGCAGCCCGGGGCGCTGTGACCGTGCTCTTGTCCGCAGGACCCCCGTGGTCACTGCACGCCAGGGCGGGGCCGGCCTCTTCGGGGGCCCCCCCACGAGCCGCAGGCCCCTCCCCGCCTCCACGCAGCGTCAGCACAGACCAGCCGACTGGGTTTCCAGGCCGGCAGCTCCTTGCCTCGGCATCGCGGCGTGTGCGTGTGTGTGTGCGTGTGCGCACGTGTGCACCCTCCCGGCAGGCGAGGGGCCCCGTGGCTTCGGGCCGAGGGAAGGGGCGCACAGACTGGCTTTGGCGGCCAGCCAGGCCCGCCGTCCCTGGAGGCTGTGAGGCCGTGGACGTGACACCGTCTGACCTGCTGGTTTGGGGGCTGAGAGGCCGTCGGGGACCCCTCGCTCCCACACGTGGTATGAAACGCGGAGCTCTGGACCTGGCACTTAGAGCTGTGTGCCCTGAACGAGGCCCCTGCCCTCTCTGGGCCACGTCCTGGCATAAACCCCACTGGCGGGGGCTGCGAGGGGGAAGGTGGTCAGTGTGCGAGGCCCTCGGGAGAGCCCAGCCTGGCCGTGCAAACGGTCAGCTCTCTGTCCCCCACCCCCCACCCCCCGTCTTCACTGCTGTCTAGAAGCATTTGAATCATGTCACCTCCAGCACCACCCACAGCCCACCTCCTCCAGGTGGGGAGAAATGCAGGAACCTCAACACCCTGCCTGGGCCAGGGAGGACCCCATGGGACCCTCACTGGCCCTGGGGTGGGGGACGGCCCGCAAGGTGAGACACAGTTCCCGTATCTGGAACAGAGTAAGCGCTCAGACACGGCTGCAGGACTTCCTGGGGGCAGCTCCTGGCCTCTGCCCCTCCCTCCCCTTCACTCAGCGAGGTACAGGAAGGGAAGGAGCATTTATTAAGCACCAGCTGCATGCCAGCTCTCAAGCCCTTAGCCCTGTTTGTAGATCAGGAAACTGTCTCACTGTTCTGGGAGGTTGGCCCTGGGGCGGATGCAGGGCCCCGGAGCAGCCCGGGGAGTCTGGAGCAGGAATTTCCACCAGGAACCGAGCAGCTGCCCCCTAAGCCCTCGGGGACCCTAAGCCCTGCTCCAGACCCTCCCCAGTGTCAGAGCCGGCAAACCCTGTGCAGCTTCTCCCCGCCCCCCGCACGGCCTCGGGGACCAGACCACGTGGGCAGATGTGCGAGTCCCACCCGGCCTCAGTTTTCCCCTTCCACAGAACGGGGATAACCCGGGATCTCCACCTTCCCCGGGGCTGGGAAGGCCGCCCCGGGCTTGGCGCCTGGTGCGGAGTAAACTCTGGTAACCCCGGGCCACCTTGAGCGCCGCCGCTGTGGCCATGCCCTTCGGCCACCGCTCCAGGGGCCGCTCTGGGGCGAGCTTGGTGACTGGGTGGGCCGGGCTGGCCGCCTCGAGTCTCCCTAATGGCAGGCTTGGGCACAGACAGGGCCTGTGGCCTGGGACGGCGGCCTCACTCCCCCCGCCACACCCCTCCCCGCCCGCCCGCCCACCGTGTGGTCCCGGCGGGGACACGTGAGCGCAGCCTGGCCCTGCTCTCGGAGCCGTGGGAGGCGGGCTGTCGCCGCGGGAGCCGGGAGCTGGAGGTGAGCCCAGAAGCAGAGCACGGGCAGCGGATGTCTGCGCCTTCGCCCCTCAGCACCAGGCCCTGCCAGGCCACACGTGCCCCCCCAGCTCCAGGTGCGAGTGGGAGTCCCGCTGGGGGCAGGGCGGGGGCTGGGCGGGCGGGGAGCCGTGCGAGGGGGCGTGCAGGCTAGCAAAGGGGGTCTTTCGGTGGAGAGAGCTGCCCCGCTCCGTCCTGGGGGCACAGCGCGTGCCCAAGGCGGTCTGGTCTGCGGGTCGATCCGGAAGCCCGCCCTGCACAGCCACCGTCACGGGGGCGTGGGGCCCGCTGGGTTTCCGGACGGCCCCCACCGTGGGGCGGGTCGTGCACTGCACAAACTCGGGGCCGTGTGCAGCGGCCTGGGGCGTCCTTCCCGTCCTCTCCACCAACCACGTTTTGATTTTCGGTTCCGAAGTCCCCGTCACCTTTGATTGTAAGCCTGGAATGTCGGCGGGGGTGGCACGTGTGAAGGACTGTGGGGGACGAGCTCGCGTGGCGGGCCGCACGCGGCGTGAGGGCTCGGGGCGCCGCCGGAGGCCGTGACCATCGCAGGCGTCCGTGCATCAGGCTCCGTGGGGGCTGGGCCTCCCTGCCCGCCCCCCCCCCCCGCCCGTGGTGCAGAATATGCTAGAACAGGAAAGCACAGCCTCTGCGGTGGCCGCTGAGTCTTATCTCGGGCCTCCCACAGACAGCCCTGTGCCCAGGAACGGGCTTTATCAGCCTGCTCGTCTGCACCCCAGCGGGCCTGGGGACACACGCGGTCAAGCGCGTTTCCCTGGGAACAGCACCCCCCCCCCCCCCGCGGTGCCAGCGGTCACGGCTCAGAGGGCCGGGTCAGGGGCTCGGAAGGGAGGGGGGCCCGTGAGGGCGGTGCGGCCACCTGACCCTGACACGGCCCCTTCCTCCGTGGTGGGATCGGAGCCCGTCCGGAAGGGCCCGGCTTCCAGACCCTTCTCAGAGCCTGTGACTTCCCTGGCCCGGGCCCTCGGCACCTGACACGCGGCCGTCCGTCACTCAGGCTGTCGGGGGGGCCTCCCGGGGGCGGCGAGTGTGGGGGTGCTGAAGCCAGAGCCATTCAGGGCAGGAGCCGTGGGAAGGCCGCTCGGCCTCCGTGACTCCCCCGCTGGGGCCGGCTCTGCGTTCAGAGCGTTTACTGCCCGGAAAGGACACCGCTGTGCCCCCTTCGCACGGGCTCTCTCTGCCCCCTCGCCGCGTCTCCAGGGAGCTGTGCACAGCTGTTAGCCCATCTGAGAGACCAGGAGACTGAGGCCTGGGCGAATCTTTGTGCACCGTGGCCTCCTACACGCCCTGGGTCTCTGTCCCCCCCACGTCATCCCAGCTGTGCCTGCTCCCCAGGGAACCTGGGGGCCCCCCCTTCCCTTCCCTGGTGGGCGGGCAGACCCCCGGCCTGAGGGAGCCTGGAGCCCCTCCCCTGGGCAAGTGCTCCCTCTGAGGCCTGGCCCAAGCCCCACGGCCACGGCCCAGGAGGTGAAGGAAGCAAGTCGCCGTGGGCATCCTCTGCTCCCGCTCCCTGACATGAGGCCTTGGCAGGTCCAGGGCATGGCCATCGAGAGGGTGCTGGCGCACTGGCCTTCCTGCAGTCTGGCAGCACACAGGAGGTACGGGCACACAGCTGGGGCAGTCCGGGAGGGCTTCCTGAAGGAAGAGACATGGAGCTGAGACTTGAAGGATTCCAGGATGCCAAGGAGGTTGGTTAAGGTCTTAGAGACAGAGGGAGACGATTCCGGGGGTGGGAGGGGGTGGTGCCCCAGGGCCTCATGTAAACTGTGGAGACGCTGGACCCTCCCAGGTCCCCCCCTTTGCCCCGGAATCAACCCCATGGTTCTGATGAGGAGGGGACTGAAACCTAGAGAGAGTCAAGGTCACAGGCCAGATAGCGGTGGGGGCGGGGCGAGGGATGCCCCTCCCCACCGTGGTGCCCCCACCTCCCAGCCACGCCCCTCGGGGCCACCCCCCATCTGCGTGGCCCTCCATCGTGATCCAGTTAAGAATTGCATCCTGGGCGTTTGCTCTATGCGCCGTGTTATACGGTAGCAATTTGAAATCCTGACATAAACGCACTGAACAAATTGGCTCCATTTGGTGTGGCCCCGGAGCTAATTAGATACAATTAATACTCACGAGGGGGTCTGTGTCGCCGGCCCCTGATCCGTCATACGCTCAGAAACCGGCCCTGTGCGCCTCCTCTGCAGGGAAGCACCGTTCCCGGGTGGGGAAGACGCCTTCTCCGTTCTTTGAGTTTTATTGGGGGGACGTGTACATTTCCAAGTGGGTGTGGGCGCCCTCTGGTTTTCTGGTAACGTCTTTGCGGCGCATATGAATTTAACCTTTTGGCATCGAGGTGAAATGTCCCCCCCGCCCCCAACTAACAGTTTCATAGTACGCAGCCCAGGGGCATCGAGTACACACACAGTACTGTGCCACTCCCTCGTCTACCCAGTTCAAAACCCTTCTCCCCACCCCGGAAGGAAACCCCCTTACCCGTTAGCTGCACTCCCCTCTCCCCTCCTCGAGCCCCGGCGAGCACTACCCTGCCCTCTGCCTCTGTGGATCTGTGTTTTCTGGACATTTCATATAAACGGCGTCTCCCATCTGTGATCTCACGTGTGGCGTGATCAGCACTTCTTTCCTTTTCACGACGGCATCATATTCCGGTGTGCGGATTGGCCACGTCATTGTGTGTTCATTCTGCCGCCAAGAGGCACGTGGGCCGCCTCCACCTTTTGGCTGTTGTGAAAATGCTGGTGTGAATAGACACGCACGCATCTGACTTCCAACGCCTGTTTGCAGAATCTGCTAGTCGATGCCATTAATTTACCTTGAATTAATGAACACGTATAGAGCTGTTACTAGGGGCCGATTTAATATTCACGACGTCCCTAAGAGGTAGATGCCGGGAGCCCCATTTTACAGATGAGGAAACTGAGGCTTGGCAGTTAGACAGTCAGGACCCGGACGAGGCAGCCGCAGCACGGCAGCCCTCACTGACGGGGAACTGAGGCCAGCAGCCTGGGACGGTGACTCACTTCTCAGGGTCTCCGGGCCCAGAAGGCAGGCCAGGCCCAGGACTCACGTGTGCCGACCCCCCTTCACGCGGCCGTTGGGTGAAGCTGAGGCCGGCATCTCTGTTTGCAGACAGAACTGGCTGTACAGAACAAGCGGCAGGTGGGTCCCCCTCGGTGTCTGGGGGTGTCTCACTCAGCGGGGGGCCAGGCCCCTGCAGGGCTAGTTGGGGGGCCCCAGAGAGTCTTCCCGGAGGCCCAGGAATAGAGAGCAGCGGCGTGGGCTCCCCTCGCTCTGGGCAGGCGGCCGGGAGGGCGGACTGCACACTGCGCATCAGTCACGCAGCCCCGCCGGCTGGGGGCCGCCCTCACCCTCAGAATGTGGTTATCTCCCGGCCACACAGCGCCGCGGGGCCCGGGGCCACAGGCTGCTCCAGGGGTTTATCTGCCCGCCGGTGGCTCCATCCCCATCACGGAGTCCGGTCTTATCTCGGCGCTCCGGGCCCTTCCTTTACCCAAGAGCCCTGGCCAGAGCGGGACGGGGGCCGGCCCCACGAGGCCTGAGCTGCGAGCACTCGTCTCTGAGGGTGACACGCGGTGACCCCTCCGTCCTCCAGACGTGAGGATCCTGTGGGCCCTTGACCGCTGGGCTCAGGGGAGCGGGGCGCAGGGCGGCCTGCCTGTACCCACAGACCCGGCGCAGGCCAGCCCGCTTCCCGAGACCGGAAACCCTCCGGGCGAGCCCGCCTTCCCGCCATCCAGCCCACGGGTGTCACTCGCCGCCTCACCACAGTGTCGCGGGCGCGGCCGGGTGCACATCCTCGCTCGCGCCCACACACCCGCCGGCCCAGGCGTCTCCCTGTGACACACACGCCCCATCCCGGGCCAGCCTGGGCGACCGCGGGTTCCCTGCAAGCTGCCTGCAGTGGACTCTTCATGCCGCGTGGGTGCCTGTCTGCCGGGGGTGGGGCCGGGCCGGGGCCGGGCTGAGAAGCAGCTGCCATTGGGGCACCCGACGGTGAAGCCTCCGGACTTAGGCTCAGGTCACCATCTCACAGCTCGAGGGTTCGAGCCCCGCGTCGGGCTCTGTGCTGACAGCTCGGAGCCTGGAGATGCTTCTGATTCTGTGTCTCCCTGTCTCTGCTCCTCCCCTGCTCTTGCTCTGTCTCAAAAATAAACGTTAAAATTAAAAAAAGAAGTGTCTGCCGTTAAAGAGACCTCTGCACCCCGCCCCCATCCCCGGCGAAGAGCAGAAAGGCGTCCTGGCTGGGGATGGGAGGGCCTGTGTGCCTCTTCCCCGTAGAGCCCGGGGTCAGAGGGGACGGTGGGTGTCTAGGACTGTGTCCTGGGCCCGGAGGCTGTTCTCATCCGTCCGTGCCCATTCCCGCAGGACTTGCCGGCCACCCCCAACGCGGGCTCAGATTCGGATCTTGCTTTTGCCCTCGGTGCCCTGGCTCCCGGAGCCTTCCTTTCCCCAAGCAGCTTTCCGGGGCCTCCCTCCCCAGAACCCTCAGCCTCCCGAGGTACCGAGGTACCGTCTCTACTGCTTCCCTTGGTGGGGGGGAGGGGGGCAGGCAGAGAGGGGCACCCATGTGCCGGTGAGGACCGCCCCACCCAGGCCCCCTGATCCAGACCCCCAGAGACCCCCTCCGAGAGAAGAGTAGGCCTCACGCTGGCTGAGGCCCCCCCCCTCCACGCCCCACGAGGATGTGGTCCTGTGGCCACACGGCCTTCATCCGGCAAGGCCCGGGCTCGGCGTGGAGAGCCCCTCACCGGCCCTGTGATGTGGCCCAGACACAGGGGCACCAGCTTCCCTTCCAGCTCTGCTGTTTACCTGCTGTGTGACCTCAGAGCGCTCTCTTGACTTCTCTGAACTTTCGTTCCCACACCCGTAAAAGGGAACCGGCGCCAGCACCGACCCGCAGGCTCGCCAGGGAGATCACGCAAGCTGCTTGCCTGTCCCGCAGGGGCCCCCAGACGACCCACTGAACCAGCGGTCTCGAATATTGTCACGAGAGAAGATTCCGGGCCCCTGCCCCTCATCCCCAGAGTCTCTCCCTCTTGCTTCTTGTACAAGCTGGGACCTGTGCAGCCGGTGGCTCAGCCCACAGAAGGGCCGAGAGCTCACAGCCAGGCATGCGGGGGGAATGTTCTGGATGCCGGGCAGGCTTCATCTTCAGGGACTTGGTGAGCTCTGGCTAATGAAGCCCAGGGCCTCGAGGAGACGCAAGACGGAGGGGCAGAGCGCCTTGAAATTGGTCCTGCAGGGGTGGGGCCGGGAGGGACACAGATGAGGCCCATCTGAGTTTTATATTTCTGCGTCTGGGGGGGATCCTTGGCGAGTGGCCGGTGACCAGCGCAACCCTGGCTGTGCCCCGCGCCTCCGCTCAGCCCGGCCGGCGTGCTGGGCACCTGAGCCGGCCCCACCTGGCACAGCCAGACGTTTCTAGAACTGCTGCATCTCATAACCGTCTCCCTGGCCCCCTGCCCCCTGCCCTGAACCCTGCACCTTCGGCAGGCGTTTGGGGCGGGGGCTTCCGGGGGGGCTCGGGGGTGGGGGGAGGCCGGGAGCAGGTGTCTCCCAGCTGCACGGAGACAGGGCCCCATGGGAGATGCTCGCCCCCTGCCCCCACCCCTGCCGATCGCCTCCTTCTTGGGTCCTTGGGGAGTGAGGCGGCCGCAAGGCTGAGACCCAGAGCTCAAGCGGTCTGACAGCCCCGCGGGGGGGCTAGGGGGGTCTCTGCAGCCCCAGGGTCGGGCTGGCCGCTGATGGATGGTAATGAGACCCGGGGAGTCTGATGAAGTTCATTTTTCACCTGTGCGCGCCTTTCCTCCCCGCTCTCCCGCGGCAGCCGGCAATCCATCCTGGAGCCCTTCAGAGGCCTCGGCGGTAATGGGGTCATAGATCACTCCCTCGTGGAGGCAGGGCTGGACAGGGGAGCCGAGCCATTAAGAATGACCGCCGGTGACCCCCGGATGTAGCTCCACACCGGGCCTGCCGCGCTCCTCAACGTGGGTGGCGGTGGGAGGCTGTCAGGGTCGGCTCGCGCCCCGTGAGGGGGGCACAGAGGGGAGGCTGCTCTTCCTGATGGGGGGCGGAGGGGAGCTCCTGGGCCCCGGGTGACGCCCGTCTCGGGTTCCCGGTGTCTGGGGGGCAGCTGCCCCTTTGGTCAGGGTCTCTGTCAGGTCAGGGTTGACAGGTGTCTGCCCAGAGCCCACCCCCACCTCCCACCGTGTTTAAACACGGCGGCTGCTGACGGCAGCTGGAATCCCTCACGTGCTCAGCAGTGTGGCCCCCAGAGCAGAGCGAGGCCCTGAAATTGCAGCAGGTGCCCCGGGCCGCCTACATGGACACCCCCCACCCCCGGCCCAGAACCAGAAGGGGCAGTGGATCCTAAAGGGAACAGAAGCCCCCTCCCGCCTGGCTGAACTCCCACCCCCTCCCCCATCTTACTCTCTCCAAGTGGCAAGTCCCTTCATCCTCTGCGGCCTCAGTTTCCCCATATATGAAATGGGACAATAACCCAGGTTTTGTGACGATGGAATGAGGTGTCGTGCGAGCCCCCGGCAGCACCGGGCACCTGGCACTCTGGACGTGGGCTCTGGTGCTCCAGGCGGTGGTGGCGGCGGCATCTGCTTCACAGCACAGGCTTGGATCCCAGCTGTGTGACCTTCCTGGACATTCTTACCCTCTCTGGGCCTCAGCTTCTTGACCTGTAAGATGGTGACGAGGGGACTAAACGGGCTGATTCATGAAAAGCCTTGGAAGGGAGACTCCACAGAGCTCAGTGCCCAGGAAGGATTAGCTCCCCCACTGGGATGCTCCTTCCAGAACCTTCTTCTGGGGTTCTCGTTAACAGACTCTACCCCAGTGGTCTGTTGGGGAAGAAGAGAGGGTCAGAGCGATATTCCTGGACCCCGCGCCTTGGCTGGGGGACTTTGGGAGGGCCCCCCCCCCACGGTCACCCCCAGCTGGGTTTTCCGAAACGGGCACCCAAGAGCTGGAATGATAGACCCTCCGTCTGTCTTCCTTCGAAGCCCCGCTGGCTGGGCACCCCCCCCCACTGGGCGAGCCCGAGGACCCTCCCTCCGCCCCCGCGTCACAGGGGGTGCTCCCAGCCTCCTGCAGGAGCAAGCCTGCACTGGGTGAGCCCGGGTGAGGGGCCCACACGGGCGGTTGTGTCCCCCCAGCACCTGAGGGTGCAGCCTCCTCACCACTGACCTCTGTGGCCTGGTTCTCCTGGTCCTGCTGAGGGAGGGACCTCTGCGCTCCCTTGGAAAAGCCTGGAATTCCCTTTCCCTCCAAGTTTTGCGTCAGCGCTTCCTTCTGCCCTTCAGGCTTCAGCACAGATATCACCTCCTCCTTGAGGCCCTTCTGGATTGATTGCCTTCCCTGCGGGATCCCTCACTCTCTAATCACCTTGGTTTGCTTTCTTCCTCGTACTAGGCGCTAATGCCCCCAGATTTGCTCACTTGTCGATTTCCTCTTTAAAAAAAAAATCAGCCTCCCTTGGTGAGAACGCAGGTGTGGAGAGAGCTCGCCCGTCCCTCTGTTCGCTGGTGTGGCCCCAGAATGTGGGATAGTACCTGCTAGGCACATAGTAGGTGCTCAGTAAACACTGACTGCACAGACGGGCGAATGGAAGATGGATGGGTGGACGGAGGAAGGAGGAGGCATATGGGGGGGAGGGAGCGAGTCTTGATGGACGGATGGGGAAGAAAGGAAGAGAAGGGAAGAGGAAGGTGGACACCATCTAGGCGTCTTGCCTTTCCCCGACCTGGTTCTGACCCGGTTCTAACCTTCGGTGAGGGGCAGCGGGGGGGCCGTTGGGCTACGACCAGGTGGGAAGGCGGGTTGGACCAGACGCCTTCAGCCAAGGCCACCAGTGCCTCATGTCCCGAAAGGGGAAAGAAAGCTCCATCGGGGGGGGGGGTCCTCTCTGACCCTTGAGTGGCTCTTGCTGATGGAGAAAGGAACTCACCCCCCAGACCCCCCAGCCAGGTGCTGGGAGAGGAGCCGCCAGCTGGGGGCCCAGTGTGGGCGGAGCCTTGCAGGTGGCTGCCAGTGTCCCCACAGGGCACGTGGGGGTGGGGGCCGCGTGGATTCGCAGGGCTTTGCGCGCTGGTGGTGCGACCCCCGGCGGGGCCACGTCTGTCAGGTGGCCCTGTCCCTCCTTCTCGTCCTGCACCCCACCCACTGTTGGCGACTCATCTGGACGCCCAAAAACGGGGGGGGGGGGGGAGGAGCCTGCCGTTGTCGGGTCGTCTCTTCTGTGTGACTAAGAATGATCCCGAACAATCAGGGAGCCCTTCCTGCCGAAGCCCCCCTTCCCGCGTGAGCTGTTACGACCTCACAAGCCTGCGGAGTACGCCCCGTCCCCATCTTACAGAGGAGCAAACTGAGGCCCAGAGAAGGGCGTGGCTCGCAAGCAGGCACGAGGTGGGGAGGCCCTCTGTGTGGATTGGGGCCCAGGGCTCACAAGGACCCCGCAGAGGAGGAAACGGGGCGCCCAGGAAGCCGAGGGGGCCGGGGCCCCAGCGCCATTGGCTGTACCCCGGCGTGGGGGAGGGGGTGCACACAGAGTCGCCCCCAGGCTCTTCCGCGTACTTCTGTGCCCCCAGATTCCGGGACCGCTGCCGGCACGTGGTGGGCGCTCGGTAAATACTTTGTGCCTGTAGTTCCGTGAGTCAGGACGCGGCCCTGCCCAGGTGGGAGGCCAGCACCCAGGTGACAGAGGGCAGGCGCTCGGCGGGGGAGGGAGACGGGGGCTGTTTGTCCTCAGGGTCACACCTGCTCCAAGCGCAGGCCCCCACGGCCGGGCGGGGGGCGGGGCCGGGGCCGGACAAGGGCAGCGAGCCCCCGCCAGCCCCGACTCCAGCGCCTGCGCTGCCACCCGTATGACAGTGTGATAGGCTGGGGTCAAGCTGTGGCCCCATAACTTGTCGGGAGACGTTTCAGAACAATAAAGGTGTCGGGCTTTATATCTGCTCGTATTTTATCCGGGCTTTCGCCTCTCCCACCACTTGCCTTGGATTTACTGTGCGCCTGTTGTGAGCGGCGGGGTCCCCGCCTGCCCCCGGCCCGGCTCCCGCTGGCCTCCGCCTGCTGAAATACGTCTCTCCAGGCTCCTCTGGCAGCGCCGCTGGCCCCGAAGCAAAGGTTACTGGAGCGCCAGCGGTATGACATTACGTTTCGTGTCTGCGCTCGCCATGCGTGGCGCTGGTGGCTGCTCCGCTCGGGCTGGGCGGCCGCGGGGCGGGCACCGCGGGGAGGTGACGGGCCACTCCATCAGGGCGCCAGGCTCCCCGGGCAGCGGCCGCTTAAATGTGCGAGGCTGTCAGCAGGCCCCCAGCTGTCAGCCCAGCACGCTGGGACAGACCCACGGTGGAAGGGGTCACGGCTGCCGCACGCTGCAGGTTCACGGGAGCGTTTCGCACCCGCCACCCCACGAGACAGGCGTTTTCATCCCTTGTCAGTTGGGGACACGGAGGCACAGAGACGGGCGAGCGGTGCCAGCGTCCTGGGGCTGCCGAGACAAAGGCCACACGCCCCGGGGTGGGGGGAGGGGGTGTTCCAACAGCAGAAATGTGACCCCTCACAGTCTGGAGGAGGCGTGGGCGGGGCCGCGCTCCTTCCTGTCGCCCCTCTGGCCTGTGGCCAGCCACCCTGGTGTCCCCGGCTGGTGGCCGCATCCCTCCAGGCTCCGCCTCCGCCTTCACATGACCGCCTTCCCAACCCCCGCCCCCGTTGTGCGGGCGCCAGGCCTTAGACGCGCCCTCCCTGCTCCCCATGACCTCACCCTCCTCACCCGCCGCAGACGCAGTTTGCACCTGAGCCCCCGGTCACGGGAGGGGATGGTGTTGGAGCCTGCGGGCAAGTGCTCAGCCCGCCCAGGGCTCACCCTGCAGACGAAGGTAGATCCCAACGGCCGCCCCTCCGGGTCTCCGTGCGCCCCGTGGTAGCCGGCCCCGCCCCCACTCCGGGTAGGGGGCTGACATCCCGGGAAGGAAAGGCGCTGGCGGATAAAGACCCCATCCATACTCCTTGTCCTTTCCAGGGTCCCCACCTGCCCCCCCAGGTGGCCCCTCGTCCCTTCCCCGTCTCACCCTGTCACCGCCTCCCTCCCTGGAATCTCCTGACAAACCGTCTCCTGGCACCTGAATCCTTGTCTCAGGCTCTGCTTCTGGGGGATTGCAAGTTAAGACAATGCAGGTAATAAACCTAACAGAACAGCCCAGCTGGGTAACTGAGGCAGTTAACCCTTTAATGCCCGCAGCAGGCCCAGGGGGCAGGGTTGCCAGATTTAGAAAGAAAAACAAAACAGGAGCCCAGTTACGGTTCAGCTTAAGGTGAACAACGAACGCATTTTTGTACAAGTATGTCCCACGTAACATTTGGGATATACTCATACTAAAAGTTGCGCTTTGCCTAGGATGGGGGAGGGGCGACGGGGAGTGACAGCTGACGCGAGTGGGGTTTCTTTCTGACGTGACGTGGATACCCTAGCGGACTGTGGTGACACTTGCTCGGCTGTACACATAGGCCCGAAACCAGGGGATCGCCTACTTTAAATGGGTGAACTGAATGGTATGGAAATTATCTTAGTGAAGCTGTTGTGTTTCTATATTATTCGCTGTTTATCTGAAGTGTAAATTTCACCGGGTATGCTGTAGTCTATCTGGCAGCCTTGCTGGGTCCCCAATTCACAGATAAACAAACTGAGGCCCGGCCAGGTAGCATGGTCAGGAAGCCGGAGAAGGGACTGGACCCCAGCCAGGTGACTGGGACGGAGCCCAGGCTGGCTGGCCCCCGCGGAGATGCCTTTGTGTCCACCCCGAAGTGGGCTGGGGCTCAGCCCCCTCCCTTTGACAGGACCGAAGGCTGGTCAGAGGGAGGAGGGCCAGACAGTCCAGGCAGGTGCAGCTGCGGGAGGCCGTGCATGGGGCCTGCGGTCACTGCCTGTGACAGGCCCGGCCGGAACGCCACAGCCGCCGCCTGGAGCGCCCGCATCCGGGGTGCTTCACCCAGAAGGGGGAGAACACATTCACCTCAGCTGTGTCGGGGACCCCTGGCTGCGTCAGGCCAGAGGGGAGGTGGCGGCCGACACCCTCCCCGGGCCGGAGGCCGAGTGACCCGAGGTCTGTGACGGGGGCATCACGCCCTTGAATCTTGCCGGCGGTCATGTGTGGCGTCAACACGGCTCAGACCTGCTTGGTGCCCGGCACACAGTAGGCGCTCCGTTCATGCTGCTGGTACTGACTTCTTTCTGGAGCTAGAGGGTGCTTTGTTGATGTCATTCGGCTGACATGACCCCTGAGGCCCAAAGGGGGTTGCCGACCGAGACAGGTCTGGAACCTTCGGGGACAGCCGTCCTTCAGGCTGTGGGTGACGTGCAGCCCCGCAGTGGCCGTGGGAGCCACCCCTGCGAGAGAGCCGCCGGCTCCAGTCCTTTCCGGGGTTCTGGCCCAGCACCAGGCAGCCCCCCAGCCTGGCGCCCCCCCACCTCCTCTCACCCTCCCCCAGCAGGTGGGCCTCCTCGCCGCCAGGGGGCAGCAGGGGCTGGGCCGCCAGCCCTGGGGCCCCCTCATCCTGGTCCCACCCTGCCCGGGTCCCAGTGGGGCGCTTTAGGTGGTACTGGAGGCGGCAGTAGAATCCGCGCCCCCCCCCCGGGACCTTCCCGGGACTTCTGCATTTAATCTACCTGCAAGCGAGGGAAGTAGTGGGACGCCCCCACCCCTCGCGTCGGGCGGGCCGTCCTTGGGGGTTTGGACGGTGGAGTTTGGCCCGTCTCTCGGCGAACGACCCGAACCACCTGGCGCGGGGAGCGGGCCTTCAGCTGCTGCAGAGGGGCCCCTGCCCTGCTCGCGGCCCACGGGCTTCCTGGAGGGCGGGAGCCGACGGAAGGTCGGGGCCCAGGAATGAAACGCTAGTGAGGCCGGCAAAGTAGGGCAGAGCCGTTAGAGCTCATTAAAGTTTCATACCTGTTGGAGCCCCCGTGGCCGCGGACGCAGCGCTCCAGTGTGACGGCTGGAGGGGGGTTCCCAGATCATCCCGGGGGTGGGGGGGACCACAGCTGGGCTTTGAGCTGTGCCAGCGGTGATTGGGTGTGCCCTTGGGGGGTGGGGTCTGCCCCCGGGACTCCCCCCGGCCGATTCCTTCTGGGGCCGCCACCTCCCCCCCCCCCGCCGTTCCCCTCTGGGTTCCAGGCCCTGCCGGCAGCCAGGTGGGGGCTCTCCTCCGCCAGCCCCTGGAGGACTCAGCATTAGCTCATCTGACTTAGCTGGAGTGGAAGCCCCTTCATCTCCCCACCGCCCCCCCCCCAGAGCATGTGTTTTCCTGCAGCAAAGCAACCCTTTCCCATCCTGTGTCCCACTGCCTCCAGAAAGCCAGCCTTCCCCAGGCACCAAGAACATCCTCCGTGCTTCCCCCTTCACCCCTCCAACTCCCGTTCCATCAGCAAACTCTGGAACCTCAACCCAGGACAGGCTGCAAGCATTCCTGGAAGTCTTCCTGGAGGAGGTGGCACTCGAATTAATTCACTGGGAGAAGGTTGGCACGAGTCTCCCTATTCCCCACGTGGATAGACTGAGGCCAGTGAGTGGGTCCAGGCTGCCCTAGGGCGGGGCAGGAATGCAAAGAGGCGCCTCTGGACGGGCAGGCCTGGCCATGCTGGACATGGGCTGGCATGTGCGCCCGCCGGAGGCACCCTCCCCGTGGCCGGTGCCCAGGCCTGCGGCTTCGGCTTCTGGCCGGGCGCCAGGCCCTGCCCTCGCCGCAGCGGCTCCAACGCGCTTTCTCACCAGGGCTCCCAAGAAAACCCTTCGCGTCTTTCGGCTCGCCCTTAATCAATGCTCCTTCCATCTGTCACCTCCGCCCTCCCTGCCCACACTCTCCAGGGGCCTGCCCAGAACAGCTCCTACATCATCCACCGCCTGCCTGCTCCCGGCTTCCTCCTGGCTCCCTGCCGCCCGCCCCGCCGCCCCCGCCCTCCCCGGCCTCAGCCCCGTCCCAGCCTGGCCCCGAGCAGCAGCAGCGCGAGCCCAGAATAGATCCGGAGAGAGAGGAAAACCGCAGGCGCGCAGGTCCTTCAGGGGGTGCCCTGGAGGCTCCTGCAGGACTTGGGGGCGCCCCAGATGAGACCCAGGACCCCCATCCGGCGCCTGGAGCTCCTTGTGTCCACCGAGCTCCGAGGCCCTCTGGGGTTTTTCCTTCCTCTGGAACGTTCTTTCGGATATTAATAGGGCTGTTGAGAGCATCCTGTCAGCCCCAGGCAGTCTGCTCCCAGCCGAAGCCGTCACGCTGGCTCACAGCTCAGCATCCACGCGGAGGCCCCCTCGGGTCCCCTGCGAAGACGGTGGGATGTAAACAGCCCCCTGCCTTCAGCTCCAGCCCCCCAGCCGCCCCCCGGCCTCTTCCGCGCAGGCTTGGGTGCTGGGGGGGGGGGGGGGGCGGGTGTGTCTTGTTTTAAGAGACAGGAAATACTTGGCTGCAGTCCCGAGCAGACGGGCCCCCCTTGAACTCCAGACCGTGGTGCCGGCTCCCCTCCCCGAGACCCCTCAGCGCCCACTGCCCGCGGGAGCTGCCCGCCCGCCCCCTGCGCTCCTGCAGCCGCGGCCAGAGGCCTGCTGCCCACCGCCAGGCGCCAGCCAAGGAATCCAGTTGGCCCGGGGCCCTGGCGGCGCCCTCCGCTCCCCGACTGGTGAAGGGGGAGGCCGTGTGTGGTCCGGAGTGGCCAGGCCATCTCTGACTTGTCCCCAGGGGTCAGGGCGACCAGGGCTGCGTGGGGGCCACAGGCCCGCTGGGGGCTGCAAGTGGGGGTGGGGCCGCAGGAGGCTGTACCTGGGGGTGCAGGGGATGTATGGGGACAGCACCCTGGGCCCTCCCTTGAGCCCTGTCCCCCCTGAAGTCCTGTGGGGAGGAAGGGGGAGGGGAGGCTTGCTTCCCCCTCCCCCGCCCCCTGCACGCACGCACACGCGCGCGGTCAGGGGCTCCGGCACCTTCTCTTGCCCCATGACAAAGCAGAGGTTTTCCACCCTTTTCCCAGATGGGGAAGTAGGTAGCAGCCCAGAGAGGCAGAGTGCGGGGCCCAGAGCCGCACAGCAAGGCTTGCCGGCCCAATCCCCTGGGCTGCCCTGTCCCCGCCCCCAGCCCGCAAGCAGGTGTCCGGCGTCTGTGTCTGCTTGCACCGTCCCACCCAGAGCACGTGGCCCCCGTGGCCCGGCTCGTGGAGGGACTGAATCCGGAGACGGAGCCCTCCTCCCGGCTCCTGGTGCTGTCACGTCCGAATTCACGAGGCTCCAAAGTCACCTTCCGGGCAGGGAGCCTCAGCCTCTGACTCAGCCCCTGGGCCTCCCCGGGCTCTGGCAGCGCGGGCGGCAGCACCTGCCCGCCAGTCCGCCATCTGGCCCCGCTCAAGGACACCCGTCAGCGCCACGCCTGGGGCATCTCCGCTGCAGCTTCTCTGGGGACCTGCTGGCCGCGTGCTTCAGGACCGAAAGGACAAGGGAAGGGAGCCCCTCCCTCAGGGCTGATTTAGTTCAGGTGGGTCCCCTGGGACCCTCCCCACCGAGGCCCTCGCAGAAGCAGGTGTGAGACTTCCAGAGCCAACGAGCTGGGCCGCCCCTTGCAATCGGCTTTACAGAACCCTAAGGCCTGGGCTCCATCCCCCGGACCAGTTACTTCAGAGGCTCAAGGTCAAAGCTTCTGGGGGATTCTGCATGCCACCCAGGTGAGAACCCCGTGTAGATGCACCTGGACATTCTAGAGTTCTCTAGAGTTAGGTGTCTGCGGTTCAAACCCCAAGAGTGGTGTTGCCTCTCTGCGCCTCAGTGTCCTCATCTGCAAAATGGGCGGGGTGGTGGCGCTGACTCCCAAGGATGGTGATAAGGGTTAAATGACTTAATGCAGGTGAAAAGCTGAAGTGACCTCCCCCCCGTATGTGGGGGTTAGTGTTAGTAAAGTTATTCTTTATCAGAGGAGGAAGCCAGGCTGAGACATGAGAACCCACCCCCTTCCTTGCGGCGGGGGCTTGGAGGCCGCCGGGCTGAGTTCAGTGTCAGCTGCGCTGCTGGCTCCTTTGGGGAAACGGTGGCATCCCGGTCCGTGTCTATAGAGCGGGGACATACCTGTCGCCTAGGGGTGTGGCAGGAATAGGTGGAGGTAACGCAGACCTCGGTGTCCCCAGCTGTGAAATGGGAGCGTAGGCTAGGATTGACCAAGTTCAGATTCCTGCAACTCTGGTGTGTCTGAGAGAGAGGAGTGACCGAGCTGCTCAGCCTGAGGCAGCTTCCTGGGCCAGCAGCCCGCGTCCCGCCCAGAGGGGTGTGTGTGCGGTGTCTGCTGTGTGCAAATACGTGTGCCTGCAGACGCATGTGCTCATGTGCCGGCGTGTGGTGAGTGCTGCGGTGCGTGTGCATGAGAGTGTGTGTGTGTGCACAGGCGTGCGTGCGCGTGTGTGCAGTGCAGCTGGGGGCCCTCCCGAGTGCTGTCAGCCTCCACTCCCAGCCCCCACACTCACAGGGAACTGCCTGCCTCGAAGGCCCGGCCGGGCCCCCCCAGATTTGGACCCCGCAGCCCCCGACCCCGGCAGGGCCTGTGGTCTCCAGAACGGTGTGCTTCCAAGGGGGGGGGTCAGTCCCCGGGGGCCGCAGAGATTTCCCCCGTCTCACTGCGAAACTGTGCATTTGGCAAAGGATAAAGAAGAATAAGAACAAGGGTGCCCGGGGGGCTCGGTGGGTGAAGCGTCCGACTTCGGTTCAGGTCATGGTCTGACGGTTCGTGGGTTCGAGCCCCACATCGGCTCTGTGCTGACGGCTCAGAACCTGGAGCCTGATTTGGATTCTGTGTCTCCCTCTCTCCTGACCCTCCCCTGCTCACACTGTCTCTCTCTCTCTCTCTCAAAAATGAATAAAACATTAAGAATAAGTGTAAGAATAATACAGCCCCGCCCCCGCCCCCGGCCTCAGGAAGAAGGTGCTGCCCGCATGGCTGTGTCCCCTCTCACTTTCCTCTCCCCCAGTCCCTGCGGTTTCCCCACTCTCCTGCCTCGGTTTCCCACTGAGCTCTGTTGGCCATGCTCACTGAGCACCTGCTAAGTGCCGAGCATGGCCCTGGGCACGGGGGGCCGGGGCGGGGGGACACAGCAGTCAGGGAAGCAGACCACGGGCCTGCCCCGTGTCACGCATGTCGTCTAGAGAGTTCGGCCGAGGAGTGAGTGAACCCTCCCGCCTCCTGTTTCACCGATTGTGCAGAGGTCCCTGCTGGCGGGGGCCCTGGGTGGGACCCACAGGCGCGCCTCGCGGCTGGGCTCCGGGGGGCTTTGCCTGGGAGCAGCGCCCCGCGGCCCTGGGACCCACGTGGTCAGACCACCGCGGGCCGTGGCCTCCGGGCAGCCTGGGTGTCCTGGCCACACTGAGCCGCCGACGGTTAACCGTGGTGTAGGGGAGCCAGCACCCTGAATAATTAATGCTAATTCCTCAAAAGTCAAGAAAAAATATGGAATAATCCACCTAGGATTGCACCAGCCCGCCCCCCTCTGCCGAGGCTTTGAGATCAGAGGTCATGGGAAGACAAGGAGAGAGTGTGTATGTGTGTGTGTGTGTGTGTGTGTGTAGACCCGTGTGTGTCTCTGTGTAATTATGTGTTGCGTATTTGTGTGTGTGCGTGTCCGTGACTGTATCTACGTGTGTGATTGTGCGCCTGTGGACGTATCTGTGCGTCTGCGTGGTTGTGTATCTTGTGGGGTTGTGTGTGTGGCGGTGGGGGGGGAGGGGAGGGCTCGGAAGGAGACTCGGCCAACCTGGCTCAGCGCAAATGTCTGTTTGCAAGAGTGGGCGGGGCCTGAGGCCTGGTTTGAATATGCAAATTAGCCAGAGTGAAGGTCCAGAGACCTTGAGCTCCTGGGGCCCCCGAGAGCCCTCCCTCCCCAGGCCCTGCACGCGGGTGCCACACTGAGCAAGCGTGAGCGGGGAGCAGGTGGGACCTGGGAGCTGGCTCTCTGACCCCCGCCAGGTGGGCGCGGTGGTGGGGGGTGTGGGGGAGGCGTGGGGACACGGCCCAGGCAGGAGAGAGAGAGAGAGAACTAGGGAGAGAGGGGGTGAGCCGGCTGTCATGCATTATTCAGCAGTTCCTGATTCCACATTATTCTCCCTGATACTTTTACAACCTGTCAGTAAATAAAAAGATTCTACATTATTTATAGAAATGGAGCAGAATTGGCCACGCGGATTTAGTATTGCTATTATTAGAGTCCTTGGGACCCTGGGGACGGGGTGGGGCATCAGAGGTACTAGCGCCCCGGCCGGAGGGGAGCGCAGTTCGGGTTGCTGGCCTCACAGGTACATGGTTCCCTTCTTTTGGGGCGCCTCCCCCAGACTCAGGCGCCGCTGGGTAGACCAGCTGGCCCGGAAGCAGGTGGCCGTCTGTCTGGCCGACGTGTGGGTCCTCCTGGCAAAGACCGTGGCCCCTTCTGAGGGCAGGCGGCCAAGCCTCGTGCTGGCGGCCGTGGCCATGGCCACAAGGTGCTGGGAGTGGACCGCCCAGGTAGGGAGAGGAGAGGGCGGTGGGGTTCCCCGGGGGCCCGTGCTGCGTGAGGCATTGCAGAGCATGGAGGAGGCTCTTCTCCCCGCGTGTTTATGGAGCCCCTGCTGTGTACACGAGGCTTTGCTCGCAGCGTCCGGGACAAGACGTGCCTCCCCGCCGTTTATCGCATGACAGTCCCTGTCCTCACGCTGCCGGCCAGGGGTCCGGTGCGGGTTCGGGAACAGCGACCGCGGACGGTTTGGAAGACAGACGACCTCTGGTGCCCGGCTCTTCGTGCTCAGGGCCCCGGACCCTGCCCCGGGCGCGCCCCCCACTGAGCCCTGGGCTCCCCGTTCGAGGCTGTAGCGTTTAGCACCCGCCGCTGGGCAGACTGGCCGCCCCCTGCCGTGAGGGTGGTGGTTCTCAACCTGGGTTCCGCCAGGTCTCTCCCAGGATTTATTTTTAAATGTTCTGCGCTCTGTTTTTTTTTTCTTTTTTTTTTATTTCTAGGAGAGAGAGAGAGAGAGACAGCGTGAGCAGGGGAGGGTCAGAGAGAGAGGGAGTCACAGACTGAAACAGGCTCCAGGCTCTGAGCTGGCAGTCAGCACAGAGCCCGACGCGGGGCTCGAACCCACGAACCACGAGATCACGACCTAAGTGAAAGTCGGACGCTTAACCGACTAAGCCACCCAGGCGCCCCCCGCGCTCTGTTCTTAAAGCATTCTAAATTAGTATGAGCATATCCTGCTGCAGACGACGCCCTCTAAATGAGCACTTCGGGGGCCCTCGGGGCCCGTGTCTGTGCATGGTCACACCCACACGGAGCTCAGCTTGGGGTGACCGTGAGTGCCACACACTGGGTTCTTCAGAACCGGAGCCTGGCCGGGGGATGCCCGTTTCCCCCGAGCCCCCCACCTGAGGACCCCGGGCCCAGAGAGGGTGGAACCGTACGCCATTCGCCTGTGAGCCCAGTGTCCAGCACACGGCGGGTGCCCTACGGTGCCTGCTGCTGAGTCGGGCGGGAAAGGCCTCCGTCCCGCCAGGAAGGTGGAGCCCCCGGGTCCCGAGGCGGGAAGCAGCCTGCTGTCGGGACCGCAGTGTTTCCCAGACGGGGCTCAGCGTCGCTCAGGGGCCCAGGGGCGCCGAGACCTCGGCGGGTGGAGCTGATCAGGGAGGGCGGCTGTGAAGGAGAGGCTGGAGCGGCCCTGGACGGGGCGCGCCCGGCTCCCAGAGCGAGAGGGCGGCCTCGCCGATGAGCAGGAGCCGGCGGGGCGGCCGAGCTCTGAGCGGAGGCTGGTTGGAGACGGGAATGTGAGCCGCCAAACCAAGGGACGGTGCTTTCCGAAGAATGTGCCCTGGGCATGCCTGGCTGCGCGCGGGCGCTCGCTGCTGCTGAGTGACAAATCCCGCCAAAGCGCGGCGGCTCGGAGTCACACGTGTCCTCTCCTCGTCTCTGTAGGTCAGGAATGAGGGCGCAGGCCTGGCAGGACCTCCCGCCCCGGGACCCCACGAGCCGTGACTGGGTATCGGCCGGGGCTGCGGGCTCGCCTCCAGGACCCCTTTCCAGCCTCGTGGGCGGGACTCGGTCCCTCGGGGGGTTTGGACCGAGGGCCTCAGTCCCTTGCTGAAGTTGCTGAGCGGCGGCCCCGCCGTGGCTATGGAAGCGAGCAAGCCAGGAAGGCAAGGGAGCGGGCGTCGGCGGGGGAGGGTCTCCACAAACTCCCCTCGGCACCGACGTCCATCTGTCCGGCCAGTCCCCAGGCCCAGCCCCCAATAGAGGGGCCTGAACCCAGGGCGAGGGGCTGGCCAAGCCGTCCCGACGACGAGCATTCCGAGAACAGAGGGTCCCTGAACCAGTTAAGTTTGCAGGGTCCGTGTGTGCGCCTTAGGGAGAGTGGTCACCTTCGTGTTTCCGGAGTCACCGCCCTGAGGACCATCGCGGCTCCGGGGGACGGGGCGGTGAGGCACAGGGGGCGTGAAGCGAGCTTCGGGGGCCTGCCCTTGGCCTGTGTGGGCAGGGCTGTCCAGGAACTGATGCACCGGACAAGGAGGGCGGGGGGCTCACCCCAGCGCTGGAGACGGCTCCGCCCAGCCCCGAGCCCTCGGCTCCCGCTGCCATGAAGCTCGCCCCCGCGGGGCCGGGAGCTCCCTGGGGGCCGGGGCACGGTGCCACAGCGCTCCAAGAACCCTGGGAAGTGGGACCCCCGCTTGGCCACAGCCTCAAGCCCGTGTGCACACCGCTGCCCTGTCGGACCTCACTCAGGAGACACCAGCTCACAGATGAAGTGAGTGGGGAAGCCGGCTCTCTCCACCCCGTGTCCTGGGGCCACTGTCACAGACTCAGTGGCGGAAAACAACAGACATTTATTGGCTCACAGTTCAGGGGCCAGAAGGCCAGATTCAGTGTCACCGGGCTGAAACCCAGGAGGGCTTCCTGGTGGAGGGAGGCGGGGGGGCGCTCTGGGGTGTTGGTTCCTGGCCTGTCGCGCCCTCTGCACCCCGGCCTCTGAAAGCAGCCTCTCCCAGCCTCTGCTCCATCCTGACGTGGGCTTCTGTGTACATCCAAGCTCCCTCTGCCTCCCTCTTAAAAGGAGGCATGTGACTGCATCTTGGATGGTCTGGGCTCATCCCCCTAATTCAAAACCTTAATTTCACCGCATCTGCAACTGTATGGTTTTTGTTTTGTTGTTTTTTGGGGTTTTTTTTTTTGTTTTTTTTTGGTTTTTTTGCTGTATATGGTACCACGTTTACAGGTTAGGACGTCTTCCGAGGGGAAGCCAGCGGCCCAGGCATTTGCTCAGGTGCAGGTTGCAAAGCTGAACCTCTGACCTACATATACGGAGTCAGGTTTCTGCTCATGGAAGTCCTGGCTTCTGGAAGGTTCCATGCTGCTGCCGGCACTGCTGGGTCCCACAGGGACCGCCCTTCCAGTGGCCCGTGGGGTCAGATGCTTGTTCCTGCCGGAGAGACCAGTGCTTGCACACGCCCTGCCAAGCAGGTGTGACGCTCAGTGGCTGTCCCGCGTCAGCGAGGGGCTGGATCCCCGGCCCCACGAGGGCAGAGCCAGGCCCGGGGTCTGCACGGTCCCAAACGGCAGAGGCAGGCTTGCTGCTCTGCTCCAGGCAGGAGCCCTGTTTTCTGAGCCCCGCGTTGAGGGACACAGTGGGACGCCAGTGTCCTGACGGGGACGTACTCGCGGTAGCTGGGGTGCCCGTCGGGGGCTGCGGAGATGAGTAGCCTCGAGGACTCCTCTCTGGTAGGGGTGGCCCGGGGCCCTGGGACAGGACAGTGCTGAGGACACGGGAGATTGACGTCCCTCCTCCCCAGCTGTCATCCCCAAGTAGAGCAGCCCACTCTCACAGTTGAGTTCGGAAGCCGCCTCTAATCGTCTGTGTTGGTGACACCTGATGCCGGGGGCAGTCGTGCAGCTTGGGTCCCTGTGGTCTCCCAACTGCCTTGTCCACACACTGCTTTTAGGTTTTTTTTTTTTTAACATTTTATTTATTTTTGAGAGAGAGAAAAAGTCTAAGCAGAAGCAGGGGAGGGGCAGGGAGAGAGGAAGACACAGAATCCGAAACAGGCTCCAGGCTCCGAGCTGTCAGCACAGAGCCCGACGTGGGGCTCGAACCCACGAACCGCGAGATCATGACCTGAGCCGAAGTCGGACGCATGAGTGACGGAGCCCCCCAGGCGCCCCACACAGTCGCTTCTAGCACACGCTTCCAGGACACGTGGACTTACATGTACCGCTGTCCTAACCGGCGAGGGGTCGTATGAAACTGATCCCAGAGGAGGAATTCGGAAGGGACTCAGAGTCACGCCCAGAACGCCGCGGAGGGGGAGCACACTCCCTGGCCTCGCCTTGGAGACCCCCGTCCCGCCGGGTGAGACACCAGGCGGACCCGGGGTGGGGGTGGGGGGGCGCTTACGGGACTTACACCAGGAAGAACACGAGCTTTCTTGCCAAGCGGCCGGGCCAGTCCAGTGCCTGCCACCCTTCTAGGTCTGCAAACCACATGCAATTTTTATGTTTTCTGTCGTGACTCGGGGCCCCCCGCCCCCTGTGCACAAATTCATCCTTGAAACACTGCGAACGGACTCTGGGGTTTTCCGTTCCGTCTTGCACCGTGGACGACAGTGTTACCCCATTCGCACAGGCTGGCTCCTCGACCTCGGCTCTCCATGTGCGGTCTGAACGACAGAGGTGTGTGAGGGCTGGTGCCGCGGGGCCTCGGGGAGGGGAGAAGCTGTAAATTAGATACAACTACGGGGCGCCTCGGGGCCCAGTCGGTTTCGTGTCCGGCTTCGGCTCAGGTCATGATCTCGGGGTCCGTGGGTTCGAGCCCCGCGTCAGGCTCTGTGCTGACAGCTCAGAGCCTGGAGCTGCTTCACATTCTGTGTCTCCCTCTCTCTCCCCCTCCCCTGCTCACGCTCTGCCTCTCTCTCAAAAATAAATAATAAAACATTTTAGAAAGTTTTAAGTAACAAATTAGACATAAAGAGATAATCGTGGATTTAGCCTTGGGAGTTTGGTCCCCGCCCCACCCCCGCGCCACCACTGGGTGAGTGTCCTCAGGTCCACACAGCATCCAGCGCTTAGAAGCTGCGGAATCAGCCGGTAGCGCTGAGGAGTGAATGGATGAACAGGTGAGTCCTTGATGGAGGCGGCAGGTGCCGAAGGTGTCCTGGAAAGGAGCCGCCAGAGGCGGGGGCAGGGAGCGCCCGGGGCCCACCCCCACCCAGAGCCGAGCCCGACAGCGAGCCCCCCCCGCCCCCCCTGCCCCAGCCACGGTCCCGAGCAAACCCTTCCCCTCAGGCGGCCTCCGCGGTCCCGTCTGTGGGAACTGCCGTGTGAAAGAAGATCCCCTCCCCTTGCAGTGGACGGACCCGCAGCAGAGCCGGGGAGGGTGGGAGGCGAGGCCCCCATTGGCCTCCAGAGCTTAACGGCTCGGTCCCTTGTCCTGAAGGTGCTTCCTGCCAGCCTGGCAGTGACAGTTTTATTGGCAGGCGGGCCTGCTAGAAGGATTGTAGGCTATTTACAGTGTTGAGGCCATGGCTTTGCGAGGAGACAGTTAACATAAATTCACGTGATGGATCCGTTATCACTTCATTGAACTTGTGGCGGACCCATCGAAGGCCAAGCAATCACACACTGTTTCCCGGGTTTGTGCAGCCCTGGGATACATTAAATACACTTTATTTATGGTTCGCCACTGCTGCACCGTGGGCAGGAGAAGGCAGCTTTTGCAACTACCGTCTAATTTTATGATGAGCATTAAAGCCGGGCCTATAATTTGCACCTTTTTATTCATTAGACACTGGTGCAGCCATAAGTCAGAAAGGCCCAGGGGTTTAGATGCAGATCCAGAAGATAAACTATTGACAAGCCAGATGTATTTTTACATTAGAGCGCCTTTACAATAGTTTATGTGGAGAGTGGAATATAAATTGCGTTATTAAATATGAACCGCTCTTGCGACCAGTGCTTGCCGGAAGGCGGGAGGGGGCTTGGAGCCCGGCACTGGGAGGGGCCGCCTAATTTCTCAAGGTTGAATGTGTAATTCTGCTCTGTGGGTTTTGTTTTTTCTGATTTTTTTTTTTTTTTTCCCGTTCGGACCCCACGTGGGAGCCGGCGGCGCCAGGCGTGGGGGCAGGGGAGGGGGGGCGACCCACCTCCGAGCAGGTGCAAGTGTGGGCTCTGCTTTGCACGCGGGGGGGCGGGGCTTGGCCGCTGGGCCAGGAGGGGGGGGCATGTGCCCCCAGCAGGGACCCCAGGCCGACGGTGGAGTCGTGTGCCGCCTGCTGAGCTGCTGCACGACGCCCATCTGATTCATACTGGATGTTCCAGCAGCCCGTGGGGTTCCTCGCGGGGGGTCTGGCGGGAATTTGAGGGCTCCCGGCGCTGCGCTTTGGCAGGTCCCCAGTTTTCTGGTCCTGGACCGGCTCGGAAGCCCCAGAACCTGCATGTAGCCTGGGGCTTCTCAGCCCTGCTGCTGTTGACCTTGGGCGCTGGGCTGTGTCCATGGGGGCCATCCTGTGAGCTCCAGGATGGCAAGCGGCGCCCCCCCAGCTCCACCCACTAGGAGCCATTGGCACCCACGCCCCCAGCTGCCCTGACCCTGTCCAGACCGTCTCCAGGGAGCGACACAGCCCCGACACCAATAAATCCCGTCGGGCGGCTCAACTTAGTGTCAGGGGTGCCGAGTTCAGGCTGCAGTTCAGCCACCGCTCTGACTGTCACTTCCCTGGCCTTTGTGTCCCCACCTGCAAAGGGACGGGTCAGAGTACCCCCGGGGTTCTGGAAGGGCTGGCCCGGGTGTGTCTGGGAGCGGGTTTGCCAGCGCGCGTCCCCCTGCGGAGGCCCCGGCCACGTGCGGTCGGTCACACACTCAGGTGGCCTTCCTACAAGGCCGATCCAGGCCAGCGGGGGTGCGCGGGGCTCCAGGCCCTGATGGTCACAGGTTCCACAAGGCGATTGGGGTCCTCGACGTCCAGCGACATCAGCAGCCCTGGCAGGTGTGTTAGAATCCATCCTCCGGGCCCCAGCCCAGCCTTTCTGACTCCGAGGGTCAGAGTGAACCCCTGGACCCGAGGAAGCCACGGGTGGGGGGCCAGGGTTGCTAGAAATGGGCTGAGCAGGAATCTGTGGGGTTGCGTGAAGCAGGCTAGCCACCTAGGCGGGGTCTCCCGGGGCCGAAGCTGTGCGGCTCAGGGCCCCGGGGCTGTGCCAGGCTGCCCCGGGCCGCCCGCCCCGTCAGAGGCAGACCATCGGCTTGCTCACCGCCTCGCCCTGCACACCCGTCCCCTCCACTCCGCTTCTTTGCCCGCGGGGGGGCTGCCAGCCTCCCTTCTGGCTGCCCATCCACGTGGGCGCTTAGCACAAGCCCTACCTCCTCCTGGAAGCCCCTCGTGACTGCTGGAACGCGCCAGCACGGACAAGCCACCGCCGTCGGCGAGGGGTGTTGGGGACAGTTCCTGCGGAGAGGACGGGGTGCAGAGCTGCAGGGACGGATGGAGAGCCCCCACGGTGGCCCTTCCAGGCTGCGGCCCCAGGACCCGCCGCGGGAAGACCGGGGCGTGCGGGCCCAGCGTGGTGGCTTGGGAGGGGACTTGCCGGCAGCTCGGGGCAGGGGTGGGAGGAAGGGGTCCTGGGGGTTTTGACTTGAGGTGCTGGACGGACAGCGTGACCAGGACGAAGGCTTTGGGGAGGAGGAGCCCCTTTCCGGCTGCTAGACACTCAAGTGGGGACCCAGTTGGCAGTCGTGTGAGAGTCTGGCGCTCTGAGTGTGGGCGTCCTCTGCTCACAGATGGTGCACGAAGCTGGGAGGCTGTGGGGGACACCTGGCAGCGAGCGGCGGTCGGGGAGCACGGAGCCCCGGGAGGAGCTGGCGAGGGCGCATGGGCCCGGCCCTGGGGACAGCCCGCCGGTGCAGGGCGCGGGGACCAGGTCAGCAGAGTGGGGGGCGGAGTTTAGGAAGCGACCGCTGTTCCCCTCGCCTGTGCTGCGAGGCTCCTTAGCCTCGAGTGCCTGCTGAAATCGCCCCGGGGGGGGGGGGACTCTGACACCCCCCTGGTACCCAGGCCCCTCAGAAGTCCTGATGGGAGGGATCTGCATGGGGGGCCTGCTGGCGGAGGTTTGAGAGCCCCCCAGTGACTGGGGTGTGCAGCCAGGGCTGAGAACCCCCGCTCCAGGGGGGCCCGGTCGTGGGGCGCTGGCAGGGCCGGGGTCACGGCTGGGAAGGCGCCTGTGAGACCCATGTGCAGGCCTGTGAACCACCCAGCGATGTCACTGGACTGGAGCCTCGCAACTCTCTTTAATTTTATTTTTTTAATGTTTATTCATTTTTGAGAGGGAGACAGAGTGTGAGTGGGGGAGGGGCAGAGAGAGAGGGAGACCCAGAATCCGAAGCAGCTCCAGGCTCTGAGCTGTCAGCACAGAGCCCGACGTGGGGCTCGAACCCACGACTGTGAGGTCATGACCTGAGCCGAAGTCAGATGCTCAACCGACCGAGACCCCAGGCGCCCCTCAGAACTCTCTTTGGAAATAGCGTCTTTGAAGATGCAGTTAGTTAGGACGAGGTTATAGTAGGTAAGGAGGGGGCCCTAAATCCAACACTGGGTCCCTCTGAGAAGGCCACGTGAAGTGGCGAAGGGTGCAGGCAGCCCACCTAGACTGGAAGAGGCAGGAAGGATCCTTCTAGAGCCTTAGGAGGGCGTGGCCTTGCCCGTGCTTTGACCTTGGACTTCTGGTCCCCAGACTGTGGGAGAGCGCCTCCCTGGTCGTGTCCGTCACCATGCTGTCAGGACAGCCACCGGACTGTCACTCGGGGCCAGGCGGCCTCCGATCCTCACCTGTTTTATCCTCCCCCTCACTTTACCCCCGAGGAGGCAGGGAGGGCAGAGGCCAGGCGGTCCCAGCTGCGACTGTGCACCTGCGCCCTCCGGCCCCGCCCTGCCCCGCTGGCTACGGCTGCCCGATGGGATCCCCGGGGATGGGATGCCCGCCCGTCACCCGTGGCTCTGCCAAGTCTGGGAGCTAACGATGCTCACCTGGGCGGTGCTGCCACAGGCTAAGGGCAGGTGGCTTCCAGCTGCCCCGAGTTGGGGGGGGGGGGTTAGAGCCACCTCCAGGGCCCCCCCAGAGAAAGTGGGAAGATCCTCGAGCGGCAGTGCCGTGAGCCTCCACAAGGGGGCGCCACTCGGGCCCATAAGCTGTCCCAGGACTCCCACTGTGTGCCGCCCCTGCCTCCTGGCGCCCCCTCTGGGCCTCAGTTTCCTCTTGGGTCAAACAGGAAGAATCACGGTACCTACTCAAGGGCCCTTGGGACGTGTTTAGGGCAGCGCCCAGCGGGCAGTGAGCACAGGGGTGCGTCTTGGACGTAAAGCCCCGAAGGAGAGCAGGGCAGGTGGGGGTGCAGGCAGGGGCCCCGGCCCAGGACGGGGGCTCCGAGGGCTCCCTCTGGCCTTGGCCCCAGGTCATGGGTGGATGGGGACCCAGGGCATTCACCAGGTGCCTGCTCTCCGCTGATCACCCCAGTCCCCCCGTCCCTCCAGCGTGGGTGACACACCCCACAAAGGAGCACAGCGAGGGGGGCACTGGTGACCCCTGCATTCAGCGAGGACTGCGCGGAAGCACAGAGACAGGCAGGGTCGGCCTGAGGATGCACAGCTGGCTGAGGCTCCTTCTCTGCCAGGCCCGGAAGTGCTCCCTCTGTCTTATCTCATTTAATCCTTGCCCGCAGCAGCCTGCTACGCGGGGGCGTGCGATCGCCCCGCAGTGCGGATCACGGCTGTGACCCTAAGGCCCAGGCTCACAGGCCCAGGGCTTAGAGGACACAGAGCTGGATGAAACGGTGGCCCCGGAGAGTCATCACTGACTCCTTCGGGACCCTTGGGTGGCTACTTCCTGACCACAGAGGCTACTTCCTTCTGAGAAGGCAGGTTTCCCGCACTACCTGCCGCCCTGGCTGCAGAGAGCTGTCCTTGTGAGCGGGCCGTGTGTGTTTGCCTGCTCGCAGGGGTGGTGGCCACAGGGTATCACTTTTTATACTGTCTGCTTCCCCAGTTAGCTCTATTTCCGGGCTTCATATTTCCTTTGAGGTCCCCCCGGGAGCCCTGACTCAAGGGTTTTCTTCCTAAAAGAACCAACAGTGGTTAATAGTCACTGAAGGCTTCCCCCGGGCCAGGCTCGCTCTACTTTGTCCACGCCGCGCCCCACCAAGGAGGCCTGTTTATCCCGCTTGCTGAACACCTCCAGGGGGAGCCCTTCCTAGCGCGGCCTGCCAAATGCGCAGAACCATCCGTTCCTTTGTGTGGGGATGAGCCAGTGTGGGAAGCTGGGCCTGGACTGGCCTGGGGACTGGCCTGGGGACCCGTCTACAGACCCGTGCCCCCAGCGGGGCCCCCCTGGCTGTGTCTGAGGCCCCCCACTCACCCGCCGCAGCCTCCGCCACCCCCATCCGGGACTGTGATGCAGCACCAGCTTTTTCTAATGGGTTAAGTGACTTTGCTCCAGACACAAGCCCGTTTACATTATGGGCATGAATAAAAGATGAAATCTGCAGGGGTGACTGTCAGGCTCCTCCCGCGTGCGGCTCCCGTAAGCGGCTCCGAGGGGAAGGGGCTGGTGTGCCCCCACCAAGCCACTCAACGAGGGATGTCAGCTTGCTCCCAGGGAGGCCCAGCAGGTGGGGGAGGGGAGCAGTGAGGAAGGAGAGGCCGGGTGGCACGGAGGAGGGGGTGCAGGGGGAGCACTGGGCCGGGAGTCTGGGCCCATGGCACAGATGTTTCTTGAACAGCCCACTCTGTGCCGGATGCCGTCTGCCCCCCCCCAAAAAATTTTTTTTAAAAAGGACCTTGCCCTCAGAGAGGGGCACGAATAGAAAATAAGCATGTACATAAAGTAATACACAATCCAGGCAGAGTGCGGGATAAGATCTTTGGAAACAGGAGAGCCCGGGGAGGGCAAAGGGGACCGGTGGGGCTGAGGACGGGGCTGAGGATGCAGGGGATGACATTCCTGCCTGAAGCTGCTGAGGAAGCAGAGGGCGCTGTAGGTGCAAAGGCCCTGAGGCAGTCGTGTGCTTGGGTGCATTCAGGGTTGGAGCCGGGCAGTGAGGTGGGTGAGGCCGTGCAGTGAGCTGGAACAAGTCACCCAGTGCTATGGAGGCCACTCAGGACTTGGGCCCCTTTGCTGAGTGGAGCACGAAGGAGCCTTTCGGGTGCGCCTATGGACGGAGCAGTGTTGCCCGGGGGCTGGACTCGGTGGACCCTGGCAGGCTTCAGAGGAGCGGCAGCCAGAACCCGCTGGCTGTTCATTAACCAAGCCTGGCCGCTCCGGGCTCCAGCGGGGCAGGTCACGGCCCCCTGCTCACCCACCGGCTGCTTTCTCTTGGCAACAGATTGCACAACCCCCACAGCTAATATTGAACTTGCCTGGATTTTCAAGAGCAGCTGTAACCAGCACCGCTCCCAGCCCCCGGCCTCTGATCCCGGCCTGCGGAGGGCAGGGGATAGCTGGCCCCAGGCACTGCCTGGGCAGACGCTGCAGAGGGCAAGGTGGGCCGAGCCGGTTCCCCGGGAAGCAGAATTGAATCCTCTGACCTGCCCCTGAGAAGTGGGGACGTCCCCTTGGGTTGGAAGTGGCTGGAGGGACTCCTCTCTGCAGACAGAGGGAGGGGAGCAAAGGTCCCAGATGGGCCGGGGAGCCATTTCCCGCCCCACGGGGACATCCTTCCCCAGCAGCAGAGCCAGACCTTTGCCCTCCCGGGTCCCTGCTCCCAGAGGCCAGGCGCTGGAGTCGAGCCCCCCAGGATGCCCAGCCGGCCCCCACCCCTGGAGTGAGGTCACTCCCTGCTGTACCTGGGAGCCCCCAGGGGGGATCTTCAGAGTCCAACCTACGAGGTTCCCATCCCATCAGTCCAGGGGGCCGGGCCTTGCACACGCTCACCGGGTCCTGGACGGGGAACTCTGAAGGAGACAAAGGGGAGGGTGCATTGGGGCAGGAGGCGGGGGGGGGGGGGGGGGGGGCAGGGCAGCACCTGGGCTCCACCAAGCCACCACAGCTGTTTGAGCCCCTGGCCAGTGTCAGTCCTGGCATTCGCTGCCCACGCTGGGGGGCTGAGCTGAGGACACCTCGGCCAGGGAGCTTCCTGCCGTAAGGCTGTCCAGGCGGAGCCCCTAGTAAGGCCTGAGCCCCCACTGCCCAGGGCCCCACAGTCCACATACCAGCGTGCGGTTTGGTGCTGTTGCCTGTGGAGAATGTTCTGGAGTCTCTTGAAGGGGCCAGAAAGGCAGCTCTAGGCTCCCTAGTCACAGCGACCCAGTGTGTTCTCAGCCCTGGGGCAGGGGTGGACCTCAGCCCGCCTGCCCCTCACAGAGGTGGCGGTGGGAGGGGGGCGGCCCATGTGTCCCTGGCAGAGGTCGAGGCTTGAGATGCAAGGTCAGGGCTGATGTTCAAGACACTTCACCTGTTCCACCCATGGCCTGCCTTCCATGAGGGGCCCGGGGATTTCCTGGAAGGGGGCCAGGCCTTCTGGAAGCAGCTTGCCCGGACCTGGGCCACAGGATGGGAGTCACGTCAATATTGTAACAACTGGCCGGTACAAGCCCCACACTGACCCACCAGCCGCGGGGTCTGGCCCTCGCCCACCTCTGCTAATCCGGGAGGCCGGCCTCGGGCCTGGGGGTGCCCACCCACCCGCCAGCCGCCTCGCCCCCTTCTCCCCCAGCCCTCCAGGATCTTGCTTAAATACTTTAAAACAATCTAAAAGTAATTATCGCGAACAGGCTGCTTGCGAACACCTGCTCCATCCGTCCCCCGGAATCACTAATGCGCCCGCGCTGAACGCTGACAGGCACCGGGCTCCCCGCGCGCCCCGCGTCGCCAGATGCTCCCGCGCCGTGGCGCCCCCCCGCCCCCCGCCACGTGGCGCGGCGAGGGCCGCCCCAGCCCGTGTTCCGAGCACAGCTGTCACTTACAGCGATCAGTAGGAGAATCATCACCCCACGAAGTCATACATATGGAACATCATATTTGCAGAATATTTATTTTAACATGTGTCAGGGCCTCCTCGGGTTGCAGGCTGAGTCTCTCCCGCACGTACGGGCAGCTGCAGCCTCGCTTTCATCCCAGAAGACAGCGGGGCGGGCAGAGGGCCCGGCGGGCGGCGGCGGCAGGGGGCGGGGCGGGGGCGGCAGGGGCGGGGCGGCTGCGGCAGGGGGCGGGGCGGGGGCGGTAGGGGGCGGGGCGGCAGGGGCGGGGCTGTGGCGGCAGGGGGCGGGGCTGCGGCGGCAGGGGCGGAGCGGCAGGGGCGGGGCTGCGGCGGTAGGGGGCGGAGCGGCTGCGGCAGGGGCGGGGCTGTGGCGGTAGGGGGCGGAGCGGCTGCGGCAGGGGCGGGGCTGCGGCGGTAGGGGGCGGAGCGGCTGCGGCAGGGGCGGGGCTGTGGCGGCAGGGGGCGGGGCTGCGGCGGCAGGGGCGGGGCTGCGGCTGTAGCGGGCGGAGCGGCTGCGGCAGGGGCGGGGCGGCGGCGGGGCGCGGACCCCGGCTGTGCACCCTGGCCTCCCTGGGCCCTCCCTCTGCGCTCCTGGGCGGGGGTGGAGGCGTGGCGGTGCCCCTTGTCCCTGGCTGCCCCCGCGCAGTCACAGCTGTTGAGCAGCTGCCTGTTCTGTGCCGTCTCAGCCGGGGCCCAAGGATGGGAACCACATGATGGGAACCACATGAGGTATTTCAACAGGAAGGCGCTAACACAGGCCCCTGGGGGAACAGGTCCAGGGGCCTGAACCAGGGGGCTGGAGAAGCACAGGGAGGACACACAGGTAATTCCCCCGCGGCCAGGTTACTGGAAGCCAGGAGCTTGGCGAGGAAGCCCCCGTGGAGCCGGGAGCCGCACCCCTGCACACACCCAGGAGACACCACCACCCCAGCCCACCCTCCAAGGCCGACCAGGCCAGCCTGCCTTCCCACCTGGCTGAAATCACGGCAGCCCCCATTTATCAAGCTGTGCTGGACAGTCTTAACTCCCTGGCCCCTTAAAGCTAGGACAGAGAGGTTTTGTTCCCGAGTTACAGATGGAGAGGCTGAGGCTGAGAGATGAAGTGACTCACCTTGCAAGAATCCCAGTAAGAAGCAAGTAGGAATCCGGACTTCCACACTGATAACTCCTCAGGCTAATATAGATAGTGTCCTACAGATACATTCTTTCTAACGTTTGTGTGTGATCGAGAAAGAGAGAGTACGAGTGGGGGAGGAGCAGAGAGAGCAGGGGGCAGACCCAGGATCCCAAGCAGGCTCTATGCTGACAGCAGAGAGCCCAATGCGGGGCATGAACTCACAAACCGTGAGGTCGTGACCTGAGCTAAAGTTGGTTGCTTAACTGACTGAGCCGCCCAGGTGCCCCTGTGTTTTTTTATGAATAGGGAGACTGAGGCGTGGAGAGATGCGGTCACCTACTCACAGTTCAGCTACTCTGTAGGCAGGGCCAGGACTCCAACTTCAGCCACTACTCTGTAAGGATCTGTGGGAAAAAGATGGTAGAGGATGGATGGATGGATGGATGGATGGATGGATGGACAAACGGGTGGATGATGGATGGACGGATAGGTGATGGATGGAGGTTGGTGGGTGGATGGATGAATGAACAACAGAAGATATTCCCTTGGCCTAAGGCGTTTGTAGTCCCTGGAAGCGTCCTGAATTAGCCCACTTCCGGTGGGTCGAGGATCCTCATGTTTTAGTGAGGAGTGCTTGAAGAGGAGGCTGGAGAGGGCAAGGTAGGACATAGGCACGTCCCCCACATCTTGCTTTGAATCCTGACCGGAGCCTTGGTCTGTGCACCTGGGAAATGGACCCATGAGGTCGTCCACCCCATGTGAGCCAGGGCCTCCCAGGAGGAATGGGCTCGGCACACGTCAGTTCTGTGTCCATACACAGCTCTCAGCACACGCCGACACACAAAACACGCAGACCCAAATACACACACGCATGCGCTCAACATGCTGCATAACTTCCGAAAACACGCGAGGGGGCAGCTGCCGTCGGGGGGCAGCCACGGTCCTGCAACATAACACCTGCGAGCGGAACACGCAGAGCCATGGCGCTGGACACACGCGCCTTCCCACAACGCACGACTCCCGCCCCGCACGTGGGTCTGTCCGGGGCACATTCAGAGAATGCCCGTAGTGCCGGGCCCCCGTGGTCGTGTTTTCGTGGGTGTGCGCACTGCACGTGCCGGAACGTGACACAGCCGTGCTGCACGCTCGGAGCCCAGGGAAGGGCCACACTGCTGCCCAGAGACAGTGGGGAGCCTAAGACGCCTTATTTACCCCAGGGGGCTCTGGCAGCCGTGGGTGGGCAAGGCGGTGACGATTGTGAATCTGCTAATGAGGCATGACATCTCCCCCTTCCTTGCTCAGAGCCTGCCCGTGGCCCACCAGTCACTGGGGCAAAGCCAGAGTCTTTTCTCTGGCCTCCACGCTTAATGTGATGGGTCCCACACCCTCAACCCCACTGCCTCCCCGTCCTCATCCCCCTTCACACTCTGCCTTGCTTGCTGTCCTACAGCCGCACTGGCCTCCTTCCTGGTCCTTGGACGTGCCCCAGGCCCTTTGCACTCGCAGCTTCTGCTGCCTTGAACACCCTTCCCACTCAGACGCATCCGCATGATCCCTAGCCTCCCTTCCTTCTGTAAGTGCCCACGTGGTGAGACCTCCCTCCCTCCCTCGGGCTCTCTGTTTACTTTGCCTGCTCTGTTTTTCCCCAGAGCTTGGCCTCATAGCTGACACACGCGGGGGGCGGGGAGGGGGGGGTTGTTTACTTCTTACATCTCGATGCTGGACTTGTTCTGCCCCGGATGCTCTTCCCGGGCCCTGAACGGGGCAGGTGCGCAGTGTGGGCTGTGTTGGTGGGTCTCGTTCCTTCTTCGGCCTCCTCCGTGACCGCATTAGGGGCTTGAGCCCGGCTCGGTGCCGGAGCTGCGCGCCAGGAGCTAACACCGTCTAGCCCTTTCCGAGCGCGCTCAGACGGCCCGGGACTGGGCCGAGAGCTTCACGGGTTCACTTCCTGCATTTCCACAGCCTCGCGGAGCGTGAAGCCCATTTTGCAGATGAGAAAACAAGCACAAGCGTACGCTGAAGGGTAACATTTAGCCGCTCACGTTTGGAGCAAGAAGCGCCATGCAAATAGCAAGAGAACATTCACCTTACGGGAGGTCTGAGGGGTTTTGTGTATGAATATAACCCCCCCACCATGACCTCCACCCAGGTCACCATCCAGAACGCTGGTTCTCCCATCCTGAGTGGGCGTCAGTCCCCCCGCCGGGGGCGCCTTCAGGCACAGCTTGCTGGCTCCCAGGCCCAGAGTCTTGGGCTCAGCGGGTCCAGGATGGGGCCCGAGAATCTGCGTTTCCAGCAAGCTCCTAGGCCCTTTGAGGACAACTGACTGTCACAGGCATCCCCAGCCCCCGTCCCAGAGAGCACCGGACATGAGGATTTTTAAGAGCCCCCCCCCCAAGAGATTCTCCTGTGCCGCTAAGGTTGAAACCCCTGCCTCAGGCCGGTGGGGGGGGGGAGGGGGCAGAGTTCTCCTGCCCTGTGTTCAAACCCTGTGAGCGCGGCTCCAAATTCCAGGAACCTCCAGGGCGGCCGTGTGCAAAGCCTCTCCCGTCCAGTCCGACATGGTGGCCAAGGGAAGAATGCACAGGAACCAGAAGAGGGAAGCCACCTCGGGTGGGGAGAGGACCGTGGCCCAGTCCCGGGGGCGGGGGGGGGGGGCTTGCTCAGGGACCGCTGACTCTCCTGCAAGACGGCGTATGGCGAAATCTTTTTATTTTTTCAAGAGGAGCCAGAAGTCCAGATTTTTCTGTCAAATCCGATTTTTAAATGTTGGCAACTAATGTGAATATACAATTCTTATGTTACCACAGGGCAAAAAAACACACAGAAAACCCCAACCGCATTTGCAGGCCCCATGTGCACAGCCTGCTTCTCTGATCCAAGCACCTGCTGCCCAACCCCCCCACCTTCCCCAGTCTTGATCCCTCGGGGAATCTGAGCTGGAAATTGGCCCCCAGGGGATGGGTGTGGCGTGGTCTCCCTCCCTCTGACACCTGGCCGTGACTCTGAACCCGCCTCCCCAGAGCTCCCCAGAGCCGCCTGGCCCATCCCTTCCCCACCCTGCGCCCAGGCCAGGAGGGGGCTGCCTGGCACCCCCAGAGCCCAGAGGGTGTCGGGTCCCCTGGTCCCCCAGCCACCCACGCACCCTCTCCTGACAGCTTTATCAAGCCTCCAGCCTTCCCAGCCCCATTGTCCCTGACATCTGTTTCGGTAAGTGATTAATTGCAATTAGCGAACGGTTTGAAAGGCAGGGAAGAATACTCAGCAGAAAGCCCATCAAGATTAATGAGTGGCCGGGTTGTCAGGAGGGGGCATTGTACACACGCCTCCGCTGCGGGACCTGGTGGAGGCGCTATCGCCCGACCTCGCAGGTGCCCGGAGGCAAAGTGGAGGCGACCCCCCCCCACGCTCCACGCCCCCTACTTACCCCACGGCCCTCCTCCCCCATAAACTGCCACTAGATGATTTCTCATCAAAATGCATGAATTACCCACTAATAGGCTATTAATAAAGCCCTTCGAGTGTCGTAAGATTAGGTTCTAAGCATGCAGAATGGATTGCAGTTCTTCCAGAACATTCTGCCGTTGGCTGGCAAGGGAGCCTGGTAGGGGAGGCAGGAGGGGGGTGCCGCCTGCCCACGGCCCTCGGCGTCGGGAGTGGGGCCAGTGAAGGGAGATCTCCCTGGAGGCAGGAACGAGCAGCTGCGCTCGCCTCCCGGCAGGTAGAGACCAGGAGCGACGAAGACGACCAGCAGCTTGAAATTCCGGCCACGTTTGGGCCCCCAACCGCGCCCGTCGCCATCCTGCAGACAGACGTCCTGGCGCCTGAGCTGCGTGTCTCAGACGGTTGTTTGCACACGTGTGCACACCCCATCCAGGCCGTGCCCCTTGCACACACGCACACGCGTGTTCTGTGTCACGTACCTTGCAGCCACCACGCCACCTTCGCTGTTAGACCTTTTGTGCGGGTCCACGGTCCTCAGATCCCTTCTCTGCCCGTTTCTGAGGGTCATAGCTGTTCGTCAAGGGACAATTCCGTGCCGGGCGTTATACAGGCATTGTCTGCGGTGCTGTAGACCGGGAAACAGAGGTCGGGACCGCCCCAGACAGAGTGACAGAGTTGGGCCGTGTCACCGCAAATAGGGCGTGGAAGTCTAGCATAGTCACACTATGCATGGAAGGGCCTCTCTCTCTCTCTCTCTTTTTTTTTTTTAGTGGGCTCCGTGCCCAACACAGGGCTTGAACTCCTGACCCTGAGATTGAGAGTCGCATGCTCTCCCGACTGAGCCAGCCAGGCGCCCCTGAAGGTCCTCAGTGTCTTTCCTGTGCTTTTTTTAGGTCTGCTTTGGGATCCAGGTGGTGATAAATCTTCCTCTCGTAGAGACTCTTCTGGGGACACTGGACGGGGGCCTGGTGGTTCGGGGGGGCTCAGAGTACCGACCCGGGCAGATGCTGTTACTGACCATGAACCACAAGACGGGAGTGAGTCATCCAGACCGTGTGGGTTAAATACGTTCCGTGGCTTCGATTATAGGTGCCTTTTTCTTTTCATGTAGTCTCCTAAAACCTGAATGACGCAACTCTTGCACCCATTTTACAGGCAAAGAAACTGAGATTGTGGGAGACTAAATCATCTGGGGCAGCTCACCAGACATAAAAGCGGGACTGTGGTTTTATTACGCTCAGGTCTGTCTGACCTCAATCCTTGGGTTCCTTTTTTGAGTTCTGATCCCTAAGTCACCTGCCCCGCCCTCTACCGGCCTTAGAGAGAGAAGTGAAGTGTGTGCCCTTGACCGTGACTGCTGGCCCTTCTGCAGCCCCTTCCGCTTGGCACTGATTTCTGTCTTTCTGACCAGATGCATGTTGGGTAGGTGGGCGAGTGGATGATTGGATGGATGTTGGATAGATGGATACGCGCGTGGAATTGGATGAGTGGAAGGATGGATGGATGGACAGATGGATGGATGTTGGATGGACGGATGGACGGGTGTTAGTTGGTGACTGAATGGAAGGAACGGAAACACTGGCTCTGCGGGGGGAGGAGGAGATGAGGCCCCTCACTGTACCAGGCGCAGAGACAGGAAGGGACTTGCCGCCGTCCGGGGTTTCTCAACAGCAGACTGTGAACCCCGGCCTCATCCCTGTGACACAACATTTCCCCCGTGCCGGAAGCCGAGGCCACGGCGGTCGCGTACGCGTGTGTGCTCAAACGTCACCCGGTAGGACCAGCCATGTTCCACCCTCAGGTCGTGGGCTCCTGGGCCCAAGCCCTTGGCCTTCCCGGCTGCCCCCGAAGAGCCACGCTGGCGCTGCAGGGCCCCGAATCTCCGGGATATGTTCTGGAAATGTATTCAGGTTCTGGTGGCTTCCTCCAGCCTCGGCTGCCTTGCCTGGACTGGGGTTAGTCCAGGGTTAGTGGGGGAGGGGGGGCTGTTTGAAAGGCCATGCCCTCTCTACCCTCTAACCCCACCCCTCCTCTGCCCTTCAGCAAACATCCCTTGAAGGCATCAGCCAACATCAGTTCTTCAAGGTTTGTCTTAGCCTGATTTTACCGATAGGAAAACCACCCAGAGAGCTCAAGACACTGGCCTCAGGACACACAGCTGATAACTGGCTCAACCAGGTGCCCGCTGTGAGTTCTGCCTGGGGCATCAGCTCAGTCATTAACACTCTAGTGCGATTTTGTCGGCCTGAGCCTATCCCTGGAGGATTTACAGCTCCAGCTTGCAGATGAAGGGCGGCATCAAAGCGCCGCTGGCGTGGGGGCGGGCTGGGGAGGGGGGTCATTAACCTTCCCAGTTTCTGCCAAGTCTTAGTCCAGGCGCAGCCGCTGGGCCTCGCCCACAAGTCCCTGGAGAGAGTGCCTCCCCTCCGGGACCGGGGCAGGGATGAAATTCTGGGTCCGGGGGGTTAAGGCGCAGCCCGGGCAGCCCGGAGGGGAAGGCTCTGACCTCCCGGGGAGCCCCTCCCGCCCCAGCCCGGCCCGCTGGGCGCGGCCCAAGCCCCGGAGGGCCCGTGGGCGCCGCCTCGCCGCCGGAGGGGCGGGCCGGCGGCCTGGAGGGAGCCCCGCTGGCCGGGCGCCCTGGTTCCCGGGCAGGGACCCCACGCCGCGGAGGCCTTCCCCGGGTCGAGCCCGCCCTCCGCGGCGGGCGGGCCGGGCCGGAGGGGGCCGCCGGGGGGGAGGGGGCTGGAGCGGACCCCGAGCCCGTCAATAGGGGACATCTGCTTTAAGAGGTGGGGGCGGGGAGGGGGAGGTTAACGCCGGGGTCGGCGCGGCCCCGGCAGCGCCCCCCACCTCCGCGGTGACTTTTGGCCTCGGAGCAGATGGCGGGGGCGGGGGGCGCTGGCGCAGGCGGCCGGCCTCACGGTTACCACACCCACGAAATCCCAGGGGGGAGGGGAGCGAGGGAGCAGCCGCCTCCCCTCCCCCTCCCATGCCATCTGATCTTCCTCCCAGCGGACGCCTCCGCCCGGCCCCCGAGGAGGCGCCTGGGGTCACAGAGGCCCCCTGCGCGCCCTCCAAACAATCCCCCGCCCCCAGAGGAAGTGGGGGGAAGGGCGGGGAGCGCCGAGGAGACCTTTTTACATGTAAATATGAGAACTGGCCCCCCTGGAAAGGCTTTCTCCCTCCTCGGTTTTATTTTGAGAAAGCCTGATGTTGCCAAGCCGGGGGCCTCGTGCCGGACCGGGAGCCTGCCGTGTGGTGCTGGGAAGGAGCAGGGAAATAATGACGTCGGGGGAGCGGCCCCCACACCGCCCCCGCACGGCCGGGGGGGGGGGGGCTCCTCCCGGGAAGGGGACCCCAGGGGGCAGCCGCGGGCCTGGTAGAAGTCAGAGCCTCCGAAGGGATCTGGGTTCCCGCCCCAAGGCTGCACTAAGGCCTATCGTTCGGGACTCCTGCCTGTCCCCTCCTGGCCTCAGTTTCTCCACCTGTAAAGTAAATGGGCTCTTGGTGCACTTCCTTCTGCCTGGGGGGGACTTGAGGAGCTGGGGGGCACGTCCCTGAGGCCGGACCCCAACCCCTAGAGCCCTAGGAAGCTGGTCTAGTGCCTGCGCCGTCTCCGGGTTGGAATCCCCCCCAGATGCTGTGTGGTCTTGGGCAAGTCGCTGAACCTCCCTGTGCCTCCAGTTTCCTAGGTCATAATAGTACCCCTCTCACGGCCCAGCATTGTGGGGGGGTTAAGTCAGTTGTGGGTGTAAAATACTGGAAGGAACGTGGTGAGCGTGCAATAAACAATAACGACCTTTAGTCCTTTAGTTACCGCTCAGCATCTGCTTTCCGGAAGCGTCCCAGGCTGGGGAGGGAGGTCTGTGCTTAGCCTCCAGCCGACCTCTCACAACCGTGTGTTTCTGCGCCTGCCATCCCCGCCGGACTGAGCCCCTTCTTGACGCTCCCGTCTTTTCTGGGCTCCCTACAAGGCATCTAACACACAGTAGGCACTTTGCAAACTTTGTGGAATGAGTGAATGAATGGACGAGTGACTCCACACACCTGATGTGAGGGGCTTGGAGCCCAGCCTGAGGGACCCACATGCATGATGTCCTCCGAGACCTTTGCTTCTCTTGCGCCAAGTGGCCAATGTGGTGTCCGGGCTGGGAGAGCAGAGGAGGGGCCGTGTCCTCGCCGGCTCCCGGGCCTGCCCCAGAGCCTCGGCGGCTGGCGTCTATGCCGTCCACGGAGGGGGCGGCCCTGCCCGAGCCCTGCTTCACTCACCCCTCACAGGACTCTAGGAGGTAGACACTAGCATTCGTGGGTGGGGAAACTGAGGCCCAGAGCGGCCAAATCACTTGCCCGAGCTCCCACAGCTGGAGAGTGAGACAGCGGACCAGAAACTCAGCAGATTGGGAGCTGCCGTGTCCACCGCGGCCTCTGCAGAAGGCGGCTTGCGTCCCCGGGGGGCGTCTGTGAGGTTGCTGTGACCACAGAGGGCCGAGCGCCCGGGGGTCTGCGCAGAGATGAAGGCCCACGGCTGGCCGGTGCGGCGGCGGCTCCGGGCCACCCGCTGTGGCCTCCTGCGTGCCGTCGCGCGGGTGTTGGCCGGCAGCCCTGACCCAGGCCCTCCCCGGGCAGCCTTGCACCTTCCCGACCTCCCGGCCCGGCTGCCAGGGGTCACTGGCAGCCACTCTGTCTGCAGGCCCCAGGGGCCCTGCCCTCCCCAGCCCTGCCCCCTCACCCGGTCCTGACCCCGACGGTGATTTATGTGGTGGCTGCGGGGCCCGGGGCCAGGGGTCAGGACAGCCAGGAGGCGCCCAGGATGAGGGCGGAGGCCTGGCCCGGCCCCGTGCACCACCCCCCCAGGGGGCACGATGGGGCCTTGACTCCCACCATCTGGCACTCCGGGCCGCGGAGGCTGGGGGCGCCCCCATCACTGGCTCAAATGGCCGAGGGGCAGGAGGGGGAGAGACAGATGGCGGCGGGCCTGGAGGGGTAGAGGGTGGGCTGCCTTCAGGAGCACTTGCAAGGGGGAGGGTGCACCCCACCTCCACCCCCCCCCGACATACCAGGCGCCAGGCTGACGCACTTTGTCACTGCGGGCCTGCGTCGGTGGGGGGTGGGCTTCTGATCAGCCTCCGGGTCCGGACCTGCCTGACGAAGACGTTGGCATCGACATGTGTGCGTCCACACGCGTGCGCAGAGAGGCAGGCACGGCTGTACACGGACACACGGACACACTTGTACACGGACACACAGATGTGCAAGCACAGACCCCCCCCCACGAAGACACGTGGGAGCAGATAATACACACGCTCACGGCCCCGCGGACAAGGAGGTTCCTGCCTCTGGACTTCAGCTGATTCTCTCCTCCTGGACCCTCGCCTTCCGCTCTCGCCCAACACCGCTCCTCCAGCAAAAGCTTCTCCCAGAGAAACAGGCCTCTCTCCCTGTCTTCCCCCCAACCCCACCCTCTACCCCCCCCACCTGTCTTCTCAACCCGTAACCCTTTCTCCATGTGGCCGCCAGAGGGGAGCCCGTTTCACCCAGCCAGACCCACCCGGCTGACAGCAGCTTCTCGTAACAGGTGGAATGAAACCCCAGCTCCCCAGCTCCTTATGAGCTTCAGTTCCAGGTCCCCCCACAAGGAGCCCCCTGCTGGCAACCCCACTGGCCACTCGCTCGACCTTAAACAACATCTTGTTTCTGCCTCAGGGCCTTTGCACTTGCTGTCCTGATAGCCTGATGCACCCGTCTGCCTGATAGTTGCAGGAGTCAGGACCTGCCTTGTTTTCAGGCCTCAGTTCGAATAGCACCTCCCCACAGAGGCCCGTGCTGACGCCCTCCCTGACGCAGCCATCCCTGCGTTCGTTTCTCCTGCAGAGCCGTTGGTTCTGAAGCGATATTACTTGAGGGTCTGGTTGTTTACTGTCACGCTTCCCCATCGCACCATCGGCCCCGTGCAGGCAGGGCTTTTGCCATATTCTCCGGCCCCCCCCCCCCCAGTACCTAGAAGAGCGTAGGGGCTCAGTAGATGGTTGATAAATGCTCGTTGAGTGAATGCATAAAGGGTGTTGTGATGGACAGGGCAGAGCCGCGGATGAGTTAGGAAGCAGGAGGTGGAAGCTAACTGCGGAGGTAAACTGAGGCTAGGGGTGCGCGGCATCCGAGGCCAAGGATTCGTCCAGAATTTCAGGAGACGGCTGAGGTGTGTCTGTTCTCCCACATTTCATACCCGCCCTGAACCCGGAAGGGGCCCGTCGCGTGGGGACCCTGACGGTCCTGTCCCCCCCGCCCCCCAGGAGTGCCCTGGGCTGTCCTGACACATTAGCACAAACTTGCTGGCTTAAAATAACAGAAACTTACCCTCTCAGGACTCCCTGAGCTCTGGGGGCCGAGTGTTGACTCCTCAGGGTTCTGGGGAAGGTTCCAGGCATCTGGGGAAGGAAGGCTCCTTCCTGACCCTTCCAGCCCCTGGTGGCGCCAGGCGGCCCTGGTCCGTGGGCGCGCCGCTCGGATCTCCGCCTTTGTTCTCACGTGGCTTCCTCCCTGTGTCCGCGTCCCTGTGTCCTGTCCTCTCCGGAGGGTCCCTGTCACTGAGTTCGGGGCTCGCCCTAAATCCAGGGCGATCTCGTCTCAAGCCCCATCTGCAGAGACCGTATTTCCGAGGTCCCGTGTGGATGGAATTTTGGGGGGACCCTAGTCAACCCTGTGTCGCCCCCATTTCCTTGTCAGCACGCGGCCGCCTTCCACATGAGGGGCCCCCCCGGGGGGGGTGGACACCGTGCCCACGGAGAAGGCCTGACGGCTGTGTGAAGAGGGGAGGTCAGACAGGGCTCCCGGTGTGGCCCCCGCAGGCCGAGGTGGAAAGTGGCTTGATAGACTCTGCCCAGCCCCCCCCCCCACCCCGGGAAAGCTGCAGCGAGCCTGGAAGTCTCTGGTCCCCGTCGTCCTGGACAAAGACAGCCCAGGCCGCTGCGACCAGACGGTGCTGGAGACACCCACGAGGGCTGCGCAGCGATCCGAGCCCTGGCCTGGGGCGCCTGACTGCCTGTCTGGCTCCAGCTGTGTGACCTGGGGCCGGTGTCTTCACCTCTCTGTGCTGCTCTCCTATCTGTGAAATAAAGCCAGCAATCCCTTCCCCCTGGAGGACTGAATGAGGAAGTATGTGGACGCAGATCTGGGTGTGGCCCCAGGTAACGCGTGTGTAAGGGTTACGTGCTATGACGATGGCCAAAAACTTAAGTATTCTGGCAAAAAAACGAACAAAGCTAGAGGCAGAGGTATAGGCAGTGTTTAAGGATCTAGCCGGGCCCGAGGGAAAGCCCCCGTTTTGCTGACCCCGGGAGAGGTCGGGGCTGGGGAGCCCCCGTGTTCCGAGCCAGCCCAGCGGAAGGAGCGTACATCCACTGGGTGACCTCGTGACGCTTCCCGACCTCTCTGAGCTACAGCTTCCTCGTCTGCCGAGGGGGTGATCGAGCCCACCTTGGGTACCTACCTTGTGGCGACCAGAAATAACATAGGGGCTCGGAGCTCCTATCCCAGAGCGGGGCCAGCAGGGCAGGCTCTGGGGCTCAGGGAGGGGCTTTCCAGGTACCCGGAAGGGCCTCGGCGTCCGGAGCTGGCTGGAAAGGACTTGGTCCGGGAAGGCCGGAGCCCTGCAGCCTGTAGGGGAGACCAGGGACACGTCTGGGGGGACGCGTGGGGCCTGTTCTGGACCGGCAGCACCCCGTCCAGCCGGTCCCCTGAGGGGCGTGATGCAGGGGGCCCTTCGTCTTACAGCCGCCGAGCCTGCCTTGTTTGGAGAGCAGACACGGGGCGGCGGGGAACGCGGGGTGGGAGGGCGTCCCGGTCGTTTCGTTTCCGGGGCTGCAGCCCCACGGGCGGAGGGCGGGGCTCGCAGTGCCGGGTGCCCCGTGTCCCCAGACCTCTGCAGGCTGAGGGTGGAGGGCGCATCTTTCAGCCCCGACACGTGGTGTGCACACACACATGCCTACGGAGACTTGTATGCACACGCGCGCCACACACACGCATGTGCACAGACATGCGTGGACATGTGAAGAGACGTGCACAGACAAGTTTGCACACTGATGTGCATGCACGCATGTGTGCAGATGTGTGCTCAGAGACGTGTGCACGCCCACATGTGCACACATGAACGTACACGCCCATGTACATGTGTACAGAGACGTGTTGTGCAGGCGTGTACGCACACACACACGGACACATGAATGCATACACGTGCGCACAATACAGAGACACGTGCACACACATGCACACACATGCGCGCAAATACAAACGTGTTTGTGCTGGCACGTATGCATATGGAGATGTGTGCGCACAATACAGAGACACACATGCACACAGACATACATGCACACATGAACGCACACACATGCACGCACACATGTACACAGAGACACACATACGTGAATGCACATATACACAGACATACGTGCACACGTGTGCAGAGACAGGCATGCACTCGTGCACACGGGGATATGTATGCACGCACACGCGCTACAGCTAGGGCCCTGTGTTGGTAGAAAAGCTGCCTTCTCTGGACAGAAACTCATCCATGGCGGCCAGAAGGGCGGGAAGGGCACCTGGCCCCAGGCCTGACCTGTCCAGCTGGGGGTAGGGGGGAGCCTCACCCCTGCCTCGTGCCCTGGCCCTCACATGTGTGTCGATGCCCACGGTTCAGATGTGGGATCAGAGGCTCAGAGGCGTCCAGGGACACCCCCGGGTCCCTCCTCGTCTCCAGAGGCCCAGCCGGAGGTGGGGCTGCAGTGGCCTGGGGCAGCTCCTGACTCCTGGGTGTCCCCCCCCCCCACCGCCACACACACCCACGCTGAGAGGCTGAGTGGCGCCGTCTTTCCCCTCCATCTTCCTGGCCTTTACCCTCCTGCCTGCATCGCCGGTGGTGCCCCACCGGGCCCCCTTGTTCCGAGCCGCCTGGCACCGGGCGCGGGGTGCCCTGTGTCCACACACGGCCCTCAGCTCCCCAGCGGGGGCTCCTCGCTGCTTTCTCTGTGCCCCCGGGAGCACCTGCCCCCCTGAGTCACTGGGGGCCCCCCAGCCGGTGTGCGGGCGCTGCTGCTTGCACGGCGCAGGGGGAGCCGCCACACGGGCCATCGGCCACCAGCTCCGCGGCGGGGGCGGCGTGTGAGCGGGACGGGGACACGGGACCCCGCGCGCCCGGTGGCCGCCGCTCTCGGCCCCACACAGGTGCAGGCCCAGATTCTGTTGAGCTGAGCTTTGCGCGGCGGGTGGCGGGCGGCGGGCGGCGGAGCCTTCCAAAGGTAGCCGCCATCTGCTCTGTGATAAAAAGCCCGGAGGATGATAAATAGACAAGTCGCACTTTTATTGGATTGCAGCTCGGGAGCAGCCACTTTGGGTTTGGCACCGTGTTAACGACAGATTTCTGCTTCCCTTGCAAGGCCTGGCCTCGCGGGGAGAGCGCCAGCAGCCGCGGCCCCTCCTGGCGGGAGGGGGAGCTCCCCGCCGCCCCCTCGCCTGGAGGGCGGTGCCCCCACCCGCCCGGCCCCTGTAGGGTTCCTGCTGGGGGCCTGCCTCACGCCCCCCCGCCCCCCGCGGGGTCCGGCCGAGGGGTTCCCAGCCCAGCTCTGCCCCCGATGGCTGTGTGTCTCTGGCAGACCAGCTAACCTCTCCGGGCCCCATCTGTGAAATGGGCAAGTACTGGCGTTTACGGAACAGGCTTGGAGGCTCTGAGTAATGGCTGCATACGTCGCGTTTGGAAGAGCGCCTGGCGTGCACACGGTGAGCGTTATGTAAATATTAGCTGCTGGTATCTGCGCCACCAGCATAGCGCTCTAGTCGGGGTTGTGCTTCCGGAGAGCCTCGCCTGGCCCTGGCATCCCACCGCGGGGGGCCTTGTGGGGTCAGGGAAGAGGGGTTCATTCCCAGGAGGACCCCAACTCGCCCAGGACTCCAAGCCCCCCGCCACCCCCGTTCATCCCCGCACTCCTTCAGTAAAGGCCCTGGGAGGCAGTTGCAATGCTCTGTGCCTCAGTTTCCCCAGGTGTCAAGAGAGGATGGTATCAGACGTTCCCTCCCGGCGTCGGTGAGAGGCTTCGGTGGGACGGTCCGCCGTACCTACCCCCCACCGGGGCTGGTGCCTGGCGCCCAGTAGGTTGCGCCAACGGTGGCTCCTGGTGTCGTCAGGGTTTGGGACACTGAGGTGCCAGGGCGGCGGGGGCAGGAATGAGAAGGGCACAAGGGGTGGCCCAGGGCAGGGCGTCCCTGCAGACCGCCCACCGGCGGGTTGTCAGCCTGTGTGGGGGCAGGACCCATCGCGTGCCTGGCCCCGGGGGCCGAAGCCTCGGCCTGGGAGACGCGTGGACAGGACGGGGACAGGGGAGGTGGGGCACGTCAGCTCACGTCTCGGAGCCTGGGTTTCCTGGTCTGTGTCCCAGGGGCCCTCCTGGGCCTCTGCTGTCCCCAGCTGACCTTCTTTTCTCTCTGCTGGCACACAGCTGCCTCCACCCTGCCCTTTCCCTTCCCCCACCTGCAGCCCCTTCCGGAGCCCCGAGCGCCCTCCTCGGTGCCGCCCACGACGTCAGGTGCTCCGCGTGCCCACACCGGGCTTCTATTTTCAGCCAGGACATGAGCCGGGTGCTGACCCTGCGTGGGCCTCTCCGTGTCCAGGAAGCCGGGCCAGGCTCACCGTGCCTGCTCTGTGCGCAGACAGTCGTGGAGAACACGGGTGGCCCGGGGTCCTAGGCGCGCCTCTGTTTCCCCCAAGAGGCTTCTCGCTTCACCCATCAGCAGCCGGAACACACCAGGAAGGGGAGCGTGGGGTGAGAGGTCCCACCAGAAGGGGCCCACACGAGCACATGGTGGCCAACAGCTTGGGCTCTCAACTTCAGAGCTCAGATCCCAGCCTCACCCTTTGACCTTGGGGAGGTGACCTCTACAGACCTTGGTTTTCCGATCTGGAAAATGGGGCTGCTACAGGAACGGGCCACACGGGTACGTGTGCACGACTCAGCACGGCACGTGGAGGTGCTCGGGACACGCCAGGAGCCCCCCCCGCGGGGCAGACACTCTCTCCCACCCCCCCGCCCCGTTTCCCCATTGGAACGTCCCCGCCACCCCGTGGGCTGGCCACCTTCCTGCTTCCCAGATGAGGCAAGTGACGCTTGGCAGGGCTTAGAGCTTTTTTAGCATCTTCTAGTTAGCAGGCGGCAGAGAATGAATGGAAAGGCCATGTACTCCCCTCGACCGCGAGGAGCTCGGAAACGCGCCCAAGACGCGGTGAGCCAGGATTTTAGGTGTGAGGCCTGACCACGGGGCGCCTTCGCCGGCCCGGCTTGGAGACTGCGCGCCCAGCCGCCACTGGGCCTGCTCAGCAGAGTTCCAGAGGCGGGCCTCACCTGCTGTCGCATTGTCCTCGGGCCGCCTCCCTCCTGGTGGGGCTGACTCAGGGAGCAGCCAGCGGTACAGGGGGGGCGCCCCGCCCCCGCCCCGGGCACCTGAGTGCACGGGAGTCAGCCACAGCTGGCGAGCGAGGGCAGGGCGGCCTGGCTGGCTCTCCTCCCGGAGCCAGCTCCGGGCTCCGTCCCTCGTCCCTGGCCCGTCACCTTCTCTGGAAAAGGGTGTGTACAGACACCGAAAGCCAGATAAGGGTGATTCAGGTCTGAGCGTCTCCACCGCGCTGTGCATTCCGACTGCCCGGGGGCTTTGGAAACACACCTGGGCCCAACCTCAGGGATCCTGCAGAGCTTCTGGGTCTTTCCGTAAGCTCTACAGACACCTCCAGTGCACAGGGTAGAGAACCCTGGCCTTCAGGAGCCTGTGCTCCTTTATTTATTTTTGAGAGCGAGGGAGAGAGCGAGCGAGCGGGGGAGGGGCAGAGAGGGAGACACAGGATCGGAAGCAGCTCCAGGCTCTGAGCTGCCAGCACAGAGCCCGATGCGGGACCCGAACCCACAAACCGTGAGATCATGACCTGAGCCAAAGTCGGACACTTAACGGATGGAGACCCCCAGGCACCCCAGGACCCTGTGCTCCTTAAATAACTGTCAGATATTGAACGGTGACATTTCAGAAGCACAGAGAGGCTGACTGCAAGGGAGGGAAGACGCATATATTGAGTGCTTACCGTGTACCTGGAGGTGCCCCAGATGCCTGACATATACTTGTGTTCACCCCAAGGGACGTGAGACCCAGAAAAAGGAGGGGGCCCCCTGGGGGGTACGATGTACCCCTTTCCTTCTGGGGCCTTCCAGAAAGAGCGACGCCCGACTTGGGGCCACTTCCCCCTCCCGCTCGTGGTGCCTCTTCCTCTCTCCCTCCGCCGAGTTCATCAGACTGGTAGGCGGGGGTGGGGGGGCTGGGGCACTGCTGGCAGCCCGCCCCGGGCCGCCCACGGCCCCCCTGCCCCTGCAGCCCCGGGCAGGAAACCACCAACGTGCTGGCGACAGAGGCTGGCGCAGCTGCTGCTAACAGGTGAGCCCTCCCGAGCCGCGTCGCTCCCAGGGCCTCCTGGAGAAATCCGTAATGAAGTGCAGCTGTGAACTCCGGTTTTGGGTCAGAAAGGCAATCTCTCATCTCTCCCTGCAGCAATTGAGTCGAAAATCCGGGAGCCGTGTGCCTCCCCCGCCCTGTGCTTCCCCCCCCCCGCCCTCCCCCTCCCCCACGAGGCGGGCATCAATATTGACGCGAGCAGAGGCAGGTGGCCCGGGGGGCGCAGGGCGCGGGCTGGGGAGCGCCTGCAGCGGCCTCGGGGGGGCCCGGCGAGGCGGGAGCCGAGGAGCAGCTGGCCAGGCTGCTCTGGGAGGCGGCGGGGCTGTTTTTCCTCTCGTTTTAATTGGTCTTTGTGACTCTAATGGCAGGCCCTGTTCACCTAGCCGGCAGCATGTTGGCCCGGGGCTCCCGCCGCGCACCGCATCTGAGGCGTTCGGGGGGCCCGGGCAGCTGTCCCGGCGTAACCGACATTTCTGGATGGTGCTGGGCCCGGAAGGGCCTGGAGAAACAAAGCCGGGGGTGTCCGGGGATAAGTCAGGGCCTGCGCGGGGATGGGGGGGGGGAAAGGGGACGGTGGCCTGTGGCCCGGTGACGCAGCCTGCGCTGGGGGCGGGGGGGGGGTGCGCCTGGCTGGCTTCCAGATCAGGCCCTGTCACGCCACCTTCGCACAGGGTCACCTGAGAAGCCGGGCCCTGTAAGGCCCAGACGAACGCTGGCCAAGGAAAATGGACGCAAGTGGGAGCTGAGCGGCGACTCCTCTGCTCCTCTGGGGGCTAAGCTGACAACGGTCCAGTGGTTTGTTTTCTGGCAGCTAAAGACTCACTCGGTGAACACAGGGCCCCTCTGAGGAGGCAGCCCCACCGACCGGCCCACCACTGACCGACCGCAGTGGCTGTGGACAGGAGCTCCGGGCCAGCACCCCCGGCTTTGCATCGCTGTGTGACCTTAGAGAGATGGTTTGACTTCTCTGTTTCTGCTTCCCGTGACGTGTAGAGTTTGGGCGAGAAGAGCCAGTTTGTGAATCTGATGGTGACAACACTCTGTTGTGTTCCTTTGCAGCCGATCCCCTGTCCCCGCGCCCCGTCCCTCTGCAGCACAGAGCTGTGTTCTGTCCCTGTGGCTCTGCCTTCGCTAAGACGTCATGTGGTCGGAAGCCTTCGGTGCGACGACTTTCACGTCTGGTTTCCTTGCCTTAGCTGTTGAGACCCACCCAGCGGGTGTGAACCTCGTGGCTGCGGAGTGGTGTCTGGTGGTGTGGACGCACCGCGAGGGTTTGTCCGTTAGCCTAGACGTGAGGGCGGGCTGCGAGCAAGAGAGGTTTCCAGAGCCCGGGACCCAGGCGCCCGCACACTCTGGGCCGGGTGAGGCTCTGCTTCCTGCTCCCAGACGGGTCTGCCTGTGACTTGCTCTCCTGTCTCTCCCTCTGTTTCTAAGGACCCCGATTCCATCGGGGGGGGGGGCCACTCCCCCCTAGAATCCCCTCCCAAAGGCCCCACCTCCGAATGCTGTTGGAACCCGACTCAGGGTTCAGGAGATCCCCTGTGGCGGGGGAGGGGGGCTCACAATCGTTGAGTCTGGCAAGAGCAGCTTGCAAGGATCCCAAGAAGCCTGTGGCATGTCTGTCCCCTCTGATGGTGACACGGAAGCCCAGGGACCACAGAACAGGCCCTTCCCTGCCGGCCTCTTCCCTGTGTCGGGTCCCCAGAGAGCCCGAGGCCCACGTGCCCCAAGCAAGAGGTGTCCGTGCCCCAGCACCCCTCGTTCCCCCGGCACCGGGTCTGACCTTGGCCGAAGACGCCTCTTTGTCCCTGCCGGGGACTGGCGGCCGGCGCAAATGATTGGATTTTAATAAAACGGATGGGAGCGCGGGAGCAGTTCAGCGCCCTGGCCCGGGCTGAGGCCCTGCAATTAAACTGATTATGTCTCACGAGTCAAGCTGTCTGACTCCGTCCGCATCGCTAATTTGGCGGTGCTCGGCGGCCCAGCCAGCGCGCCTGCTTGTTTATTTACCCAGCGTGCACGAGCTGGGACACGCCGGCGGGGCGGGGTAATTAACCGGGGTGGTGAGCCTGGCCGGCCTGCGTGCTCCCGCTCCGGCCACCCACCTCTCCCCTGCATCCGAGCCTCACCTCTCCCCTGCATCCAAGCTCCGGTCCTGGCCCCGGGGGAATTGCCGCAAGACTTTAACAGCCTTGATGCGCGCCCCCCCCCCCACCCAGGGCTCTGATGCAGTTGATCTGGAACTGTGGCCAGGCCCCTGGGGTGTTCAGATCTCCCCCAGGTGAGTGTGACTGACAGCCCCTGGCCTACCGGACACGGATGCTTCTAGAATCCCAGATTGGGTGCTGCCTCCTTCCTGGGCTCCGTGGGCACCGACCCTTCTCATGTGAAAGCCTGTGGTCATCTCCTCCTTACGGTTCACGGAATCCTGGAGAAGGATCCGTGCACAGGGACCTTTGGGGTACACATTGCCTGGGAGAAACATCTGGAGGGTGGGACTCTGGGTCTTTTCCGGGCAGTGTGTTGGCGTTTTCGCTCCCGTGTACTTTGTTAATGGACAAAGTTATTATTGAGCGCCTCCTTTCTGACAGATGACCCGTCGGTGTTGAGGGTGGAGACCCCTGCACGCGGGGGTAACGGGGGGCTGCTCGCTGCTTCCACCCCCACCCTGTGGGCCCCGAGACTTTTAGCTGGAGACCTGGTCTGCCCGGGGAGTGTGTCTGGCAGTAGTTACCCCCTTGCCTGTGTGTCTTGGGCTCCGTGCCCCCCAAGAAGGGCCCCAACATCGCCGGCTTTGTCCCAGGCGGCCTGGTATGGGCACAGACCGCCTCTACTAAATGGGGGTGCTGCGCTGCCAACCGCAGGGCACACTTCACTTCCCACCGTGGATGGAGGTTCTAGATTTTGGCACCAGCACAAATGGTGGGTGGTGAAGGGAGCCATTTGGGGGAGCTCTGCAGCGAAAGTACCGGGGACAAGGGGACCCTGGGCTGCCGGCCGAGCCCTCGCCCCTCTTCCCTTCCCACAGTGCCTCCTCCGAGGCCGTGCAGAGGGCTCTGGGAGTGAACAGTGTGAGGGCTCGGCCCTGGGTGCAGGACGCATCAGGGGCTTGACAAGCATAATTGATTGGGAAAGGGGAGGTGGCAGGTAGGCCAGCACCAGCCGTGCAGGGGTGGGGGCTGTGGTGCTGCTTGGTGAGAGCCGGGCCCCCTTCATTAGAGGGAGTTGGGGGGTGGGGATGGGGCAGGCCTCATCAGGTGGCGGCCCAAGGGGCCTGGGAAGGGAAGGGGTGGCCCTCGCCTTTCCTACGAGTGACATCGCCCCATGCCCTTTCCCCTCCCTGCCTCGCTTTTTTTTTTAATGTTTTTTTTCATTTTTTTATTTCTGAGAGACAGTGTGAGCAGGGGAGGGACAGGGAGAGAGGAAGACACAGAATGTGAAGCAGCTCCAGGCTCCGAGCTGTCAGTACAGAGCCTGACGCGGGGCTCGAACCCACAAACTGTGAGATCACGACCTGAGCCGAAGTCGGACGCTTAACCGACTGAGCCACCCAGGCGCCCCTGTGCCTCACTTTGCAGAAGGTTACACCCCACGCTAGTCTGGGAAGACACCCCCACCATGCACACGTGACCAGGGAAAGCCATAGGGCCAGCCCCACCTGCTCCAGCCTCTCCAAAGTGCTCTCACCCTCAGAAGCTCTGGTGGTGGCCCCAGGGCCCGGGTCTGAAGCCTGGAGCTGAGTCCCGCCACCTGTCTCCATCCTGGGCTGAAACGCTCTTCCCTCTCAGCCCCCCCCCCCCCCCCCCCCCCCCCCCCCCACCGAGAGTGAGGCCCTGTCCTGTGCGCATCACAAACACATATCAACTTGGGTCGCCCTCACGGTCACCATGACAGAAGGTGCCTGCAGTGATCCCGTTTTCCGGAGGAGGAACGGGACCCGCCGCGCGAGGCTAACAATGTGCCTGGGGACGCACCGCTGCCAAGGTTCAGGGCCGAGATTTGACCCTGGGTGGCTGCTTGCCTTTCGGCCGCGGCTCACCCCTGGCCGCGGCTCACCCCGCCTGGCCCGGAGGAGACCGCCATCTCGGTGAGCGAAGTCGGTCCTGACCCGGAGGAGGGTTCCCCGAGGGGTTCCTCCAGGTGCCGTGCGGGCGTGCAGTGCGCAGCGAGTCTGCCGTCCGCGTTCTCGCCCGCCTTCTCGGAGCCGGGACACCAGACCCGGGCAGGTGGCGTCAGGAGAAGGGACATCCCAGGAGGGAGGGACTTCAAGAGGAAAGGCTCCCGGGGGACCTGCCGAGTTTGCTGGGAGCAGCGAGGGACCCAACCGCCTCTGCCACGCTCTGCCTTCCACTGTGCTCTAGAATTTCCAAACTTCCGGTGCCCGCGGCGGCAGGCAGCCCCCCATCTCACACTGCCCTGGAATAGAGGCTGGTGTGCTGGGGACCGGGGCCCGCTGCGAGTCCCCAGGGGCCCCGAGGACAGGTCGTTTTCCTGCTGTGTGTGCGCGTGCGTGTGTGCAAGGACTCAAGGCAGGCCCGTGGTGTGCAAGAGGCTTCCCCAGCGTCCGTGGGCAGGAAAAATGCGGCTGGTGAGCGCACGGCCCGGACCCGAGAAGCAGCAGCCCTGGGCTCCCCCTGCCCCCCCCCCCCCAGAGGCTGGGGGGGCTGGGCTCGCAGAAGGAGACTCTGCCGTTCACGTGAGGACCGAGAGAGTCCTGCTCCCGCTGAATCACAGCGCCCCCCTCCCGGGCCCGTCTGGAGTCTTCTCTCCAGAAGATGCCAGTTGGGCCCTAAGTCCTCTTCCCATAAGTGAGCCTCCAGCCCAGGACGGCTGAGGAGGGCGGCGGGTGCTGCCTCCCCTGCGCTTTGCCGTCCCCAAGAAAGGGCAGCTGGGATTGTACGGCCAAGATTCAGACAGGGCGGGGCGGGGGGGAGATGGGGGGTCTGAGGCCCCGTCAGGCTCATCGGGAAAAGGTCAGAACCCCAGAATGGGGCAGACAAGGGGCAGGGCGTGGGGGGTAGGGGGAGAGAGAGTGCATCTCCACCCTGGACGCAGAAGCGGGGGCCCCGGCCAGCGCCCCCCAAGAGGTCTGTGCCCGCGTGAAGGCCTGTGGTGGTCGCCTCCGTACGGGCCCCGGGAGTCCGGGGGAAGGAGCTGAGCACAGGGGCCCCCGGCTGCGGCCCAGATGTCTCCCTCGCGGCGACCAAACGTGCCAGTAGCCAGGCTCGGACAGTCCCAGGTTCTTGGCGTGTGCGCGCAGGGTGAGGCGGGGCGGGCTCCCTCCGAGGGTTAGAGCAGCGCAGTGAGGTTCGCCCGAGCGAGACCGAGGCTGACTCGGCCTCAGCGCGCAGGCGTCCAGCGTCAGCACGGCTGGACAGGGGGCAGACATGGGGCCGAGGGAGCTGCCCTGAGCGCAGAGAAGGTGACCTGAGGCTCGGTGCTGCGCCTGCCCCCCGCTGGCTTCCCGAGAACAACAGAGTAGCGACTAGCACCTTCGCTGGACCCACTCGCTGTGCACCGCCCCGTTCTGACCGCCCTCTCGGCACCGCCTGGCGTCCTTCCACGGCAGATGAGGGAGCTCCAGACCCTGTGTCCTCAGGTTTGCCTGGGTCCCCGCGGTCCTGCTGGCTGCTGGTCTCTGGGCTCGCTCACCCTGAACGTGGCATCGTGGCCAAGACAGAACTTGCGCAGGGGAAGGGGGCTTGAAGCAGGTGGTCCGGATCTGGGAAGCAGCCGTCACCAGCCCACACAGGTCCTTTATGACGCTTCCTCGAGGCCGACGGAACCGGTGCTCGGCATGCGCTGATGAGCAGAGTGAAGGCTGGGTTTCAGCTCCCGTTAGCCGTCTCATCCAGGCGCTCTTGTGCAGTGGACAGCTTGGACAACGGTGCTTGGCCCCCTGCTCCCGGGGCTCCCACTGGGTCCCATTACCACCCTCCCCCACTTGGCTGTTAGGGGCTCAGAGCACAAACCCAGTACCACCCAGGAAATGTGTCACCCTGGGAAGAGTGGTGGACTCATTGCCATGGCCCTGCTTGGTCCCTTTGCCCAAGTATTGTATCTTCCCATGTGCAAGGCTGAGCACCTCTGGCTTACTGCCCTCTACAGATGAGGGCACTTTGCCCGAGCTCACGCGGCCGAGCTGATGTGGCCGTTGGAGCCTAAGCTCCCCTCTCCTCCCAGGAGCTTCTCAGAGTTCCCACCAGGGAGAGGCGCCCACAGTTCTCTAGAACCTTCTCAAAGAGTTCCCACCAGGGAGCGGCGCCCACAGTTCTCTAGAACCTTCTCAAAGAGTTCCCACCAGGGAGCGGCGCCCACAGTTCTCTAGAACCTTCTCAAAGAGTTCCCACCAGGGAGCGGCGCCCACAGTTCTCTAGAACCTTCTCAAAGAGTTCCCACCAAGGAGCGGCGCCCACAGTTCTCTAGAACCTTCTCAAAGAGTTCCCACCAAGGGGCGGCCCCCACAGTTCTCTAGAACCTGTTCTTTCCCTTTTGGGATGAAGAAAAGGGGCCTCTAGGACCCCACACAGGACACGCCTCCCCTACTTCCTTGGCGCGTGGCCGGCTTGCCCCACAACTGCTCTTCGGGGACGAACAAGGGCGCCCCTCTTGCTCTGGGCAAGGCGGGGAGGCATCGGCGGTGGTGGGTGCTGCCCTGGCCACCGGGACTTCTCCCTGAGCTTGGGGCAAAGATACAGACATTCTCTTCCAAAATACCAAGCGAGTTCAAGGTCAGACGGGCCTGGCCGGGGAGAGCCTGTGTCCCTGACCCTTACAGCTGCTATTCTCAGTCTTGCCTGTACATCGGAACCCCCTGAAATCCAGAAGTACTGCATTGTAGACCTACGGATGGGGATGGTCGGGCCCCATCCCCAGAGACTGTGAGGTCACTGGTCAGGGGCGGGGTGCCAGCCTGTGTGTTTTTCAGACTCCCCAGGGGGTTGGCGGAGGTGAGAGCCGTGCTCACACCGATACCTGCCACACGGGAGGGACACCAGACTCTACCTGGAACTGAACTGTGTGCTAATCTGCTGAACGATTCAGGAACCCCCTGAGGAAACGCAGTACAGTTAGGTGAAGCCAGGCATGGAGCTTCCAGAAGCAGGGGACGGGGATGGGAGGGGGGGACTGATGTGGGGGGAGGTCGTCTTTGGAGCACTGAGACATAGGACACACACACAGGGGCCGTCAGGGTGCTGCAGGCCTGAACTCTCAGAAGGATGTCCACAAACCCAGGAACTTTCCAGAACCTGGGGCCGTGGTGGGGAGTGAGCTGAGGAACCGGGGTGGGGTGGTGGGGAGAGCATCTGGTCTGCTGGAGGCTGGAAGTGGCTGCAGGCAGGTAGCAGGTGTGATGGCGGCTGGGGAGGGGCCTGCCCCGGGGCGGAAGTTTAGGGGATTTCAGCTCAGCTGGAGGAAGAAGTCCTAGAGGAGCAGGCCCAGCTTGGTGCCAGCCTCCCGGGGAGGAGGGGTTCTGAGTGGGGGGAGACCCAGCTACCCACTGGGAGCCTGCCTGAGGCTGGCGCTGAGATCTGGGGCTCCGTGGTTCCTCGCGGTGTGGGGGCAGCGGCCCTGGCCTCCCCCCACTAGATGCTAGTCGTGCCCCCCATTACCAGAAAAGTCTCCAGACCTTGCCAAATACGGGGGACGGCAGGGGGGCGGCGGGAAGAGGGCCGAACAGTCCCCAGCCCCACCGAGAATGGAGAATCGCTGCCTAGAACAATGGCTGCTTTCGGGAACCCCCTGGGTGCTTTAATGCGGTCTGGGTCCAGCCCAGAGGTTGAAGTCATCGCGCTGGGGGAGCCCCAGGTGATCTGGGGGGCTGGGGTGGGGCGGGTTCGGATTGCCCCAGGGTGTTCTAACGGGGCGGGGGTTCTTCGAGCCCCCTTGGGGCGGCCTGTCTCTCACACTTGAGTCTGAAGAATCACCTGGGTGATGGCCCCAAAGAACGCGGCTCCGGTTAATTAGAAGCACCTGGAATTCTCAGGCGCCCTCAGGTGTGGGAGACGCAGAGCCCCTTGGCGGCCTGAGACTCCAGGGTGGCCAGGCGGCCACTAGGACCCCGGGCACCTCCCGCTGGGCTGCCTGCCGGCGGTCCGCCCGCCCCGCCCTCCCCTCCTCTTCCAGCCGGGGTCTGGGCCTCTGGCTCGCCTCCTCCCCCCTCCTCCCGGTGACATTATCCCAGTCACCCCCGCCCCGCCTCCCTCCTCTCCTCCCAGCCGGTGGCTCTCAGCGCCGGCTTGATTTAGTGGGCGTTGGAGGAGAAAGGCAGCTTGAAGAGTCACTAAGAGCCCCGTGCTCGCCAGCACTTATCTGGAAAGGAGGGGCCGGCAGCCCCGGGAGGGCGCGCTGGGGCGTGGGGAACACACCTCCCCGGCGGGGAGGGGGCGGCGCAAGCCCGCGAGGTCAGGGGCACCCCCACCCCCAGCGGGTGCGCAGCGGAGTGGAGGATGGGGGCTGCGCCTCCCTGCCACACCCCCGCCAGGGTGCCCCTGCAGTCGCCTCCCGCGGGCGGGGCTCGGCTCCTTGCAGCCCCAGGTCGGGGAGCTCGGAGACCCCAGGTCGGGAGAGGGGTCGGGTGGCTTCCCAGGGACGCGTCCTACAGGGCGGAGGAGGGCCCCCACCCCTAGCCCTTCGGTTGCCTGCCTGCCCTCCTCTCCGGGAGCCCGGCCCCCTCCTCCTCCCTGATGGAAAATACAAAAGGAAAATGCGCCAGTGCCCAGGTCCGGGGAGCCCCAGCCCGCGGGATGGAGAAATGAAAAGCGGCCCCAATTAGAGGCTTTGGTTCTGCAAACTTGATGCTCCGCACTTGAACTGTCACGGCGGAGCCTTAATTAGCAGCGGCGGGGGAGAGGTCAGGAACAACTCAGCAGTCCTGACAAGCGCGTTATCAAGTGCAGGGGAGCGGGGGCTGCCCGGGGAGCGGGCGGGGCCGCCGGGAGCGGGGAGGGCGGCGGGGGCGCCGCGGCGCGCGGGGGGCGGCGGGGAGGAGGCGCGCGGCCCGGCCGAGCGGGAAGGGAATAAAATGGTGGCTGCGAGGCGGCCGCGTAGCCGCGGCTGCTGGTGCGCGAAGCCTCCGGCGGGGGCGCGGGCGAGGGGGCGCGGGCGGCGCGGGGCGCTCCTGGGGGCGGCGTGACAGGCTGCTCGCCCCCCCTCCCCCCGCCCCGGCGCCGCGGCACCTCCCCTGAGTCCCCGCAGCAGGCAGACGGGGGCGCAGCGGGCAGGGCGCACGGAGGGCGGCCGCCCCCAGGAGTCCGAGGCTCCAACCCCCCCCCCCCCGCCCGGTTCCCCGTAGGGACATTCCGGGCTGCCCCGTGACCCCCGATCCCCTTGGCACCGCCGGGGTTCACAGCCCCAGCGCGCCTGGACGCCCCCCACCTCCCGCCGTTTGGTGACCCTCGCGCCCAGGCCGCTGGCGATGCCGGGCAGCTCCTCCTAGACCCCCTCCCCCCGAGCCCCCGCGGCCCTGGAGGGGGTGGCACACCATGCTGGGTGCGAAGACCTGGTCGAACCTGCTCCAGAGCCTCAGTAAGTGACGGGTCTGCCGCCGGTGGAGAGGGGGAGGGCCCGGGATGGAACTTTCTGGGGGCCCGCCGCCCACGCGCCCTGTCCTGTGACCCCGGATTAGCTCCAGGCCCAGGCACGTGCCCCCCAGGGACGCCTCCCAAGGCCTCCTCATCCTGTCAACTCAGAAGCCAATCGATTTATTATTATTATTATTTTTAAGTAGAAAAGCCCCATCTGCCGTGGGGCCAGGGTCTGGGGGATGAGAAGCTTGGGGAGTCCCCAGATTTTGTCCAGGGAGGTGGCTTGCCTGCCGCAACTGAGGGGCCTGTGGCCGCTTTGCAGCTGGGCCGCCCCGCATGCCTCCAGGACACCAGCCCTGGGGTGTGTGGTGCCGGGTGTTTGTTCCCCCTTGTGCACTATTTTGTCACAACCTGCGCCCCTCCCGAGCCATCATAGTGTCACCTGGGCCCGTCGGGGCCCTCTGAGCAGGCGAGCTTTCTCACCGTGTCAAGGCTGCGACCTCGAATTGCTGGTGGCTAGTTAGGTGGTGAGAAGGTAAGAAGGGCCGGGGAGGCTCCAGCCCCTTTTGGAGAGGGCAGACCCCTGAGGCCCAGGGGCACCCCTGTAAGCTGATGGTGTGCACGTGGCATTGGGCCCCCAGGTCCGGGGCTCCAGCCAAGGGCAGACGAGGGGGGTGACCGAGCGAAGGCCCTAGCGGACGGAAACCCAGGCTGGGCAGGTTCTCATCAGCTCAGCTCCCCACCCCTGCTAAAGGTTGGGCACCTTGACCTCCAGGTGCCCTTCCCCCGTGGCCTTCTCTTCCAGGTGGGCCAGTTTGGGGAGAGGGGACTGGCCAGTGGGACCTGATTGGCCCCAGGGCGCCGCCCCCCACTCTGAGCCCAGCCTCGGCTCACCCTGCTGGGGTCTCCCGGCCCCCCCCCCCCCCCCCCCCCCCCCCCCACCCAGCCCTGCGTCTCTCTGCGTATGCTTCTCCGCCTGTTTGAACTGCAGCTTTTAAAGCTTTTTGCCTTTTGAAAACTCGGGGGGGGGGGGAAGGGGGAGGGATGGCTTGTGGAGAGGTCATGAACAGTTGATGATTATAGTCCAGTGGGTAGAAAGAGCTTAAAACAAATCCCCGTCCATCAGATGTCGGCTTAGGTGGTTTCCAGAGCTTTCCTGGGGGGTGTCGGCGCGGGGGCCGCGGCTTAGACCCAGGTGGAGGCTTTTTTCCTCTCCGCCAAATGAGCCTACCCGGCTCCCCCTGAAGGGTTTGCTCGGCTCTCCTCTCCGCTGGCCCTTCCTCCTGCCCCCGAGGGGCCTCAGACGCCCCTGGCCGGCTGCATGCCCTTGGCCAGGTCACTCAGCACCTCGAGGACTTTGGTTTCCCCAGGGACCCCCAAATAGGCTGATTCTGGGGCCACGCGCTGCCATCTGCCCCAGCGGATGGTCGGACCGCAGGCTTCACACACCCGTGTCACCCGGTCTCTTTGGAGCTGCGAGGGCTTTACCTGGTTCCGAAGCCCAGTGGTAGCGACGGTGAGGGCTGTGCTGGGAAAAGGAGGCTGCGCGGGGAAGGGCCGGCTGGGTGATCCCACCCCCTTCTGACTGTTGCAGGTGAGGGAGCTGAGGCTCAGAGAGGTTCAGCTCACTGCTCATGGTCACACAGCTGGTGAGGTGGTGAGGGGAGAGATGATGGGGGCCCCGGGCAGTTCTACCCCAGGACCACGTCCCCCGCCACACACCCACGGCCCCAGAGAGCAGTCCCCGGCTCCATAGCAAATGGACGGCATCTGTCAGGTGCGAAGTGAGGGCCGCTGTGAGGACTGCCCCCGCCCGCCATGCAGCCTCTCCCCAGCTGAACCCTATGTCCTGTTGCGGGGGCTTGGCCGTTCTCATCTCTTAGCGCCGTGGCCGCTGGGGAGCCTGTTCTCTTAGCCCCCCGTGCTGCGTGACCTCGGGCAGGTGACCTCCCCTCTCTGTGCTGCAGTCCTCATCTGAGCAGGTGCTGTGGCTCTGCCCTCCTGGAAACACGCACCTGTCCAGTTAGGAACGGCACCTGCGGGCCATCAGCTTCGTCAGCTTCAGCTGGTGTTGCTTTTTCTTCCACCTGGAGAGGTCGTGGGGTGGATCGCCCCCAAAGTGGGGTTGGGATCACCTAGCCGCCTGCCAGTCTACAAGGGGCTGGGCTCTGGCGGGGGGGACAGGGCGCGGTCATTGTGTGCTGCAGTGAGAGGCGGGGGCAGCCAGCACCCGGCCTTGCGCCTGGGGCACCCCTGAGGGCCAGCAGGGGCTGACCTTCCCCGCTGCCGGTGCTGATGGGCCCGGACCAGCCTCCTCGGGCGGTGGGGGTGTTTATAAACCGAGAAGGTCTGGTGACAGCATCTCTGGCAGCGAGGAAGAGAAGTGGGGGTGGGGGGTGGCGTCGTTCGTGCTTTTGTTTTTCAGTAAGTAAACCAGACCAGCCATTTACAGGTTTGCAAGTAAGTTTTGCTTTATCTGGGGCGGGGATTCTCTGGAGGTCCTCGGCCAGGAAAGGAAGCTGCAGGTGAAGAAGCGGGTCGGAGCGGGTGGTTTAGGGTGGTTTAATCGCCAGACCTGGGCTCAGCGCTGGCTTGGGCGGCCTGCTGGCAATGCCGGGCCCTCGTTAGTTAGCCTGGGGCCCCTGACTGGTCCACGAGCTCGGAGGGCTTCGATTCCCCGATCTGCCTCCCTGGCTGTGTGTCTTTGGGTGAGAAGCCTAACCTCTCTGGGTCTCAGTTGTCTTCATCAACAAGGGGAGATCATAGCACCCATCATGGTCCAGGTAGTTATCGCTGTGCGACAGATTGTCCTCACGAAGGGGCTTAAAACAGCACATAGTTTGCTCTTGAGTCCGGGGCTGGTCGACCTCTCTCCACTTCCCGGACCCAGTCTCAGACCCGCGCGCCGTCCCTTCTGCTGCGTTCTAGTCTGGGGGACAGCCGCCAGAGCCCACCCAGGTTCGAGGGCAGGGGACACGCTTCGCCTCCAGAGGGGAAGAGGGTCAGAGAGTTTGTGGACGTGACTCGAAGCCCCCTCCCAGCTCCTCGGGGGGGTGGGGGGTTGGCCTGCGTGCTTAGTACGGGTCAACAGTACGCCAACTCAGAACTACTAAATGTCAGCGCTCCTCCGAGCTGGGTCCCGGAGAAACTCTGCATCTGGAGTGACCTGGGGGCCAGGGGGCCAGAGGAGAGCGTGTGGGAGGGCCGGCTCACCTGCTCCGTGTTAGGATTCTCTGCCCTTCCTTCCCCTTGTTTTTAGTGACCCTTGACCTTCAAAGCCTGCTCTTCACCTTTTCCTCCTGTCTCTGGCCTGAGTGCCACTCGTCCACCTCGAAAGTCTTGACAGAGGCCCCCCTCACCTCTCGGGTCTCTGATGTGTGTGCATTTAGGGACCCTTGAGCCACAAAAATGGGAGATTGCCTCAGTGGGACAGGGAAGAATCCAGAAGCAAATGCATGACCTTGGGCAAGCTCTTCCCTTCCTGAGCCTCCGTCTCCCTGACTCCCTGAGGAAGGGAGGAAGGGCCGGCCCAGCCTCCTGGGTCCTCACCTGGGACAGCTCCTCAGGGACAGGGAGGGCTGACTGACTCCCCCCCCCCCCCCAGCCCGCCATCTCCCTCCCGCCAATGGTCGTTAGGAACAGAAGCGGCGACAGAAATTGTCTTTTGCCTTCTATCAATATCTAAGAGTCTGCGATCTGGAGAAAATGGGGTAATGCTACCATTAGTATCCTGGTGACGTTTCGTAGGTGATCTTTATTGGGGGTACAGTGTCCCCCAAAGTTCAGGTCTACCCAGAACCTCAGAATGGGAGTGTTTTTGGAAATAGGCAATTAGGTGAGGATCTGGAGAGGTGATCTTCCTGGGTTCGGGTGGCCCTAAATCCCATGATTGGTGTCCTCATAAGAAATTAGGGAGGGGTGTCTGGGGGATCGGTCGGTTAAGTGCCTGACTATGGATTTCGGCTCTGGTCGTGATCTCGTGGTTCATGAGCTCGAGCCCCGCATCTGGCTCTGCGCGGACAGCGTGGAGCCTGCTTGGGATTCTCTGTCCCCTCTCTGCCCCTCCCCCTTCTCTCCCAAAATAAACTTTAAAAAGAAGCGGGAGAGAGTAAATTCTGTTGTTTTAAGGCACCAAGGTTATGGTCATTTATTGTTACAGCCCGAGGACACAAGCTTCCTCATTACTCTCCTTTTTCTATATCTGTAAACTGTGTTATGAGTAGAAATTCCATCTATTCCCACTAGCTCCGAGGACCCTGGTATTGTGAGGTGGCCAGAAGTACAGACGCACCTGGCTTTGGGGACCTGGGAGGCTGCGCTGTCACTTGCTCTCCGGTCCCCATTTCAGGCGAGAGAAATGAGCGGGTCTGGCAGAAAGGAAGACCTCTCCAGCCTGAGCGCACCGAGCCCGTCCCTGGCCCCATTTTAGCCGCCGCTCGTCACTGTGGAAGATTAGGGACGCCAGAGGCTTGGGGATGGGGTAGAGCGAGGAGCCTTTTGCCTGTCAGCCCCCCACACCGGGTCGCAGGTGCCCCGGGACCCCGTCCTCACTGTCGCCTCCAATGGCGGCAAGGGGCCTGGAGGCTTGTCACTCCTGTTCATCGCTGGCCCGAGAGGCTGTCCCCTCTGTCCCCAGGTCCCCTCCCTCTGGGGTCTGCTCTGCAGGAGCCCCGTCCATATTGTTGGGTGGCTTATCCCCTCTTAGCCTCTCCTAGAAGGCCAGCGACGTGGGCCAGCTGGTCTGTTCCCCACGACATCCCAGCACCCAGAATGTGCCAGAAGGCGTCGGACTGATCAGGACCCTTGGGGCCAGCGGGGCGTCTGCCTCCCTCACCTGACCAACGCCCCCGCACGCCCGGCCCTGGGCTCCGGGGAGCGAGCGCTTTGGCCGTGTAACTCGTACAGCAGCCATCAGCCGGTGCTGGGCAGATGTGGAAACTGAGGCGCAGAGCAGGGGCAGGCAGGGGCGGGGCTGGGCCCCTCAGGGTTCGGGGTTCGCTGCAGCCCGGCCCTCCCGCCCGCTGTGTCCCAGGATCTGACAGACACGGTGTTCGCCCTGTTCATCTCTGGTTTCCTCTGGTGCCTCTTGCCGGGATCCTCGGACGGGGGAGGGGGGGGCCTGAAGTCCCCTGGGGCAGAAAAGCAACTGAGTCCCAGGCGGGGAGCAGTGGGGATCTGTCGCCCCCGCCTCCGAGTGGAGAAGCCCCTGTGACCCAGCCAGTGTCTCTTCTGATCCGAGGCGATGCACAGCGTAACGGGTGGTGTTTGGTGCCTTCTTACGAGGAAGCAGAAGCCCAAACGGAACCTAGGGAAAAAAAGATAAAATAAAACCCAGTGAATTTTTAATAGCGATTATCTCCTGACACATAGCACGTTGCCATCTGGCCGACACAGAGGCCCACTGCAGCTTGGTGCCGGGGGGCGGGGCGGGGGCAGCGGGGGGGCTCCTGCTGGCAAGCCCAGGCAAAATTCCCCCGCCCCCGCCCCCTCCCCGTGTCGTAGACCCTCACCTGGTACCTGATGACCCTCCGTCCTCAGCTGACCTGAAGGGACAGCGGGGCTCCTGGCGTTCTGGCCGGAGCAAGTCCCCCTGGTCCGGGCCACACCGGGGGGTGGCCTGGGCCGGCCTGTGGAGGGCTCCTCCAGCCGTGGTTGCTAAGCGGCCCCTCGCGGTTGGCCCCCCCGGGTGGACCTTGACGGTTCAGGGGAGCAGTTTGTTCCCTTGTCCCTTGCAGATGTGAGGATGGGCGGTTCCGTGTGGACGCGCCGGGCACCCCCGTCGTCTCGGGCTGGGTGCTTTGTCGTGAGACTCTCGCTGCGTCCTCAGTAGGACATCAGGCGGCCTCCCTGCCCCCCCACGTGCCAGCTACACCCCCAGCTGCGACAACCAGGGGGGACGTCACCCCGTGTCCCCCAGGACGGCCGAATGGTCCCGGCTGAGAATCACTAGCTTAGGGTAAGTGGGGGGTTTGGGGGTTACCATAAAAAATCACAAACCGAGGGGCTTAAAACCACACGACTTTATCCTCTCCCAGCTCGGAGGCCGGGGTGCTGAGTCCAGGTGTCGCAGGGCCCCCCTCCCTCTGGGGTCTCCAGGGTACGATCCTTTTGTGGTTTCTCCGGCTCCGGGGGGGCTTCAGGCGTCCCCTGGCTTGTGGCCGCGTCCTTCCCGTCTCCGCCCGTGTGTCTTCATCTGCTGTCCTGTGTCCGAACTCCCTCACCTTATAAGGACACCGAGTCCTCACATCTGGGGCCCCTCTAATCCTGTATGACCTCATTTTATCTTGATTATATCTGCAAAGACTCCGCTTTTAAATAAGGTCACGTCCCGAGGTTCCAGGAGGACATGCATTTGGGGGGACACGACTCAGCCGAGGACGAGCTGCTGACAGCCCCCCCCCCGAACGGCCAGCTGGGCTGCAGGGGGCGCCTTCCGCGCAGGCAGTGGCCGTGAGCTGAGGTTTAAGACCCGGGTCCACCTGGAGAGAAGGTGGGGGGGCCCAGGGGTGGAGGCCCCTCTGCTGCCCCTTCTGGGCCCCTGTGGAGAGGCAGGTGGTGGCAAACCCGTGTCACAGAGCTGGGACCTCCCTAAGGCCCCCCCGCAGTGTTTGCAGGAGCCCGGGGTGGGCTCAGCCCACAGGTTTGGGTCCAGGGCTGGTCCTGTCGCTTCATGGCACCTCCTGTGGTTGAATTGTCCCTCCAGGAAAGATACATTCACATCCCAGCCCCTGGTGCCCGTGAACGTGGCCTTATTTGGAAGTAGGGCCCTTACGGACGTGATAGGGTTGGGACAAGGTCGTATTGGGCTGTGACCGCCCCGATCCAGTGACCGGTGTCATACATGGTGACAAGCACGTTCGGTAGGATCCCTTGTAGCCAGGGCCACGTGGGTTGGAGGGCCGCGTCCGCAAGCCAAGGACGACAGCAGGAGCTGGGAGAGGCAGGGAGGGCGTCCGCCACCGAGAGCCTTCGGAGGGAAGGCGGACCCGCCGCCTCGCCTGGGGCTTCGGGCCCCGCACCCGGAGGGCATAGCTTGCTGTGTATTGAGCCCCCAGCGTCTGGAAGTTTGCTGAGTCAGCCCCGGGGCGCTGATGCCCCACGTCCCAAGAGGGACCGAGGACTTCGGTCTCCCTCACCCGCTTCGACAGTGCTGCGTTCCCCCAGGAGTCTGTGTTTCCGGGGCGGCCAAGGCAAGGTCGCCCTCCCCGGATGCCGGCTTCCCGGGGGCCACATCCCTGCTGGACGGGGAACCACCGGCCCCTGACCTCCTCCTAAGGGCTCAGAATCCTCTGGTCGCAGGGCGGGGTGGCCAGGGCACCACACCGGGCTTGAGAAGGAGAGGGAGCCCGAGAATCCACCTTTCCGTGAAATATTTGAGGTCCCCTCCAGGCCTCTGCAGCGGCCCCGCGGCGAAGGATGAGGTTTCCGAAGCCGTTGGCCGTTGCGTGAGCCCAGGTGAGGCGACTGGCCTGGAACCGAGGTCCGGGGAGCTGTGCCTGCCTCTCCTGGGCTCTCTGGACGTCCCTGCCGCCCCCAGCCCCCCCCAGCCGGGGCTCCCCCTCCCCACTATGGCTGCAGGGGCGAGGCTGGAGCAGAGAGAGGCTGAGGGAGAGGGCTCCGGGCAGGGCTGGCGAGGCAGAGCCCTGAGTGGGGAACAGGTTTGAAATGTTCAAGAAATCGCACGGGTACCGGTGGCCGGGGCAGCAGGAGAGGAGGGGGCGGGCGTGGGTGCCGTGGCGCCCAGGACGCGGCCTGCACTGGGGTCCAGGCGGGGGCCCTGGGAGGTTTCCAGCAGAGGCGGGGACGTGGGCCAGCCTCCCTTCCCCCAGGTGCCCTGGCCTCGTGCGGAGGGTGGAGCCGGGGGCCAGGGCGTTTGGCTGCTGCACCAGGCTGGGGGAGGGGCGCAGGGGGCTGGGTGGGCAGGAAAGGAGAGGCATCGGTTTGGACTGTCCTCTGGGGAAGAGTGACCCGGGCCTGGCCGCCTGCTCTCTGACCGATTACGCGTTTCTGACGGTGTCGTCTTCGCAAACAGCCGCCTCCCTCCGCGCCCTCCTCCCCACCCGACCGTGCTGACCACGCTGTTCCCACGAGCACGGAGACCAGCTAAGAGGTGCAGGGAGGGAGGCGGCGGGCAGGCAGCCGGGGTGCTAGAAGGACGTTTCGTTTCTCCGCCTGCGGCCTTGTCCACAGTTACACCTGAGTGCCTCTCGCGGATGGTCTCTGCCCGCTGCGGGGAGAGCTGTCCCTGCCTGTCATCTCTTGCCACCGTCTCCCCTCCGCCCTCCTCCCCCAGGGCTGGGGGACGGGGATGCTGTGATGTCCCTGTGCCCGTTTCCAAAACGAGTGTTGCCTCGACGGCCCACGCTTCGGTCCTGACCCCCTGTGACGTATGGGACGAGCCGCGCGGCGCTGCTGGGTCCGAGGCCCGGGCTTCGGCGTCTGAATCCTGCCCGAGCCTCCTGCTTGGCTCTGTTCTCTAGGCGGCTCTGGCTTCCCTCCCGATTCGGGCAGGGGGGTGGGGTGGGGGAGACCCCACCTCCTCCGGGCCACAGTTTAATGTGGCCCGGGGACGATCTACTGTGACTTGCAGTGACATTTCCCGTGGATTAATCGACCCGCTCCAGGGCCTCCTGACTCCTGGGGACTTGGCGCCCCCTCCGTGGCCAGAATCCTGACTCTTCCATCTCCTTCACCCTTCTCTGCCCTCATCAGACAGGTGCCCGCCCCCGGGGCAGCCGATTTGCAGGGAAGTGTGAGTGCAGACGCATCTTGGTAAATCTTTAATCCACGAGGGCTCCGCAAAGCTGCCTTCCCTGGCGGGTGGGCAGATTGGCGTCACCAGACCATGCACAGCCAGCCCGAACGCAGCTTCTGGGGCTCTTCCTCCTGCAAGGGGCGGGGGGGGGGGGGGCTGGCTACGTCTGGACCCCTGCACGCTCGGCCACCAGCTGCCCCTAGGGGTGCAGAAAGGTGTCCGGAGGCAGGAGCCTGGTCAGACTGAGGCAGAGACAGACTTCTGTCTCAGACCCATCACGATGCTGGGGGTGTTCCTTAATACCGGCCCAGCCCTCAGAGGCGGGTTTACTGTCACATGTGTGCAGTGTCTGCTGCGCCGGCCAGTTCAGGACCCCACATCCATCCGTGGCTTCTGAAGCCCATGTCTGGTGGCTGAGCCTGTGAATTTCCGGGCAGGAAGTTGGCGGGAGGAAATGAGGCTCTTGCTTCTGCTGCAGAAGAGGAGGAATGAGGGGGTGCCTGGAGGTGGGGGGGCTCAGTCGGTGAAGCATCCGACTTCGGCTCAGGTCATGATCCCACAGTTTGTGAGTTGGAGCCCCGCGTCGGGATCTGTGCTGACAGCTCAGAGCCTGGAGCCTGTTTCAGATTCTGTGTCTCCCTCTCTCTCTGACCCTCCCCCACTCGCGCTCTGTCTCAAAAATAAATATTAAAAAAAAAAAAGGCAACCAGTGGGAAATATTCTTGAGGCGTGCAAGGCTCCTGTCTAAGCACATAACAGTCTCCCTGCGGGCCTGAGGTGCCCGGAGGGGGTTCCTCGGTAATTTGGAGGAACCCACCTAGGTTGGGATGCCAGCGAGAAGGGATGGCAGGACCTCCTTGCACCTTCTAAGCCTCCACCCGCGTGCACACGTCCGACAGTCCCAAATAAGGCAGGCGCTGTGCGACCTGGGATAGCACCTTACGTTTTATTTCATTGCATTTCATTTTATATTTGTATTTATTTGTTTATTTTTTGGAAGAGCGTGCAAACATAAGCAGGTTCCACGTGCAGAGCCTGATGCGGGGCTCAGACTCACGACTGTGAGATCATGACCTGAGCTGAAATCAAGAGTAGGGTGCTTACCCGACTAAGCCACCCGGGTGCCCCAGCGTGTTGCGTTTTAAACTGCACATTGTCACAGCCCAGTGGGGACATCTTACGTGTTCGGGGGACAGAACAGAACAGGGAGATTTCTATCACCCCAGATGGAGGTCCTGTCTGTCTCATGGCCTTTGCACATGCTGTTCCCACTTTCTGTAATGCTGTTCCCTGCTGACCCCAGCTTTTCCTCCAAATGGGCATTTTTTTGGCCTACTTGGTAAAACGATGCAATCATGGGATTTCCAGATGCTGTGCGTCTCCCTGCTGAGCTGGGCCAAGCCACGGCAAGGGGTGGGGCAGCTCTTTGATTTCCCCAGTGCCTGGAACGTGTATGCAGGAGGTGCCCAGTAATGATCCTGGGCAAATACTTCGTGTGTTTCCCAACTCTTGAGCCCAAACTGAAACTATGGGAGACCTTCCTCTGCGCGCTGGCTGCCGGCGAGCATACCCTGCTGGCCAGGGCCGCCTTCCACTCGGTGGCCCCCGTGGGCGCTTCCGCCTCCACCCTTGTGTGCGTGACAAGCCTCCTGGGCCCTTGGGAGTCACCTGCTGGACACAGACTAGGCTCACGGGTTTGAGTTGATTTAGCAGTTGCACTGAGATGTGTTTCACGTACCTTACAGTTCACCCCTTAGAGCCTACGCGTCCGGGGTTCTTACCCAGTTACGAGCTCGTGCGGCCGTTGCCACGGTGTCCTTCGCACACTTTCATCAGCCCGCCGAGAAGCCCGGTACCCGTCCGCTGTCACCCCTGTCTCCCCCCAGCCCCTGCAGCCATCAGTCTGCTCTCCCCCTGTGGATTTACCCATTCCGGGCATTTCCCACAAATGGAACCCTAAGATGGGCAGCCTTGTGTGTCTGCCCTTGAAAGAGGCCGTGTTTCCCAGGCTTGTCCTGTGGGACGGCCTTCCGTTTCGCGGCTGGGTAGTACTCTGGGTGTTAGGTGTCCCTGCCACCGCGGGGGCACATTTGGGTGCTTTCCACGTTTCGGCTGCCGTGGACGTGTCTGTACAGGTTTCGTGGGACGTCTGTTCTGGTTTTCTGGGCTTGCAGCTGTTTCACTGGTGCCCCACCCCCCCTGCTCTGGGGGTTTCCCGTTGGCGGGGCCGCTGGGGGTGTCTGTTGTCACAGCGGAGTGACCGTTTCCCGCCTGTCACCTGGTGCCTGGATGCTGGCCCTGGGCGTTCGCAGCAGCCTCTGGACACACAGTACACAGTGGGGAAACTGAGGCCAGGGCCACCTGCTTGTGGCTGCAGTGCTGGGATTTCTTTCCTCCTCAGGGCTCTCTGGCCCTGTTTCCAGATCGGAGGACCCAGAGCTGGAGGGCCACCAGGTGCTTGAGATGGCCGAGCAGGAAGCGGTGTGGGGGGGGAGCAGGGGTGGGGGAGCAGTGTGGGGGGAGTGGGGGGCCCCTCTAGTGGCTCCTGGGTCCTGGCTGCTCCCAAGCCCGTGTTTGAAACCCTCAGACTGTCACAACGCCCCCCATGAAGTCTGGACTGGCACCGTTCCCATTTGACAGTTGGGGAAACTGAGGCACGAGAGGCCAAGTCACGTGCCTTGGTCATCAGCCTTAGGTGTCGGGGCGGGGGGGGGGCCAGGGCGGAACTCGGGCACCCTCGATCCCCCGACATGCCCCGTGGGGATGGTGCAGGTGTTTGCACGGGGACACCGGGAAGTTGTGGGGCCCCGCTGACTGGGCGAGGTGAGACTGTGTTGTTCAGAGTCTTGTGTCTCAGTTTCCTTTTTTTTTAATGTTTATTTCTGAGAGCGAGAATGCATGCAGTGGGAAGGGGGAGGGGCAGAGAGAGGAGACCGAGGATCCAAAGAGTGTTCTATGCTGACAACACAGAGCCTGACATGGACTCGAACCCGCGAGCCATGAGATCACGACCTGAGCTGACGTCGGACGCTTCACCGACTGACCCCCAGGTGCCCCCGTGTCTCCGTCTCTTACTGGCCGTGTGACTGGGGCAAGTCTGGGCCCTCTGTAAGCCTCTGTCCCCCGTCTCTTGTCTGCTCCCAGGTCCCCGGGGAGCCCTGCTGTGGTCACCCCCGTTCCTGAGCTCAGCTCCTTGGGACTTGATGCTCCTGGGGGACCCGGCGGAGCCCCTCCCACCCCTCACCAGCCCCCAGTGTCCTGGCAGCCTGTCCCTGCTCTGCCTTGGGTGTCTGCCCTCCTGGGGGACGGAGCAGGGACCAGCCACTGAGTGGTGTTGCTTGTACGGCACGGGTGATGAGTGGTGGGGGCGGCCGAGGCTCCCCGGGAAGGGTAGGGGCCGGGCTGGGTGGCCGGCACTGCCGGGGAGGGGGTCCCGGGCCCCCAGCCTTTTCCTGCTTGGCACCTCCCGGCACCCCCTCCCTGATGTTCCAGCCTGTGGCTCGGGGCCCTCCCCCACCTCTCTCTGCTCTGAAATAACGGCTCCCCTTCCCCCCCAGCAGCTGGGTCCCCACCGGGCCGGCTGCCCCCAGGGAGCCGCGTGTGCAGAGTCCGGCGGTCTCCGCCTCATCAGCGCCTCCGGGGACCTCCTGTGCGCACATTTCAGTTTCGGTTTTTAGCTTCTGCCCTTGCCCCCTCCCTGGGCCGGATGGCTTCCCACCTGGGCCTTCATGCCCCAGCCTCAGCCGACCCCCACGCCTGCTCTTCCTCAAACAGCCAAGCCTCCCGGGCTCGAGCCCGGGCCCTGCCGCCGGCCAGCTGGGCAGCCTCAGCCTGTGGCTCGGCCGCTGTGCCTCAGTTTCCCTTCCTGTAAACCGGAGAGGAAGCCACCTCCCTTGTTGAACGGGCGCTCAGCGCGTGTCTGGCTCACGGCCGCCAGTTCCCGTGGTGGGAGACGTGATGGTTAACTTGGGGCGCGGGGGGGCCTGAGAATTCTGAGGGCGTCCATTTCCTAGATGGGTGGGGGTGGAGGGCACTCCAGGTGAAGGGAGCCCCGGGCAAGGAACTGAAGTCCCTGCTTCGCAGCTGCTCCTCCCAGGCGGGCGGTTCCTGGAGACGTTTTACGGGAGCCGAAATCCTGCGCGCGTGCCAGGGTTGGGCCGGTCCCCACCCGCTTGCTGGCAGGGCCCTGCTGCTGGAGCTTCGGAGGGCCCGCCCCGCGCCCCGGGCCCCGCGCCCCGGGCCCTGGGGTGGCCAGTGCCGTGCGTCCCGGCAGCTGTAGCGGGCTTCTGTTTCCGCTGCCCTTTTTCAGGCCAGGAAACCGAGCCCCTGAGCCGTTGCTTGTGACTCGGCTGAGGTTGAACAGCCGGTGGGGGGGTGACAGAGACGGGACGCGGCCCAGCGCCCTGCCCCCGCGTCCGCCCCGTAGCTGTAGTGCTTGAGGCATCCGTGGACAGGCTGGCCCTTCGCTGCCAGGCCTGGGGGCTTGGTGTCAGGGGACCTGGGGGGGGAGGGGACGGGTGACCCAGCCTGCGTCATTTCGCCCCCGGCCTTCACATCCTCCCCCGTGAGAGGGCTGGGAGGGGCCGAGTGCCCCCCACGCTCTGGCTGTTGCGACTACCTGGAGAAGAGCAGGGCCACAAACCGCCAGAACATTCCAGAGGCTCTGCTGATGAATCACTCCATTCTGCTCCTGAGACCATTATTCCGCAACATGTTAACTAACATGGATTGGGCGGGGGGAAGAACATTCCAGAAGTCTGCCAATGGGCTGCACTTAATCTGGGGCGCCCTGGGTGATGGTCCGTTCCGCCAGGTGAGAGAGACGCGGGGTCGGGGGACCGGGTGCGGGGCCTGGCCAGGCGGTGAGGCGCGGATGTCCAGAGGGCCTGAGGCTCGGCTCCGAGCAGCCTGGGCTCAGATCCCACCCCCCCCCCCGTTCCTTACCACTTGTGTGACCCTGAGTGAGTCATTCAACCACTCTGTGCCTCAGTTTCCCCTCCGTAAACCACAGGTCACGGTGGTCCTCACCTGTGGGGCTGATACGACCTCTGAGTCACAAGGGCAGGAAGTGCCCGGTCGGCGAGACTCCGTTTATGCGTCATACGGTAGCCGCTCTCGCGTCCCGCCCGGGTGGGCGGCCGGAAGGGGACACCAGGAGGGCGTGGGCGCAGAGGAGTGTCTGCAGCTCAGTCCCCTCACTGTGACCTTCAGCCCTGAGCGAGTCCGTCAACCTCCCTGTGCCTCAGTGTCCCCGTCCGTAGTCAGGGTGGGAAGGGGCCGCCGTGAGGCCTGGAAGGGCCCCTCCGGTGCCCGAGCCCCGTCCCGGGCCTGGCCCACAGCAGGTGCCGGCGAGCGGTCATTTCCAGCCCCCGCCACGCCCAGCCCGAGGCCGCGGTCCCGGCCCACCTGGCGGTTCCCGCGGATCGAGTGTCGCGGAGGCGGCAGGCCGAGACCGGGGCCCCCTGGCACCCCCCGCCCCCCTGCACACACCTGAGAACCTGCTGGCGGGCGTGTTTGCTTAATTAATTGGCTTTGCGAGAGGGAGCCCGTCCCCGCGTAAACCTACCTACGAGCAGGCTCCCCGCCGGATGCAGCGAATGCAAGACTAGACTTTAAATAAGGGTGCGGCTGCTGGTTGAATAATTGAAGAGCGGGGAGGAAACGGCAGCCCTCGGTGCAATATCCGCGCTCCGTCCCGGCCGCGGCCAGCCGGCTCCCGGGCGGTCCCTGGCCACACGCGGCTCCTGCCGCGACAGCCCCTTGGCCCACAGGACGGAGAGGCTTTGAGCCCTGCGTGCTGGTTGAAACCCCCCAGCTTCCGCCGGGAGAGGGGTGTCGATCGAGTGCCCCCATTTCGCAGATTGGGAAACCGAGGCTGTGGTGGTTAAGAGGCAGAGTGAGCTGAGCCTAGCGAAGCGGGTGCTGGGGTCTGGGTCTGTGGGTGCTCCGGTCCATCTCGTGTTGTGCGGGGGTGTCATCTGGGTGTAGTTTCCTCTGTTCTGATCCTTCTCACGTGCAGTGAGGGGGCCCTCGCGCCTCTCCTGCCTTTGCGAACCCCCTTTGAACAAAGGAAGCAGGTGTCGCGGGCCCACGGGCCCCAGAGGGTTCGAGGTTGGGGTACTCACTTCCGTTCCTGCTTGTAAGTGACGCTTCCTTCTGGGCATAAGCTGGTTTTCTAAAGAAATTAGTTGATGTGAATTATCTCCCCAGGAACAAAACAACCAGGTGATTTGAAGTTGTAAGTAAGTAATGGGGGGGGGTGCGCTGACGCAGTGGCGGTCACGTGTGGCCCTTGCAGGACGAACCACGGAGAGACCACGTCGTGGATCGTGACAGTGGACCTCAGCCCCTCCTGCGAGCCGGGCCGGTGGGAATGGCCCGCCTTCCTCGTAACCTTCCGGGGCGGGTTGAGATGTTCTCGAGCTTCGCAGATGGGGAAACCGAGGCACAGACAGGCTAAGCAGCCTGTGTCACGCAGCAGAGTGGGGACCCCCTGCTTTCTCTGCAGCCGGCTCTCCTGTCCTGCTGTCTGTCTGTGCAGCCCCTCCGGCTCACGGCCTCCGCTCACCCGAGACTGGGGTGCCCCCTCCCCTGCGCTTGCCCCCAAGAGGAGGCATATTCAGCCCTGACTCCTCAGCTCCTGTCCCTGGCGCCGGGCCAGGTCACCCACTGCCCAGATGGCATGTGAGGGTCACTTCCGCCACCGCAGACAAAGGCAAGATGTATCATTTTCAGAAAACCAAGTGGAACATTCCGGGCAACATCCACGCTCTCCATGCCTCCCCAGGCAAGTCGGGGTGGGGGGCGGGGGCAGTCTGAGCCTACGGAGAGGCACCTTGGGGCCACCCACCCATGCTTTCCAGCCCCTACCTGTGGCCCAGAGAGGGAGAGCGTCTTGGCCGTAGTCACGCAGCGGGGCCGGGCCTTGGGTCCAGACCTGGCGCAGCCTGTTCTCGAAATAGGGGAAGTGGAGCGCTCTGTGCTCCTTCCCGCCCCCCTGCCCGCACCTGCCTTTATTGCATTTTCGGCGCAGGGAAGGGGGGAGGGAGGCGGCCCCTGAGTGCCGTGTCTGCCCGCGGGAGGGAGGGCACCCTCCACCCGCAGCCCTGCTCCACGGCCGCATTAAGGACAGATGGATTACAGCTAATGAGCCTGCTCGCGCCATTAACACTCGAGAGCCTTCCCGGGATGAAAGCCGCGCGCAGCCCGCCGGGGCCGGCTTGTCACTCGCGGTGGCGCCCGGGCGCCAGGCCGCGTGTCCGTGTGCCCTAATTGTTCCTGTAATTGGGAGCCTGATGCCAGCCTCCCCGGGGAGGGCCGGCCGGCGGGAGCTGCCCACCGCGCCCCCGCCCCGCCGCTCCCACCCGCCTCACCCCTGCCCAGCCTGGCCCCGGGGGCCCCTCCTGCTCCTCCGACACCACAAGAGGGGAGAATGGCCCCCTTGCACCCGCGCCGTGTCCTGAGCCCGGCCTGGGGGTGCCGCGCCTCCACGGAGCCCCCTTCCTGTCCTGGTGCTGCCTGCAGGCCAGCAGCCGGAGCGCCGCAGAGCCGTGGGGGGCTGCCCGGCCCCACACGCGGCCTCCGTCGTCTGCTCACACAGCACTCACACTCAGTGCTCACACTCACAGCACTCACACTCACAGCACTCATACTCACACAGCACTCACACTCACAGCACTCACCCGCACACAGCGATCACACTCATGCACAGAACTCACATGCACAGTGCTCACCCGTGCATAGCACTCACACGTGCACAGGAATCACCCGTGCACAGCCCTCACACGTGCATGGGACTCATGTGCACAGCACTCACACTCGTGCACAGGACTCACATGCACAGCGTTCACACTCCTGTATAGTACTCATACGCGCACAGTGCTCACATGTGCACAAGACACATGCACAGCACTCACACTCAGCGCTCACACTCACAGCACTCACACTTGTGTAGAGAGCTCACACATGCACAGCACTCACCCGCACACAGAGATCACACTCATGCACAGAACTCACCCGTGTACAGTGCTCACACATGCATGGGACTCATGCGCATAGCACTCACACTCGTGCACAGGACTCACATGCACAGCATTCACACTCGCATACAGTACTCACATGTGCACAGTGTTCACACGTGCTCTCTGGGCGGCTGACCCTCCCACCCAGCGGCCCCGCTGCATGAAGGGCCAGGGTGCTATTGCTGTTGGTGAGTCAGCGCCAGGCGGGTTCGGGAGGGCGTCACGGTTCTGAACCAGTGTGGTCCTGCCTCTGTGCGAAACCCTCTGTGGCTCCCGTGGCCGCTGGCACCGCCCTGCCCCCCCCCCACGCCCCCTCGCGCAGCCCTGTCCTCACCTCCTGCCCCCGGCTCGCGCCCACCCCCATAGCACTGGGACCGGAGAGAGGGACCCGGCTGTCCCCGGTTGGCAGGCTTCGGTTCTGAGGGCCAGCTGCTCCGTGTGCGCTTGTTGGAAAGAGTTTAGGTGCTGCTGGATGTAGGCGGCAGAATTCAGGCTAAAACAGAACTTGTTTTACCGGGTCCTCGTGCGCCCAGGGCCGTGTCCTCGGGGGAGAGGCAGAGGGCCCTGTCTCCATTTGGTGTTGTGGACCCAGCTCTGCTCAGTGCTGATGAGCGCCCAGGGGAATCGAGCACAGGGATCTTTCAGCGTCCTAGAGATTCCAGAAGGTTCCAGACACCAGCTCTGCCCCTCGGCAGTTGGGAAGAGGAGCCAGCCGGGCCAGTGCACCCTGAACGGTCCGGGTAGCGGCAGCGCCCGACCGTCACCGCCTCCCCCTGCGGGGAGAGCGCGGTGTTCACTCAGACCCGGGCGGGAGCCCAGAAGGGGCATGCCCACCTTGCCCGGCGAGCTTTGCCTTCCTGCCCGGCTCTGGAGAGCTCAGTCAGACACGAGCGTGGAAGTTCATGTACCATCTTTGCAGACCTGGGTTCTGGGGCCCCTACGGCTCATCCCAGCCGTGAGGGGTCGTGTCTGAGAAGCCTGGTGACCTTCGTCTATATTTGCACCCTGGACAGATCGATCTGACAAACACTGAGGGCTCGTGCGAGCCAGGCAGGTGCGGACTCACTTCGGTCTCCTGGGAACCTCCTGACCACTTCCACTTTTGTCTGTATGTCACAGGTGGGGAAACGGAGGCACAGAGAGGCTCGGCGACTTGCCCAGGTCACACAGCTGGGAATGGCATGGCAAGCCAGGGTTTGAACATAGGTAGTCTGGCTCCCAGATTGACATGCCCCCCCCCCTCAGCTGTGCTGCCTGGACTAGAAAGAAGGAGGGAGCTGGGCGCCCCGAGGCCAGGGTCTCTGTCACTCATTCGTTTGTTCACCCATCCAACACCTATCAGAGCCTGCAGGGCTCCAGACAGGGTGTTAATCTCTAGGAAGCTCAAGGTCAAGTTGAGAGAGAATCCCGGCGTATCCCTCCCACAGCGTATGCGGACATCCTGCTCCCCGCCAAGTACTAAACTGACGAGTTTGGTTACAGAGCGCTCCTCGCCAAGGCACCTGCTCATGGCGGGAACTGCCTCGAGAGCAGGAAGTACAAGAAGCTATAGGCGCAGGCTCCCCGGAGGCCAGGAGGTTGTACTGGGTTTTGAAGCATGCATAGGAGTCTGTGAGGTCAAGAACAGAGGACAGAGTGTGTGAAACCCTGTGAGGGCTCTGGGAAACGTTCGAGCCGACCAGAGCATCAGACAAGAGCAAGAATTTGGCAAGCGTGGGGAGAGGGGGTGAAAGACCTGTTAGGGTCGAGACGGGGCCGGACCCGGGAGCTGGTGCACAGTTGGGTCAGCGATGGGGGAGGGCAGGTGAGCCACAGCCGACTGCAGACTCCAAGCCCCGATCGGCTGTGATAGCCAATCAAAGCCCTGTGTGCTTTTAATATTTTTATCTTTACTTTTTTTTTTTGCGTCGATCCTTCGTGCCCATGGCATGAAATAGATGAGAAAAACTCTCGAACTCTGTCCGGCAGAACCGTGGGCAGCGGTGGAAGATATTTCACAGCTGTTCGGTCCACGGTGGTCACTGCATACGTGCGGCTTGTGTGCCTGAGGAAGGGAATTTTAAATTGTATTTAGTTCTAAATAGTTACTTTGAATTTAAATTACCGCCTGTGGCTAGTGGCTACTGTCCCAGGCAGCAGGGCTCTGGGGTGGAAATAAAGCCCCCTCTCCGCCCCCAGCCACCCCTTCGCCCGTCTTGCTGGGCTTTGAGCAGGGCCCGTGTGATTGTTCTGAACAAGGGCTTTGCCACAAGATTGTTTGCTGTCCCTTCTCTCCGCCGCCCTTGCTTCTCCGTGGGCGCCGTGGGCTCACTCCAGCCGCTGAAGGAGCCCGCCAGGGGACCCGGGTGTGGGGTGCTCATGGCCGGGGTGCCCGCCCTGCCTCTGCGGGTGCTCAGAACAGGCTGTAGAAGGCTGTGGGCAGAGCTGGAGGTGACCCCCCCCCCGGCCCCGCTGAGCCTTGCCTCTCTGGTTCAGTTACTGAACGGCCCCCACTTTTCTTTGGACGCGGGTGGGTCCTGCACGCTGCACCGCCGGAGGGGTGGCTCGGGTTCTGTCTGTGCCGGGGTGAATAGCGCACCCCGATATTCTCACCCACCCAGAACCGCAGGATGGGACCTTACTTGGAAATGGGGCATTGGCAGATGTGACGGAGGTAAGATGCTGACTGGGGCGGGCCCTACATGCAATGATCTCCTCGTAGCAGGACGGAGGTGGAGGGAGGCGGCCACAGCGCAGGACGTCCGGAGCCCCCCGAAGCCGGAAGGGGCAGGAAGGAGCCTTCTCTGGAGCCTTTGGAGGGAGTGTGGCCCTGCTGACACCTCAGTGCCAGGCTTCTGGCTCCCCAGAACGGGAAGGAATGAATTTCTGTTGTCTGTGGCCCCGGGCAGCATACAGGAGGCCTGGTGGCACTGGCCTGTCCTTGGCCGCCTGATGGCCCCTTGCTGGGGTCCCCCCGTGCTGGACTGTGCCCTAACTCCATGCTGAGCGTGCTGAAGCTCCCAGAAACCCCTCGGGTCTTCCCTCCAGCTGGACGAGGTACACACCGCACACTCGCAGTGGCGTTCAGTGTCCTCTGAGGTTTGTCAGAGACTGTTTTTCACGCTCCGTGGCCTCGGTTTCCTCCTCCGGACAAAGGAAGCACAGAGCCGGGGACATGATGTCTGGAGGGGCCCAGATTACCACCTCGACCTTCATTAGGGTCAGCCCCGCCCGGCTTCCAGAGGCGAGCAGCTCGGATGAGAGGGGAGCAGGTGGGAGGTGGGGGGGGCGGCCGTGGACGCTGTGGCCATGGTGACGCCAGCCCTCGCCCAGCCGGGCTCACCCCCGTCAGCCACCAGCCCTCGCCACCCTCTCCAAGGTGCCGGGCCAGCCCTGCCAGTGGGAGGGTCGCTCTGCGTGGAGGCGACACGCCGAGCCGCTGGTGCTGTGGCCGCCCCGACTCTGGTCCCGGGGCCAGGCGGGAGGGTGTCGCCGGCCCCCCGGCCTCAGCTCCCAGCGCCAAATCCATCAATATAAGAGGAGGCTCCGTGCAGTAATAGCGTGGGGCCTGCCGGGCAATTGATTTAAATCATTTTATAGAGAACCTATGTAAAATAAAAAGCCTTTAATCACATTTGTATCCATTTCCAGGCTCAGTAAATCAATTTGAATTGAGCTGGGTGCCACGGTTACAGCTGATTAGCGTGTGTATATATGGTCAAATTAAGGCCGGCCGGGCCTGCCGGATCGGGGCGCAGCCATTAGCTCCTGCCTGAGCCACGCGTGGGGGAGGGGCGCGGGGGAGGGGCGCAGAGACCCCAGCCTGGACCCTGACCACAGCGAGGACCCCTCTCCTCCTCACCGCACCCTCCTGGGGACCCCCAGCTGACCTCCAAGGGCCCCTGTGGGTGCCCTGAGGGGTGGGCCCCACGCACCCATCACCCCAGTGGCGGCGTCCGCGCCGGGGACAGAGCCCTTCCAGCAGCTTCTCTGCAGCCGAGCCTGGTGCCTCCCTGCCCATGCCCTTGCCGCAGTCTCAGGGCAGCGGGCACAGATTGGCGCCACCTCTGGCTGTGTCCCTGGGGCCCCGAGGAAAGGGACACGGGATCCGTTTACTTCTAACCTGATCTCTGTGGAGCGCCAGGGCCACGTGGGAACCACACACGTGGCAACAACCCCGCCCTGGAGCGGACGCCGAGCCCAGGCTGCGTTGGGGCCGTGGGGCTGGGAAGACGCGGCTGCAGAGTGGAGAGGCGCGGGGGTCAGGAGGCGGGTGTTGGGGTGAGGATTTGTGGGCGGGGCTCGCGGGTACAGGGACAGGCTGCCGCACAGGCGTCCGTGGAGGGCGCGAACGGGCCGGGCGTGGCCCCTCTGGCTGTCGCGTGGAGGGAGCAGGGGAGGGCAGAAGCGGGGACACCTCGGGAGGGGGAGGGGAGGAAAAGGCGAGCGGCCGTCTCCCTCTTCAGAGGGGCCAGGGTGGCGCCCTGGATGGTGAGGGGACCCCGAGACCAGGTGTGGGCTGAGCTGAGCAGCGTCAAGGGGCAGTGGGGGTGGGGACACGCAGCCAGACGGCGTCCTTACTGCACAGGCACCCGTGGTCTCGTCCCAGCACCCCGTGGGCTGTCCCCCACCCCCCGAGCCCGGCCGAGCCTCTCCGGTCCACCCTCCCCCAGAATTCCCGCACCACGGGCGGCATCCGTAGGTCCCACGCGGTGCTGGAAGTGTGCGCCCTGTCAGTTGTATTCACTTAACTAATCTTTGCACCCAACGCGGGGCTTGAACTAAAGACCCTGAGATCACGAGGCTCACGGTCGGAGCCAGCCCTGCGCCCCGAGGCGGGTACTTTTATTTCCCTGGTTGACGGCTGGGAACCGAGGCCCAGAGAGGTTCAGCACTTTGCCTGAGATTGAGCAGCTTGGAAGTGGCAGAGTTGGAATTAGAGCCCAGGTGGTTTCCAGATGCCGCGGCCGAAACGCTCTCTATCAGGTTGCCTCCCAGAGGGAGGCTCGCTCCGGCGTCGTCTTTCCCCGAGACATCTGTCCCCAAGGGGTTGTGACATGTGATCTCACAGCATCCTTCCTGTCCCTTCCTGAGGTTGCCTGGCCTGGTGTTGGGCCCCAATTCATGCATATTCATCCTACAAGTTCACTTATATTCATCCTGCAAATTCATGCATATTCATCCTACAAGCATTTATTGACCACCCGCTATGCGCCAGGCTGTGTGTCTGGAGCTGAGGACATAGCAGGAACTGAGGTGGATGCTTACCCTGGAGGAGCTTCCGTTCCGTGGGTGCCGGAAGGAGTACGTGACAATAAACTCACTTGTTACGGGTGATCCGGTGGTGATCCATGCTAACAAGAGAAACAGCCAGGGCAGGGGACAGAGAACCAGGCGAAGGGAGGCCTGCGTGGACCTGGCTTTGAGCGGGGGCGGGGGGGGGGGCTGGAGGAAGGATGCGGGCAAGCCCTGTGCTGTCCAGGGAGCTGGAGTGGTGCGTGCAAAGGTCCTGAGGCAGGCCCTTACCTCGGCACAGTCCCAGCAAGCCTGCTTTGAGGTTTGAGATGCTGTCCATTTCCCAGGGCTTCTGCCACCAAGTATCCTGAACTGGGTACCTTAAAATCACAGAAGTGGATTCTCTCACGGTTCCGGAGGCGGGACGCTTGACATCAAGCAGGGCCGAGCGCTCTCCGAAGGCTCTGGGGGAGGACCCTCCCTCGCCCCTCCCAGCCCCGGGTGTCTGTCGGCACCCTGGGGGTTTCTCGGCCTGCATCGCTGCTTCTGGAAGTCACGTATCCATCTTCCCTGAGGGACACCAGGCATGTGGGACGTGGGGCCCGCCGTGCACTGATTACCCCGCAGATCCCGCTTCCCGGTACGGTCGCGGTCGGAGGTTCTGGGCGGCAGGACACGCTTCGCCCCAGTACCGACCACCGGCGACCCTCGCAGCTGACGGCGAGGAAACGGAGCCCAGCGCGAAGTACCGCGCCTGCGCGAGGGCCGAGGGCCCGCCTGGCTCGGAGGCTCCTAGGTCAGCCGGCAGCCGCTCCGGGCTCTGGTCACACAGGACTCTTCCGGGTGCAGCGTTATTTAGGACGTGGCCTGTTCCGTGGCCCTGTTGTGGGGAGAGAAAGGGAGGGACAGGGTCCACGGCCATGGTGACGTCCCCAAGCGGATTTGGAGGCTCCTCCCCGTGTGTCCCGAGGCCCAAGGAGAGAGCACTGGAAGTGGAGTCCGGGCCCCTGTCTGATCATCTGACTGGGTTTTGAGACGCAAACGAGCGCGTGCTTTGAAATCTTTAAACTGGGAAGGAGACAGTTCAGGCCTAACCTTGGGAGGCTGTGACCCACCACGGGCAGTCTGTCCTGCTGACGGGAGGGAGGGGACACACTGGCGCCCGGGGACAGTTCGCCCATCGTCCTCAAGTCCGGTTCCCCATTTGTCACAGCACCTGCCTCGGCGTCCTCGGGGTCCCAGGGAGTCATTGATCTGGGCCAGAGGCGGATCCCCGGGCGGAATTCAGCCAAGGGCTCTCGTCTGCGGGGGGGAGGGGGGACATGGCCCGGAGCAGGGGTCTCCGGCTCACCTCCCCGGGGTCTGGGCCTCACGCTGACAGTGACTTGACCCCGCTACCCGGAGGTGAAAGGCCCCCGCTCGGCAGCCAGCGCTAATTCCCAGAACCATCCATCTTCCGCCGCCCTGCGCCTCCCAGTGCCGTCGGGGATGAGCGATGGGTGCGTCTCGCAGGCTGGAATCGCTACAACAGGTTTCTGCCGCGTGAGTGATGGCGCTTGCGCCCTGATGCTCCGCGCCACCGGCACCGACCGCGCCAGGGACGAGGCGTCACAGAGAGCAGACGATAAACACCGCGGGAGCTTCCATCAGGACGAGGGGCCTGGGAAGCCCCCCGGGGACGCCGGGGCCTGGAGCCGGAAGACCCGGCCGGGGGCATGTCTGCCAATCAGCAGCCTCGGCCCAGGGTCCCCTGCAGCCCAGGTCGCGGGCAGAGATGCACTTGGGGGAGAACTTGGCTTAGTTGGGGAGCTGGGCTAATCGCAAAGCCAGAGCATGTCATTCAAGGTCAGCTCCCTGCGGGGAGGGTGTGGGGGGAGCAGGCGGGAGAGAAGGGAGGGCTTCGCTGGGAACCCCCCTCCTGCTGCCTGTGCCCGCCCGCAGGCTGTCAGGGCAGGGGGTTCAGGATAGCCTTGCGGTGCGGGGTGATCGCGGCCCCCTGCTGTCTGCACCCATGGGCTGCGTGCGCCCCGGGCACCAGCCTGGTTCTGCTGAGAGCGCACAAGGCAGCGAGCTTGGTTGTGGCCTCAAAGCCCCTTCCTCCTTGACCCGCCACGGTTTCTGTCAGGGATTCCGGAATCCTCGCACGGCGTGACCTGAGCCGGAGGCTGCAGATGCGGGCCTCAGTTTCCTCATCTGTAAAGGGGGGCCTTGGAGCTGTGCCCATAGGGGCATGGTCGTGGATGTTTCCATCGATGAGATCGAGCGCATGGATCCCGGGGAGCGCTGACCCGCGCCAGGCAGTGTCTTGGCCGGGTTTTTAAAGTCAATATTTCTCTTTTTTTTTTTTTTATTAAATTTTTTTTAACATTTATTTTTGAGAGGCAGAGAGACAGCATGAGCAGGGGAGGGGTACAGAGAGAGAGAGAGAGAGAGACAGGATCTGAAGCAGCTCCAGGCTCTGAGCTGTCAGCACAGAGCCCGACACGGGGCTCGAACTCATGAACCATGAGATCATGACCTGAGCCAAAGTTGGATGCTTGCCCAACTGAGCCCCCCAGGCGCCCTGACTCCTCTGCTTTTTAACTCACATCCTCATCACGGCTATGCAGCCTCAGTGCCCAGATAAGTTCTGTGTCATGGATTCCAGGGGTTGGCTTAGGTCACAGGATGGGGAGCGGCGGGAAGGGTGCTGTGGGCCTGAGCGCTTGCTGCTCGGCCCCTGGCACGGCCTCGGCCCCCGGCACAGCCTCGGCCCCGGCACAGCCTCAGCCCCCGGCACAGCCTCGGCCCTGGCACAGCAACGGCTTCGTCTCTGCGACCTTCCCATGAGGGCAGCGCTCTGATTGTCCCCATTTGCAGATGGGGAAACTGGGGCCCAGGGAGCTGCCATTGCCCTTCCCTGAATTCCCACAGCTGGAGGGGCCCGCGGTGTCTCCTGGATGCTCAGGAGGCCACACGTCACCAGGCCCGACACCCAGGAGACAAAGGGCAGGGGCTGCACCCGCAGACGATGAAGGGACAGAGCACTGTGTAGGGTGGTGGCGGAGGAAGGTCATGCATCCCGCCCCCCGCCAGCGCCCTGTCCGTCCCCCTTCAACAGCTTCAACCCGCCTCCCCCATGCACACACATCTGCATATGACACACACACACATTTGCACACGACACGCAGATACGTGGACGTGGCCCCTGAGGGGCGTGAGTGTGGGTTTGCCGGGTTTCCAGACTCTGCTGGTGGCTGCACCTCATGGTGACAGTGCCGCCGCCCGGCATGGAGAGCTTGGCATGGGGGTGGGGGCCAGTGAACGGGTCTGGGAGCCAGAGCGACGTGCCCTTGGTGGGGGGGAGGGGACTTTTCTAGAAGGAGTCGAGGCCTGATGGGGCAGCAGGTGTGGGCCCTGCAGGGCTTTGGGCGGGGAGGGAGCCCCCTTTGCAGGCACCGTGTACAGGTGAGGCTGGGACGCGCCGGCCCGTGATTCCTCGGAGGGAGGCTGGGCAGGTGAGGTGGGCGCAGCGCAGGACGCGTGGTCCAGGGGCGGGACAAGTCCGATTGGCGCCAGTGAGAGACTGTCGGCCGCCGTCACGGGGCAGGGGACACGCAGGTGGGAAAGGAATTTTTCAGATGCCATTTAATTCGAAAGTACTTAATACCGCTGACCTGGATACTCAGACGTGGCTAAGATGGTGGATTTTATGTGCCACAATTAAAAGTAATTTTTCTTTAAAAATTTAAAGTTTATTTTTTGAGAGAGAGAGTGAGAGAGCATGAGCAGGGCAGGGGCAGAGAGAGAGGGAGACACAGAATCCGAAGCAGGCTCTGTGCCGTCAGCACAAAACCCAGCCTGGGGTTTGAACCTTTGAACCCACACACCGTGAGATCGTGACCTGAACCTAAGTCACCCGCTCCACCAACCGAGCCCCCCAGGCGCCCCCGAAAATCATTCAAGATGCCTTTGAAGTCACCCACCAGGGACTAAGTCAGCCCCCAAGGGTAATAAAGCACCAACATATGTTGCTGGCACGGTTGTGGTGAAATGGACGGATCCTGACAGTTAGACCCATGGGGATAGTCCTTCACTCGTGCCCGAAGTGCCACGTCAGGGTTTATGCTAAGGAAGTAAGTTAAACGACAAACCCATAGGCGTGGAGATGTGTGCGGCTGCAGTGAAAATCTGGGACCACCCTCAGAGCCCTGTGCACGGTCACTGACCTTAGCTTGCTCGCAAATGTGCGCATCCTCGAGGTGATAATCCCAGGGATCGCGGGCATCAGAAAATAACGGGCTGCCAGGTGCACAGAGGGGTCCCTCCGCCCAGAGACAGGTTTGTTCTTTTCTTTTCCCCTCCTGTCCTTCGGGGGAAGGGAAAAACAGGCGTGATGTGCCTCGCAGTGCACACGGCTCCCCTGAAAACCTCCAGAGAAGTGATAAACAGATTTCTGCATCCCGGTGCTGGCTAATTTGTTTTCAATAGGTTTCAATCAATTACGTGGGGTCCTCGGAAGGGGAAGTGAACCAGTAATTGGCTAAAATAAATCACTCAGCACTTCAAAAGCAGCTCTCCACTGAGATGCGAGCAAGCCCAGCCTTCGATTAATAAACAGGCACGCTGTCCCCACCCCCTGGGTCCCTGAGCTCCATGGGAACCACGCAGTGAGGGTCCGGGAGGAGGGGCGCGGAGTGGCAGTGATGGATTTGGCCACCCCGCGGAGGTCACCCGAGTCTGGCGTGCCGGCGGGTCAGGCAGCCGCGCCTCTCCGCCGGTGCTTCCAGTGGCCCCGCGGGGATGTCCTGGGGCTGGGTCACAAAGCGCCCAAACCAGGGGCTTCAACAGCAAAACCGTTCTACATTCCGCAGCCAGAAGCCTGAGCCCAAGGTCAAGGTGTGGGCAGGGCGGTGCTCCCTCCAAGCGCTCCGGGGAGGACCCTCGCTGTCTCTCCCAACCTCCGGTGGCGGCCAGCCATCCTGGGTGTCCCTCGGCTTGTGGCCACATCCCTGCGGTCTTTGCTCTCGCCTTCCCACGGCCTCTCCCCTGCGCGGTGTCTGAGCCCCACGCTGGATGGAGCCCACCTGCCTCCACGTGACCCCATCTGGGCCTCTAGGCTGATCACATCTGTGAAGGCCCTGATGCCAAATAAGGCCACATCCAGAGGCACTGGAAAACGGGTTCAGGGTGCCAGAGTCTCAGTGGGAGTTGGTTAAGCGTCTGCTTCAGCTCAGGCGGCCCAGGTCGTGATCTCCCGGTTGGTGGGCTTGAGCCCCGCGCCAGGCTCTCTGTTGCCAGCACGGAGCCCGCTTTGGAAACTGTCTCCCCCCCTGCCGTTCTGTGCACGCGCACGGTCTCAACCCATCTTTCGGGGGGTACACGGTTCAGCCCACCGCACCCCCTTTCCGGCGAGGGCCTCGGAGGGCGGGCTGCCCGCTGGCGGATGCCATCCTCTCTGCCTGTGGGTTTGGAACGGGAGTCCTTTGCCCACGCTCTGCTCCCTCCTCCTCCGGCACAGGTCTCCTCGGGAGGAGTCCCCCTCCGGCCTCGCTCACGGCTGGGGGCCTGGTGGAGGGTGGGGATGCTGGGTTAGCACGCCCGTAAAAATCACCGTAAAAATCATGTGTGAGCCAGAGTGCGTCAGGCTCATTGTGGGAGGCCCAGCGGGGGAGCTGGGTGCCGGGGAATTCTCTGGCAGGAATATGGGGCTCCGTGGGGGACAGCGGGGAGGGGGTGTGTGCCCTGCGGATGCTCAGCTTGAGGGAAGGCAACCACCGTAGGATAAACTGAGACCCCCCCCAGGGGCGTGGCAGCCGGAGGGCTGAGGTTCCCAAAAGCCCCTGAAGCCTCATGCCCTTTGTTACGAGAACCTGGACGTGGTTTTTCAGGTGTGATCTTGGCCCCTGACAGGGGAGGTCAGCCTGACCCTGACTTCCGGCGGGGAGGGGGTGGAGGGCGGGCAAGGTAAGCTGTCCTGCCTGTGCCTTCCTGAGCCCTGCGCTCCTGCCATGTTTCAGCTCATCTGCTCCTCCGACCTGCCCCCCACTTCACCCCACAGTGAGAGGAAGTCGGACTCTCCCATTTTACAGATCAGGAAAACTGAGGGTTGGCTGAGTCATGGCGCTCGACATCCATCCAGGCAGAGAGTGGTCTGACCCGAAAGCCCCTGGCTTTCACAGGTGTGCCCAGGGAGCAGAGAGCGATTCCGAGGGCGACTGCTCTCCTCGCGGTCGGTCAGAGCCCAGGTCTCAGACTTGTGGTCCCAGTTCTCGGCCCGTCTGCTGTGCTGTGAGTCCTTGGGGCCACGCCCACGCCCCCAGCGCTAGAGATGGGGAGGAGGGCTGAGCGGTCGAGGCGAGCCTGCTCCTGACCCACAGACCAGCACCTGGGGTTGGGGTCCAGAGGCGTGAGCCGGGCAGGCAGACGGGGAAGGGCTGCGTCTGGCCTGACCTGTTGGGGGGCCTCCTCGAGGCTTGAACAAGATGAGTGTTGATCAGAAAGGCAGTGGCCCTGGGGGGCTGCGGCCAGGAAGTGGGGCACTCATTCTGAGACGGGCCAGGACATACGGTAGAATGTGGTCGGAGATGGTGACGAGGGTTATCGGAGGGAAGATGCGGGGTGCAGGGACGGGGTGATGGGGTGAGATCAGGGAAAGTGTCCAGGGAGGAGACTGAGCTGGCACCTGAACAAAGACCGGGAGGAAACCATGTTGGCCTCTGGGGAGGTGGCCACATAGTATGTGCAAAGGCCCTGTGGTCTGAGCAGGTCGGGCCTATTTGCAGAACAGCAAAGCATGGATACCACTGACCGGGCAGGCCGCCGGGATTCTCTCTTCGGGTGGCTTTTTTGTCACCACACTGCCCGCCAGCGTGACAGGGAGGGTGGGGGGGAAGCCGCCCGCGGCCGAGAAGGGCAAGGGCAGGTGCGGTCCCTCTGCCTCCTCTGGGCTCGCTCCCCCCTCCCGCTCACAAATCACGGCTGCCTAACGAAGTACTGCGCGCCTCAGAGGAGCTCCGGGGCCCCTTGCTCCGAGCCAGGTCAGAGCCCCCGCGAAATTACAGCTGTAAGACACGGCGCGGGGGAGTGGGGCCTCTCACCCCGCCTGTAATTACGGCCCACCGAGTGCTGATTGCCACAGTCCAATTAATTAAACGCGGCGGCGACCCAAATTATGATCCCTTGCCTCTTACCGTGCAGTATTTTTAACCTTAACTGTCGCGGCCGAGCTTAAATTTCCTATCTGGACAGAAGTGTCACCTGCGGAGAAGTGGTGTTGGGCCGCATGCCGCCGGTGACAGACCCTGTAATTAGAAACTGTAGTGTCCCCGAGACCAGTCTTTAAACCTGTCAGAAGCCAAACGGCCGTCATTTGATACAAGACTATCATTACCCGCGAACCTATTAGCTGCAGGTAAATAACATATTAGGCCGGGAACAGAAAGCAGGCAGGTTGCAGGATTCGCTGGTGCTTAATTAGGACCCGCGGCGCAAAAGATGGATGGGCACCTTCTCCCTCCCTTCGGGGGGGGGGGGGGCGGCTGGCAGTGGTCGCAGGAGGGAGCCCAGGCTGCTGACCCTGCAGAAGCGCTGGCTCTCTCGTCCGCTGCACCCCTTCGGCCCTCGTTGGCCGCCCATCCCTTCCGAGGCACTGCTGGTCCAGCGACGCCTGACGTGTGGGCGTCCCCGGGCAGCAGGAGGCGGGGAGGGGTCCTGGGTCCTCCCCGGGGGCCGCCCTCAAAGCCCGGGCTCGGTGGGGAGGCGGGAGGGGGGAGGCACTCTACAGTTTGTAAAGCCTGTCCTGCCCGAGTGCGCCCAAGCTTCCTGCTGCCCAGTCTCAGAAATGGGACGCCACGTCGGATGAGGCCCTCCGGGCGCCCTGGGGGCCGGGTCCCCACTGGGCTGGGTGCAGCCCGGCCCTGACCGCAGAGGATCCCCACAGCTGCCCCGCTGTGTGTCCGGAGAATGTAAGGGACACGCAGAAAGCCTGCGAGGGCTGGGCGTCGGGTGTGGGCTCAGGGTGGCGGCCGAGCCGTGAGCGAGGCTCTTTGGGCAAATGCGAAGTAAATCCTGGGTCTGTGGGAACAGAAAGCCTGGAGCAATTGAGGGTTTTAGTGTCCCCCAAGAAGGGGTACGGAGGTAGGTCGGGCAGGCTGCAGGCCCGGGCCCTCGGCCTGGCTCTGCCCTCCACGGGCCTCGGCCTTGGGCTTGGCTGTTACATATATGAAGAATTCCAGAAGCTCAAGTTCCGGACGGAGGTTACAGCTATTGGATCCCTGGAGAGGGAATCCCTTCTAGACCCGGCCATCTGCACGCCCCGACTGCACACGCACGTTCCCCACACGCTCACACACACACACACACACCATACATACCCCAACACCCATGAGTCTCAGAACCCCAGCTGGGTCCCCTCCCTTCCCCAGGCCACGTACAACCCTGTCTGTCACACCAGAGGCTCCCAAGGCCTGTGAGTGCCCAGGACTCTTCCCGGGGGCCCCCGCTCTCATCATGTGCCCTCCTGCGAAGGTGGCCTGCCAAATCGGGCCCTGTCTGGAGAGCAGTGAGTCAAGGGCACCACTTTGCAGTCAGAGCCAAGCGTTCAAAGCCCCTCTGTCATCTCCTGCGGCCTTGGCTCCCTTCACCGCCAGACAGGCCCATGACCCCTTCCTCGCAGAGGTTGAACGAGGTGACACGTGAGAAACACTTGCTCGGGGTCCAGGACACAGGTGCACTTAATACGTTATCCTGGATGTTATCTCCAGAAGCTTCCAGAAACTCTGCCTTCCGAGAAGCAGATAGTGAAGGGTAAACAACAGTGGCATGCAAGTTGAGGTCCCCTCTCGTGTGCCAGGGTCCGAGAGGGGCTCCGCCCAGAGACGGACGGGGCGCCCAGCACCCCCGAGGAGCGCCCTCAGCAGGACACCCGTGGCCGCACCAGCACTTCCTGCCGGGCGGGAAGAATGTTCTCGCCGTCCAGCTCCGTCGCCGCCAGCCACTTGTGGCTCCTCGAGCGCTTGAAATGCAGCCAGCGAGACCCAGGAACTGAACGTTTCATTTCATTCCATTTTAATATTTTAACATAAACATGTGGCTGCCTCCTGGGACACAGTTCTGCGGGCACACTGGGAGGAGGGAGGCCCTTCTGTGCTGGGGGCGGGGTGGGGGAGTGAGGCTGTGTAGACGACTGGGGACCCAGCTCAGCTCAACCCCGGCCAGGAGGTGGGACCCACCAGGGGAAGGAGGGAGAGAGGGTTTTCCCAGGAAAAGGGGCCGGAAGGAGCCGGAAAGGGCCGGGCCAGCCGGGCCCCTGGGAGACGTCCCGGGTGGCTGCTGGAGAGTGAGATGGAAGTTGGGGTACAGCAGGTGGCCCAGATGGGGACAGGCCGGGAACGGCATCCTCAGGGGTCGTGTGCTGGCTCGTAGGAGGAGACCATCCGCATCTATGCGGTTCTGAGCCCGGGGAGGTGGTGTTAGAACAGCCACACCAGTACCACCGGCCCGTGGGCAGGAGCCACGTGCCCACGTCAGCCACGCGCCCCCCACGCGTGCGTGCATTCTTCAGCTCTTGTGTGAGTCCCTTGCCACTTGCTGGGAGAGGCAGCCACACGCTCAGTCTGTCTCCTGAGCCTCGTGGCTGGGGGAGGGGCCAGAGCGGTGGAAGCCTGTGTCCCCGCGGCCCGGCTTTGCCGAGCTGACACCCCCTTTCCTCTGGCGTCACGCTGTCTCCCGTCGTGGGAATCCACAGCCCACGGCGCCCCGTCCTTCCGTCCCCTCTGGGGTATGCATGCGGGGCGGGGGGGGGGGCCGAGAGCGTGTCGTGGTGACATCTGGTCGGCCTGGCTGCCGGGACCCATCAGCCGGCATCCTCGACGCTGGCCAGCCAGACCCACGTTTTAATTTGCCGGAGTCTGTGGGTTTCCTGTGCGCGTCTTCATCTATATTTGTGTCAGGCGAGATTGCTTTTGTCTTCCTCCGTCTGCTAATAAATCCCCCGGTAGATCTGCGGCCTCAGCAGTTGGCTTAGTGGGCATCTGGTCTGGAAATCGAGGACTCGCCATCCCCGGGAAGGGCCACCGGCCCTCCCGTTCCCCGCCCCGTGCGGCTGCTGCTGGGGGCAGGGGGCCGCCGGCCGGCCTGCCTCCCCCTCCGGACTTTGGGGCGACTTCTGCTCACCAGTGGGCTTTGTCACAGGCGGCGGGGACCAGGCCCCACAGACCGGGTGACCTGAACAGCAGAGATCTATTTTCTCACACTTCCGGAGGCCAAGGTCAGGCAGTGGGCGGGGCTGCTTCCTCGCCAGGCCTCTCTCCCTGGCCCGTAGGTGGCCTTGTTCTCCCCGCGCCCTCGCCCGGGCCTCCTCCTAAGGACACCGGTCATGCTGGACCAGGGCGCGCCCCGATCATCTCGTGTTAACTTAATGACATTTTTGAAGATCCCGTGTCCAAACACAGTCACGTCCTGAGGTGCCGGGCCTAGGATCCCAACACGGGAATTTTAAGGGCCAAGTTCAGCCCACGTTTCCAGTTGCCCGTGAGGTGTGGCGTGCATCAGCAAAGCGTGTGCGAGTGCACCCCTCGTGCGACTGTACCAGCCGAACTCACCGTGTGACCAGCGCCCAGGGAGGAAACCCACGGACTACACCCAGCTCCGGAGGCAGGGCCCGCGGCCAGAGCCCCGTGTGTGCGGCCGGGCCACGTCCCCACGGAGGAGCCTCAGGGCCAGCCCCCGGCACGGGGGCCCGTCCTCCTCGCTGCCCACCCCGGGCCGTCTGGGCCCCAGTCCCTGGCTGCTCTCCAGACCCCTGCGCGCTCCTGCCCGCCCAGTTCCGCTGGGGAGCTCGCCCCCGGCCCCCCTGCCGTCAGCTCACCTGGCGACCAGTGAGCGTCGCGTAATCGTACATCACTCTTGCGCTGAACCGCGAGAAGGTTCCATCTAGGATGAGACAATGGCAGCCGGCGGGGAGGGGGCCCCTGCTCCCCGCACCCCCTCCCCCTCCCCCACCGGCGTGCCGTGGGCCTCGCTCATGACAGCGCGTGTGCGTGTGCGCGTGCGCGTCCCTGCCCCCCCCAGAGGCCGCGGGAGGCTTTGAGGTGCTCAGATCCGGGCCCCCCGGCCCCCCCATCCCGATGGCCCCTCCTGATCCCTTCGTCCCCTGCAGACGGGCTCTCTGACAGAACCTGACAAGAGCCATTTCCAAGATGGATTGATTCAATTTAGCACAAATTTTTGCCGGATTTGGTGACGTATGGCTCCCTGTTGGAACCGCATCAAATGTGACTCTGAAGAGAGCGGGTTTATTAGGCCGGGCGGCGCCGCGCAGGTGGGACCCTGGGGGCTGGGCGCCTCCGGCCTGGACGCCATCCCGTGTGCCTGTTGGGGGGGGCCCCAGGGGCCCCCCACGCGCCCCCCCAGGCCCATCATTCGGGGGCCGCTCAGCCCAAAATGCTTTGTGAGCCGGCTTTTCATCCTTCTCCAGGGGCCCGATTTCCATTCCATTCCCAGAAGCAAGGTTTGCTGCTCCGAGGACCCGCCGTGGGGGACCCGGAGCTAAAGACGCTTCCCTCTGGGCTGGTGAATTCTTCACGGGGCTGCAGCCGCAGCAGGCCCAGCGCCTCCCACGGCTCGCCCCCGGCCGGGGACTAGCGCCCATGCGTGCGCGTGTTCACACGCGTGTGGGTCCGCATGTGCGTACACACGTGTGGGTCTGTGTATGTGTGCGTGCATGTGCACGTGCCTGTGCGTGCAGGTGTGCGTGTGTGCATGCGTGTGTCTGTGCGTGCGTGTGTGCACGTGACTGTAGGCGTGCAGGCGTGTAGGCGTGTGTGTGCATGCGTGTGCGCGCGCACGTGTCTGCGTGTGCATGTGTGCATGCATGTGTGTATGCGTATGTGTGCATGTGTGCGTGTGTGTATGTGTGCACACTTCTGTGTGTATGTGCAGGCGTGCGTGTGTGTCTGTGTATGTGGGTGTGTGCACGTGACTGCATGCTTGTGTGCTTGCATGTGTGTGTGCATGCGTGTCTGTGTGCGTGGAGGCGTGCGTGTGCGTATGTGTATGCGTATGTGTGCGCTTGTGCGCGTGTGTGTGTGTGCCGCGTTCTGCCGCAGCTGGCCGCCCGGCGTGGCCCTGCTGCCGTGCACAGGAGCACGGGCTTCTGGACGGGATCCTCAGTAAAGGCTGGGGCTGCTTCTGGTGGCCACGGCCGGAAGAAAATGCCAGAAGGGAGTGAGGGGGCTCAGCGGTGCTTAGGAAGCGGGTGTGGGCACCCGGGCTCTGGCCCTTGTTACACCATCCTTCTTGCAGCTCCTGACCCACGGGAACAAGGTCACTGCCTCCCCGGCCCCGCCCAAGACGTCCAGTCGTACCCCTGAATCTACCTCTGACTCCACACTTTGTCTGTTTCCCTCCAGCCGCACCCCCTTGCTGTCCCCGGAACTTGCAGCCACAGGGCCTTTGCACTTGCTGCTCTCTCTGCCCGGGAGGTTCTCCCGAGATCTCCACACGGCTCGTGTTCCTGTCTCCTTCAGGCCTTTATTTGAAGGTCAGCGGCTCGACCCCTGACTGCCCTGTTCAAGGGGGACATCAGTTCTGCTCCTGGGTCTGTTTCCCTTCGTGTCAGTCGCTCCTCGTTCTTTAGCCACGTGCACATGTCAGGTCCGTGAGGACGGGGACTGGTCTGTTTCCCTCGCGGCTGTGTCCCCAGTGCCCGGCACGGTGCCCGGAACTCAGTGCGTAGTCGGTACACAAAGCTGCTGCTGAGCGCGTGAGTGGCTTTGGCGGCCGCCTGAGCTGGACGAGAGGAAGCAGGGACCCGGCGTGGTTTTCCCCTCACGTGCGGTAGAAACCGCCCCCGCCGGCATCCACGTCCTGATCCCTGGAGCCCGGAACCGTGACCTGATTCAGAGGGGTTTTTGCAGACGTGATGAAGTTAGGGACGGCGAGGCGAGCTGATCCGGGCGGCCTGAGGGGGCGGGAGAGCAAGACGCGCATGGAGGCCGCAGCCCACAGCGGCCGAGCCTGGGGTGACCAGCCCAGCCACACCTGCAGCCGTCACAAGCGGCGAGGAGCGAGGAGGGGTTCTAGAGCCCGGGGAGGGAGCACGGCCCAGCCAGCCCGACTCCGCCCAGGGACGCTGCTCTGCGGCCCCCGGCCTCCGGGCCGCCAGCCACGGTCCTTAGAGCTACGGCGCCCGGGGAACAGTCAGAGCAGCGGGAGGGCGGGGGCTGCGTCCGGCACTGCGGCCTGGGTTTGCAGAGGGGACCCCGCAGCGTCCGGCTCTGGGGACAGCGGGCAGCCTGGTGGCGCTTTCCCATCATCCGGGCATTCGCCGTTCGTCCGTGTGGGTGGGGCCGACCTGTCCCTTCACGGTCATTTTTTTGGGGGGGGGGTTGCTTTTGATTCGTTTGGTGTTTTCTCCCTCTTTGGAGGCAAATGGCTGAGTGATTGCCTTTCATCTTGTACTTTGAGCAGCTCTAAGAGCTACTTCACGTGAACGTCAGTTACCGGCACCTAGTAAATTAAGGGTCCCTCTCACACGGCGCGCGTTAGAGTCCAGCCCGTATCACAGGACCCCGTCGCCCAGGCCCCCAGGGACGGCCGATGCGCTTCGTGATGGCGGAGGAGACAAAGTGCTAATTTAATCGCAAATCTATAAGAGGGACCCGTGTTTCAAACCTGCTCCTCCCCGGCCTGGGGAGCGCGGGGAGGGTTAGGCAGGTCGCTAGCCAGCGCCTTCGGAAAGTCCATCCCATACATCTCCTGAACCCAGACCCCGGCGCTTGGCCTTCAGGTCGCCTCGGGGACCTTGGGGGGCTTTGAAACACCCTTCTGTCCTGATCTCTGTCTGCTTGCTCAGGGTTCGGCTGCTCCGTGGCTCTGCTCCGTGGTCCACCGGCCCAACCCGGGGGGGGGGGGAGGGGTCCTCGCCGTCGTCCAGGCAGGACCCACGCTGCGCCCTGGCCCCGGTCACCGTTGGCCCTGCCTTCTCCTCCCGGTGCACAGAGGGAGTGGATGAAAACACGTTCCCTGCTCCGTGCTGGGCTCGCTTCCTTCCCAGCTCGGCCTCTTGCAGCTGGGTGACCTCGGGCCGCCCGCTCTCCCTCTCTGTGTCCCCGTCCGCCCCTGTGTGGAGGGGGAAGAATGGTGTTCATAAAGTCCCGGAAACAGCGGCTGTCACCTAGATGCGGCAGCGGTCCCTGCCACTGCTGTCATCACCCGCCACACCCCACCCTGGGGCTCTTCCTGAGCCCCCCCAGCCTCACCCCATTGATGAGAAAGTTTTCTCTCCCCCCCCCAGCTGCTCCCCAGGCGCCCACATGCCTCTGTCACTGGCCGCCTCTTCCCTTGTCTGCCCAACTTCTAGGACTGGGGGGGCACCCGCCGCCTCTGGCCTCAGCCCCACCCCCTGGAGGCAAGAGTGTCCCCTGCAGCACCCCCCCCCCCACGCTTCTCTCCTCCGGGAAGCAGCTTGCCCTCGAGGCCCCCGGGTGCACAGCCAGGTGGGGGGTCGGACGGCCTGGGAATCTGCATGTCTGCTCCCCAGGCTGTTGGAAGCCCTTGCGAGGCAGCAGGGGCTCCTCCCTCCCCTCTCTCGCTTCCTGCCCCCTCCCCCTCCCCCCTCCTCGTCCCACCAGGTCAGTGTCAGGGAAGGAAGACCGGGGACCTAGCCCACCACTCTGGCCAGGAGGCCCCCAGGACTTCCCTGGAAACAGACCCGATCTGCTGCCCCCCCCCCCCCCCCCCCGTGTCTGTGAGTCCCGCCCCCAGGGCGTCCACACCTTGAGGCCCCCCTCCCAGGACAGCTCTCCCGGAGGAGAAGGCAGTCAGGCCTGGGCAGGGGTGGGCAGTCCCGGCCTTGCAGCCTCCCCCTTCCCCCGCCCCTGCCCTGGTGGGGAGCCCCGAACCCACTGGAGGTTTGGCACGGCCCCCTGAACGGCCGCCAAGCCCCGCTTCTCACACAGAGGTGCCCGCCCAGCTCAGAGCCTGCGGCCCATTGTTCCGGGGAAGGCCCTGGTGCCAGAGCCTATTAGGGGACGGAGGTTTCTCAAGTCCAGACCACGAGGCCTGGCCACGAGCGCCCCCCACTCCTGCATCCTGGGGCCTGCGGAGAGCCTGGGGGCGGAGGTCAGGGCTGCGAGGCAGGGGCATGCGTGTGTAGACATGTGCACCTGTTTGTGCACGTGAATTCACACAGCATGTGTGTGCATGTGCACGTGGGCAAGTGTACTATGTACATGCGTGTGTGTGCGCACACGCGCACTGTGTCCTGGGGGGCCCTGGGCCGCCCTCCAGCTCCCGGGGCGCCTCCCGTTGTCTCCCGAGCAGCACACCAGCCGCCTGAAGTCACCATCTCCACCCGCGGCGCCCCACCTCTGCCACCGTGCGTCCCCGCCCCCTGGGGCCTGCCTCGAGCGGCTGCCGGCCGGACAGGACTTTGCCGTGAGCCGGCGCTGCCAGGAGCCAACAGCTGCTCCCGCCAGGCCTGGGGTCAGCGCGGAGGCTGCTGAGGCCTGGCAGCAGCAGGGGTGGGGGCTGTGGGGGGGCAGCGGCCGCGGACGGGGCCCAGGGGCCGTGTTTTCTGTGGGTGGGGAGATCGCCTGAGCACGCGGCGGGGGGTAGAGATGCCCCCCATTCACCCAGGGCTCCCCACGGCTGCTGTGCAGGGCTGGCGCAGAGGAGGGGCTGAACCCCAGCAGAGCACGGGGAGGAGGGTTGTGGCTGCCTCTTCTGGCCGCCTGCCGGCCCCAGGACTCCGTTCCCGGCCCAGCTTTCTCCCCCTGGGCACACAGGATGGGGGGCAGGGCCCGTGCAGGGGAGAGGCAGGGCAGGAGGGGGAGGCCCTGTCGGCAGCCCGCCCGGGGGCCCATGCGTCTGCGTACGGTCCAGCGCCTCCCTGCGGCCAGCACATCCTCAGAGCCAAGTCTCTGGTCCCTCCCTGCGCACAGACCCTTGCGCCTGAGGCCTAGTGGGGCCCCCGGCCCAGCAACACGCTCAGCCCTGGGGGCCCGGAACTGGGTTGAACGCCCTTGGTCTGACCCCTTAGCGTCCGTGTGCTACAGTTTCCTCATCTGCGAAATGGGGCCATCGGGTGCCAGCGCGCACACAAGCCCTGCACGGAAGTGCTCCCCCGGAGACCCTGGGGCGGAGACGGCCCCGGGAACCAGGCGACGGCGTCCTGACCGCGGGCCGCCTCCCGCTCAGCCGCTGGCCCGGAGAGAGGACAGGAAGGTGGCCGAGCCCCAGCCCTGCTCCGTGCTCCGGCCGGCCCTCCTTCCCGACGCCCGCTCGCCTCCAGCCCCGAGCAGCTCTCTTTCTTTCCTTTATCTTGCCAGCAGAGAGCCTTCCAGTCGGTCATCCCATTTCATTTCTGGTCTGCGGAGAGTGACATTTACATATTAATATTTTCCAAGGGAGCCCCGTGCGCGCCGAGCAAGTGTCTGCCTCGTGGCCTCACATAATGTGAGGGAGATAAAGCGCCGGCTCCTCCGTGAATAAGGACAAATGAAAGCCGTGTGGCCGTGAAAGGCCTCACATTTGCCCTGTCAGCATGTGGTACATCGGCTCAACAACTGATTTAGCGCCCCTTCCTCCCCCCAAGGTTTATCTCCACTTACAGAGGACGCGTTCTTTGTGAGGGGCCTGTCCCTGGGCTCTGCCTCGCTGTCACTTCCTGCCGCCTCCCGCCCGGGCGCCAGGGCCGGCTGTGGCCGCGATGCCCCTGCAGCCGGAACGCAGGCTGGTTATCTCTCCCCTGCAGAGGCTGCGGCCGCTGCTCCCCGGGGCCCCCGGGCTTCCTGGGCCGCAGCGCCCCTCGGCGGCCGCCCAGGCAGGTGCAGGCTGTTCTGAGAGAGCGAGGGGGCGCGGGGTCCAGGTGCCGGGGTCTGGGAGGGCCAGGGGGCGCCGGGGTCTGGGTGCCGGGGTCCAGGAGGGCGAGGGGGGTCTCTGGGCCGTGAGGATGCCCACGAGTGGAGGGGACAGTGCAGCCCCAGGCGTGGGGCAGGGAGGGAGCCTGTGACCTGGGGGTGGGGGGGGCGGTGGGGAGACTGTGCTTTGTCTGCATGGTCTCCTTAATTGTGAGGCTCAGTTGTGACTGCCAGCGGTGTCCCCCGGTGGGCCGCAGGCCAGCTGTCACCCCGTGACCCCGTGTCCCTCCGCTGGGAAGGGAGGACATGCCACGCAAGGGTGCGGTCAGAGCAGCCATAAAGCCAGGCCGTGTCCTCGGCCCCTCCATGTGCGAGGGATGCTCTGTGTGCAGACAGGGAGGCAGGGGTGTGTTCGGGGCCACGGCCGTGAGAGAGGCTCCCCCGGGAAACAGTGGTTTGTCTCCTGGTCCCGTGCGTTGGTCTGTCTGTCAGTTTTGAGGAAGCTCCTTGAGGAGTAATGAAGGGCACGCGCGGCCCCTGCCCATGGGCCGTCCTGGTGGTGTGGAAGGGAGACCGAGTCACGCAGGCCCTTGGGAAATGCCAGTTCCGCTTCCAACCAAAAGCTAGGATGGGGGGGGACCCTCAGACAGAGCCCCCCACATACCACTCTCTCCCTCCCCGACCTCGCCGCCAGAAGAGCCCTTAAATCGGCTCTTCCAGCAGCGCTTTGTGCAATGGTGGAACGTTCTAGATCTGCACTGTGCAGTACGATATCTCCCAGCCACTCATGGTTGTTCAAACGGCTCAGGCAGGGGCATCTGAGTGGCTCAGTCGGTTGAGCATCCGACTCCGGGTCAGGTCATGGGTTCGTGGGTTCGAGCCCTGTGTCTGGCTCTGTGCTGACTGCTCGGAGCCTGGAGCTGCTTCAGATTGTCTCCCTCTCTGTCTGCCCCTCCCCTGCTCACACTCTGTCTTACTCTGTCTCTCAAAAATAAATAAATNTGCTGCTGAGCGCGTGAGTGGCTTTGGCGGCCGCCTGAGCTGGACGAGAGGAAGCAGGGACCCGGCGTGGTTTTCCCCTCACGTGCGGTAGAAACCCCCCCCGCCGGCATCCACGTCCTGATCCCTGGAGCCCGGAACCGTGACCTGATTCAGAGGGGTTTTTGCAGACGTGATGAAGTTAGGGACGGCGAGGCGAGCTGATCCGGGCGGCCTGAGGGGGCGGGAGAGCAAGACGCGCATGGAGGCCGCAGCCCACAGCGGCCGAGCCTGGGGTGACCAGCCCAGCCACACCTGCAGCCGTCACAAGCGGCGAGGAGCGAGGAGGGGTTCTAGAGCCCGGGGAGGGAGCACGGCCCAGCCAGCCCGACTCCGCCCAGGGACGCTGCTCTGCGGCCCCCGGCCTCCGGGCCGCCAGCCACGGTCCTTAGAGCTACGGCGCCCGGGGAACAGTCAGAGCAGCGGGAGGGCGGGGGCTGCGTCCGGCACTGCGGCCTGGGTTTGCAGAGGGGACCCCGCAGCGTCCGGCTCTGGGGACAGCGGGCAGCCTGGTGGCGCTTTCCCATCATCCGGGCATTCGCCGTTCGTCCGTGTGGGTGGGGCCGACCTGTCCCTTCACGGTCATTTTTTTGGGGGGGGGGTTGCTTTTGATTCGTTTGGTGTTTTCTCCCTCTTTGGAGGCAAATGGCTGAGTGATTGCCTTTCATCTTGTACTTTGAGCAGCTCTAAGAGCTACTTCACGTGAACGTCAGTTACCGGCACCTAGTAAATTAAGGGTCCCTCTCACACGGCGCGCGTTAGAGTCCAGCCCGTATCACAGGACCCCGTCGCCCAGGCCCCCAGGGACGGCCGATGCGCTTCGTGATGGCGGAGGAGACAAAGTGCTAATTTAATCGCAAATCTATAAGAGGGACCCGTGTTTCAAACCTGCTCCTCCCCGGCCTGGGGAGCGCGGGGAGGGTTAGGCAGGTCGCTAGCCAGCGCCTTCGGAAAGTCCATCCCATACATCTCCTGAACCCAGACCCCGGCGCTTGGCCTTCAGGTCGCCTCGGGGACCTTGGGGGGCTTTGAAACACCCTTCTGTCCTGATCTCTGTCTGCTTGCTCAGGGTTCGGCTGCTCCGTGGCTCTGCTCCGTGGTCCACCGGCCCAACCCGGGGGGGGGGGGAGGGGTCCTCGCCGTCGTCCAGGCAGGACCCACGCTGCGCCCTGGCCCCGGTCACCGTTGGCCCTGCCTTCTCCTCCCGGTGCACAGAGGGAGTGGATGAAAACACGTTCCCTGCTCCGTGCTGGGCTCGCTTCCTTCCCAGCTCGGCCTCTTGCAGCTGGGTGACCTCGGGCCGCCCGCTCTCCCTCTCTGTGTCCCCGTCCGCCCCTGTGTGGAGGGGGAAGAATGGTGTTCATAAAGTCCCGGAAACAGCGGCTGTCACCTAGATGCGGCAGCGGTCCCTGCCACTGCTGTCATCACCCGCCACACCCCACCCTGGGGCTCTTCCTGAGCCCCCCCAGCCTCACCCCATTGATGAGAAAGTTTTCTCTCCCCCCCCCAGCTGCTCCCCAGGCGCCCACATGCCTCTGTCACTGGCCGCCTCTTCCCTTGTCTGCCCAACTTCTAGGACTGGGGGGGCACCCGCCGCCTCTGGCCTCAGCCCCACCCCCTGGAGGCAAGAGTGTCCCCTGCAGCACCCCCCCCCCCACGCTTCTCTCCTCCGGGAAGCAGCTTGCCCTCGAGGCCCCCGGGTGCACAGCCAGGTGGGGGGTCGGACGGCCTGGGAATCTGCATGTCTGCTCCCCAGGCTGTTGGAAGCCCTTGCGAGGCAGCAGGGGCTCCTCCCTCCCCTCTCTCGCTTCCTGCCCCCTCCCCCTCCCCCCTCCTCGTCCCACCAGGTCAGTGTCAGGGAAGGAAGACCGGGGACCTAGCCCACCACTCTGGCCAGGAGGCCCCCAGGACTTCCCTGGAAACAGACCCGATCTGCTGCCCCCCCCCCCCCCCCCCCGTGTCTGTGAGTCCCGCCCCCAGGGCGTCCACACCTTGAGGCCCCCCTCCCAGGACAGCTCTCCCGGAGGAGAAGGCAGTCAGGCCTGGGCAGGGGTGGGCAGTCCCGGCCTTGCAGCCTCCCCCTTCCCCCGCCCCTGCCCTGGTGGGGAGCCCCGAACCCACTGGAGGTTTGGCACGGCCCCCTGAACGGCCGCCAAGCCCCGCTTCTCACACAGAGGTGCCCGCCCAGCTCAGAGCCTGCGGCCCATTGTTCCGGGGAAGGCCCTGGTGCCAGAGCCTATTAGGGGACGGAGGTTTCTCAAGTCCAGACCACGAGGCCTGGCCACGAGCGCCCCCCACTCCTGCATCCTGGGGCCTGCGGAGAGCCTGGGGGCGGAGGTCAGGGCTGCGAGGCAGGGGCATGCGTGTGTAGACATGTGCACCTGTTTGTGCACGTGAATTCACACAGCATGTGTGTGCATGTGCACGTGGGCAAGTGTACTATGTACATGCGTGTGTGTGCGCACACGCGCACTGTGTCCTGGGGGGCCCTGGGCCGCCCTCCAGCTCCCGGGGCGCCTCCCGTTGTCTCCCGAGCAGCACACCAGCCGCCTGAAGTCACCATCTCCACCCGCGGCGCCCCACCTCTGCCACCGTGCGTCCCCGCCCCCTGGGGCCTGCCTCGAGCGGCTGCCGGCCGGACAGGACTTTGCCGTGAGCCGGCGCTGCCAGGAGCCAACAGCTGCTCCCGCCAGGCCTGGGGTCAGCGCGGAGGCTGCTGAGGCCTGGCAGCAGCAGGGGTGGGGGCTGTGGGGGGGCAGCGGCCGCGGACGGGGCCCAGGGGCCGTGTTTTCTGTGGGTGGGGAGATCGCCTGAGCACGCGGCGGGGGGTAGAGATGCCCCCCATTCACCCAGGGCTCCCCACGGCTGCTGTGCAGGGCTGGCGCAGAGGAGGGGCTGAACCCCAGCAGAGCACGGGGAGGAGGGTTGTGGCTGCCTCTTCTGGCCGCCTGCCGGCCCCAGGACTCCGTTCCCGGCCCAGCTTTCTCCCCCTGGGCACACAGGATGGGGGGCAGGGCCCGTGCAGGGGAGAGGCAGGGCAGGAGGGGGAGGCCCTGTCGGCAGCCCGCCCGGGGGCCCATGCGTCTGCGTACGGTCCAGCGCCTCCCTGCGGCCAGCACATCCTCAGAGCCAAGTCTCTGGTCCCTCCCTGCGCACAGACCCTTGCGCCTGAGGCCTAGTGGGGCCCCCGGCCCAGCAACACGCTCAGCCCTGGGGGCCCGGAACTGGGTTGAACGCCCTTGGTCTGACCCCTTAGCGTCCGTGTGCTACAGTTTCCTCATCTGCGAAATGGGGCCATCGGGTGCCAGCGCGCACACAAGCCCTGCACGGAAGTGCTCCCCCGGAGACCCTGGGGCGGAGACGGCCCCGGGAACCAGGCGACGGCGTCCTGACCGCGGGCCGCCTCCCGCTCAGCCGCTGGCCCGGAGAGAGGACAGGAAGGTGGCCGAGCCCCAGCCCTGCTCCGTGCTCCGGCCGGCCCTCCTTCCCGACGCCCGCTCGCCTCCAGCCCCGAGCAGCTCTCTTTCTTTCCTTTATCTTGCCAGCAGAGAGCCTTCCAGTCGGTCATCCCATTTCATTTCTGGTCTGCGGAGAGTGACATTTACATATTAATATTTTCCAAGGGAGCCCCGTGCGCGCCGAGCAAGTGTCTGCCTCGTGGCCTCACATAATGTGAGGGAGATAAAGCGCCGGCTCCTCCGTGAATAAGGACAAATGAAAGCCGTGTGGCCGTGAAAGGCCTCACATTTGCCCTGTCAGCATGTGGTACATCGGCTCAACAACTGATTTAGCGCCCCTTCCTCCCCCCAAGGTTTATCTCCACTTACAGAGGACGCGTTCTTTGTGAGGGGCCTGTCCCTGGGCTCTGCCTCGCTGTCACTTCCTGCCGCCTCCCGCCCGGGCGCCAGGGCCGGCTGTGGCCGCGATGCCCCTGCAGCCGGAACGCAGGCTGGTTATCTCTCCCCTGCAGAGGCTGCGGCCGCTGCTCCCCGGGGCCCCCGGGCTTCCTGGGCCGCAGCGCCCCTCGGCGGCCGCCCAGGCAGGTGCAGGCTGTTCTGAGAGAGCGAGGGGGCGCGGGGTCCAGGTGCCGGGGTCTGGGAGGGCCAGGGGGCGCCGGGGTCTGGGTGCCGGGGTCCAGGAGGGCGAGGGGGGTCTCTGGGCCGTGAGGATGCCCACGAGTGGAGGGGACAGTGCAGCCCCAGGCGTGGGGCAGGGAGGGAGCCTGTGACCTGGGGGTGGGGGGGGCGGTGGGGAGACTGTGCTTTGTCTGCATGGTCTCCTTAATTGTGAGGCTCAGTTGTGACTGCCAGCGGTGTCCCCCGGTGGGCCGCAGGCCAGCTGTCACCCCGTGACCCCGTGTCCCTCCGCTGGGAAGGGAGGACATGCCACGCAAGGGTGCGGTCAGAGCAGCCATAAAGCCAGGCCGTGTCCTCGGCCCCTCCATGTGCGAGGGATGCTCTGTGTGCAGACAGGGAGGCAGGGGTGTGTTCGGGGCCACGGCCGTGAGAGAGGCTCCCCCGGGAAACAGTGGTTTGTCTCCTGGTCCCGTGCGTTGGTCTGTCTGTCAGTTTTGAGGAAGCTCCTTGAGGAGTAATGAAGGGCACGCGCGGCCCCTGCCCATGGGCCGTCCTGGTGGTGTGGAAGGGAGACCGAGTCACGCAGGCCCTTGGGAAATGCCAGTTCCGCTTCCAACCAAAAGCTAGGATGGGGGGGGACCCTCAGACAGAGCCCCCCACATACCACTCTCTCCCTCCCCGACCTCGCCGCCAGAAGAGCCCTTAAATCGGCTCTTCCAGCAGCGCTTTGTGCAATGGTGGAACGTTCTAGATCTGCACTGTGCAGTACGATATCTCCCAGCCACTCATGGTTGTTCAAACGGCTCAGGCAGGGGCATCTGAGTGGCTCAGTCGGTTGAGCATCCGACTCCGGGTCAGGTCATGGGTTCGTGGGTTCGAGCCCTGTGTCTGGCTCTGTGCTGACTGCTCGGAGCCTGGAGCTGCTTCAGATTGTCTCCCTCTCTGTCTGCCCCTCCCCTGCTCACACTCTGTCTTACTCTGTCTCTCAAAAATAAATAAATAAATGTAAAAAATTAAAAAAAAAGGAAGAAAGAAAGAAACGGCTCAGGCAAACAGGGCCGTGGACTGGTGACGTCATTCAGGGTTAACTGATTTCGTGGGGGCGTCCACACGTGGCTGGTGGCTCCGGGGTTGGGTCCCCCTTCACAGGACAGGCCCGCCTACATGTGGATCATGGCATCTCCCTCACTGTGTGACCGCAGACTGGCTCCGTCTGCAGGCCTCAGTTTCCCGCTTGGGGTGACGAAGCCGCGGCCTCGGGGGGTTACAGCGAGGCCCACTGAGCTCCCCTCGGATCGCAGACCCTGGACAGGGCTGTCACTCTTGTTTGTGACCGAGGAGTCCCGAGGACTCTTGTTCTCCCTGACGCTGGTGGCCTGAGTTCTAGAAGCCTCCATGTGGATGAGGTGGGAGGGGTCCCTGGGGACCCACAAGGCTTTGTGCCCTGACTCCCAGGTGCAGGGGGTCAGGGACCCCCCCCAAGAAGACACAGGGGTGTGTCCAGGGAGGTTCTTCTTCTAAAGAATCTTCGGGGCCCTGCTTCTCTTTTCACTTCCACTTTTTCAGAGGCTGAGGGCTCCCCCGGCCTGCACTTCCCTCCCGCCGGGTTCAGAGTCCTGCCCAGGGCCCGGCCTGTGGGCATCGAGGGCCCCAACATCACCGGCTTCAGACCAGCTCTGGGCGTGTTTGGGGCCTCCCTGGACCTCGGCTTCTCCCCTGCGGTCCTGTCCCCGGGTCCCCTTCCTGCCTGGTCACACCCCCCTTGCGTCCAGGAACTTGGGTTTACGGACCCCTTGTTCCTCCAGCCCTACCCCTGCGCAAGCAGGGGGGCCGTGTGGCATGGCAGGGTCCCAGTTTCGCCCGGCGCCGCCCCCCAGAGGCCGGGGTCCCGCCTCCGTGTTCTCACCCCGTAAAATGCGGAGCGTGCTGGCGCCCGGCCCAGGGGGGTCTTCGGGGCTTCCGCATACTGTCTTAAGATCCTCTGCTAACGAGGCCCTGGTAGCGCCGAGTACTCCCGTGCCAGCCAGGGACTGGGCACCCCTCGCGGCGGCCAGTGGCACCTCCGAGCTGGCGACGGGCAGAGGAGCGGGCCCCTGGGCCGCCTTCCCGGGGAGCCTCTCCAGGGCCTGAAAACCCCAGGAGCCCTCGTGGGAAGCGGGCCCTGCCGGCCAGGCGGCCTCACCCTCTCCAAGCCTCAGTTTCCCTGTTGGCGAGGACGGGGAGGGTAGCAGCCGTCAGCCCCCCACGCCCTGCCCGGCCTCCGGGTGTGCTCTCCCCCGCCCGTGCGCCCAGCTGTGGGGGGCGCCCGGCCGTGCTTGTTCGTCGTCCTGTCTCTCCCGCTGTGCAGGTCAGTGCGGGGGGGGGGGGGTGCCCGTCCCACACCTGCCCGAGGTCTGCGGTCAGGGCGGGGGCAGGGCCCGAGGCCCACGGCATCCCGGCTCGGCCGAGGGTGCGGCCCCGCCCCCCTCGATGCCCGGCCAGCCCCTTCCTGGCCTCCTGGGTCAGGTGTGGCGGCACAGGTCCTGGGCGGGCACCGGCCCGAGTGCGCAAACTCGTTTACCCGTCGCAGCGGCTTGGGCAGTTGCTCCCACCCTACAGATGGGGAAACCGAGGCACCCGGTGAAATGACTTGTCCACGGGCACTCAGCTACAGAGTGGAGGAGGGAGGGCGTGCACCCCGCCGGCCAGGCACCTGCAGGCACCCCCGCTGTCTTCTGCTTTTCTTGAAAGTGTCATCTCTGCCCCTGCACACGCAGTAAGGCGCTGGGTAAATGTTTGTGGACTGACTGATGAAACAGCCCCCGAGGTGAGGGCGTTGGAGGGGGACATCTCCAGGGACTGGAGGAGGCAGGGCTGGGGCACCGCGGGAGCTGCCTCCCGCCCCCCTGCAGCCCTGGCTCCGTGGGCTGGGGCTGAGCTGATGCAATTGCAGAGGGAGGGACCAGCCGCTCCCTCTCAGCCGTCTGCGCCTGAGACTCTTCCAGAGGTTCCCGGGGGCATTGCACTCGTGTTCCAGGCAGGGCGGGGCGCCCACATGTCCGAGCCTCCCGCTCTCTGAGGCCACCACAGGGCCACGGTGACCGCCCTCTCGGGGGGCAGGGGCGGTGGGTCTTTGCTCCTTGGAGATCAGCAGGAGAGGAGGTGGGGGAGGGGAGCACGGTTAGGGCTCTGGCCGCGAGACCAGAGCCATCTGGGATCCCATCCCAGTCGTGTCTCTTGATGGCTGTGTGGCTTTGGGAAAGGACCTTGGCCTCTCTGAGCCCCTGTTTGCCTGTCTAGAATCAAAGCTGCTAGTGAGGCACAGAACAAGGTGGCGTGTGTATAAAGGTGCTCCGGTATACAGGAGGCGCTCACAGATGCCAGCAGGGCCACGGTCATTGAGGGGGTTGATCGATAGACGGTGCCTTGCTCCCAGGAGGAGGCCCCAGGGGCGCTGAGGCCCCCCGAGGCAGCACGGCCGGGGCAGTGGGACCGGCAGCCGTGGCTGAGGCCAGGAGTCCGGGCCGGGGCGTGCCCGTGCCTGCTCGCGGGGTCCCGAAAGTCAGGTGCTGTTCGAGCCTGTCCAGGTCCCGGGGCTGGGAAGCCAGAGCCAAGGCTGCAGTTCCGGGGAGGAGAGGGCAGAGGGGCCGCCAGCTTCCGATGGCCTCGGGACATCGTGTGCTCTGGAGGCGGGCGGGCGGGGCGGGGAAACCGAGGCCGCCAGCCCACTGGGCTTGTCGCGGGGGAGGGGCAGCCGGTTCTGGGCTCTCCCAGACCCCCTGCGGCCGGAGGAGCCGGATTAGAGCTAACGAGGGAGCCCCCTCCCCGGCCCCCCTCCCCCTCCGCAGGGAGACTGGTTCTCGCTGCTGCAACGGGCCCTGGGGTTGCATCACGGAGGCCGAGGCCCCTGGCGGTTCACTGCCTCCCGGCCCTGGCGGGCAGCCCTGCGAGGGGGCGGGGAGCAGCCCCGGGGGCATCGGCCACAAGGCACCCCTGCCCACCGCGCACCTCAGTGCTAGTCGTCTCCACCGCCCGCTGCTGGGTTGCCTGCTTTGGGGGCACCTCCGTGGGGTCCACTCCCCGCTCCGGCCCGCAGGCCTTCGGTGGCAGAGGCCCCAGCGGGCTGCGGGCAGCTGTGCAGGAGAGCCTGGCGCCTGCCCGCGGGCACAGCCGGATCCCGGGGGCCAAGAAGTGGGGGGGCGGCCAGGCCTCCTGCTTCGTGTCGGGGCCCCTCCTGCCCGGCGCACGGTGCCCTGGATAGGCCGGCTTTCCCTTGGGGGGGCGGGCTCCCCCCCTGTGTGCGGGCGCTGCCCACCTACGTGGGAGCCGGAGTCCCCGACCGGGAGCCCCGCCGCACGCCCAGCCTTGGGAGGGTCCGTGTGCTCTGGGAGGGACGGCTGCTTTGTGGTTCAGCCGCGGGCTTTGCCCCAGATGGCTGGGTTCCCATCTCGTCCGGCTGTGTGGCCCTGAGCAAGCTACGTGACCTCTCTGGGCTTGATCTTTTCCTGGAAAATGAGAGTGGGAAGTCCTTGCCTGCTGGGAGCTGCTGAGAGGCCCGCGTACGCCCCTGGAAGGGACTGAGAACAGCACCCAGTACCTCAGACGTCTCACCAGCGCTCGGTCAGCATCTCGTTCTGCAGCCCAGGGCCTGCGTGCGGAAGGGGGAGGTCCCCCCAGGTCACCCGCTGGCGGCCTCAGCTTTGCTTCATTGGCTCCTGGCGGTGACAGGGCTGCTGATTTGCCAGGTGTCTCCTCCCAGGGTCCCGAGAAGAGGTGACGTCCCCGGCTCCAGGGTGTGGATCGCCCCAACCAGGCAGAGTTGCTTTGAGGTGCGGGCCCCCCCATCTCACTCTCTCCCCGTTGGTCAGGGCACCAGCCACCCTGACTTGCAATTTGCCAGCAAGACTTGTCCATGCCCCGCTCCCCACCCTGTGCCCAGCACCAAGCTGGGGGCCATACCCCTACCTGCTGCGTTTATTGAGCACCTATTATAACCCAGGGGTTTGGCGACCCCGAGCCCCGAGCCCATGAGACAGGGACTCCAGGCCCCTTGCTCAGCCGTCAGGGAGCTGCAGACACAGACCCCGTCCCAGTGCACGTACGGTGGTGAGGCCGGCTCGCCGCGGCTGTTAGAGACGCGAGTGGTGGAGGACCGGAGGCTCCCTGGGAGAGCGGCCTGGTGGATGCGACAGAAGGAGGCCCCCAGGTGGAGGCAGGAAGCTCGCGGCGATGGGCCTCCTCCAGAGTTGAGGCCCTGCTCGCCTCCCCCCTCCACCCCCCCACCGGCCCTGGTCGCCCTCTGGCTGGGAAACAAGGAACTCGGTGGCCCCTCCACTCACTTCTGATGATGGATAAAGACGTCCGCTCTCTCTCACACAGGCGACCAGAGCCGATAATTAGCTTTTAACCTGTCCCCGCCGTTAACTCGAAAAGGCCACTATTTGTTCCAGAGAGCTGCTGGAGTATAAAGAACGAAGCATGGCCAATTTTGTTCAGGATGAATTAAGACTTGTAAATGTAGAATGAGTTCATCTATTTAATTAAGTAGCAGCAATATGGATGTTAAATTAAGTTCACAGCAGACGTGCCAAAACAGTGTTATAAAAATACCGTCGGAGGCGCAGGGATTTGGGGGGTGCGGCCGGCCCCCCGCCCGCCGCCTCCCAGGGGCCCTCCCCCTGATGATCAGGGTGAGGCCCTGACCCGGTCCTCGCCGCCTGCCGCCCTCCAGCAGCCGGGGGCCCGCCCCCGCCCCAGCCCTGAGCACAGGGCAGCCCCAGACAGACGGCAGCGGCTCTGGTGCGATCTGCGGGCCCTGCACGCCCCCCAGCCCCTCTCCCGACCCTGTCTCAGCAGCACTGGCTTATCAGAGAAGGGGGTCACTCCCACCCCCAAATCAGGCTGCCCTGGGGAGTCCCTGGGGTGACATCGCAGGCCCTGGTGGGCAGTGGTGGAGAGCTTCTGAGTGACCGCCGTGGGCTCATTACGAAGCGCGGGCCCACGGAACCCTGACCTCTAAGATGGATGTGGAAGGCCGTGCGCCCACGCGAGCGCCTGTGGGGGGTGGGTAGTGGAAAGAGGGAGTGAGGACGGAGTCGGGATGCCTCTTAAAGTGGGAGATTTCCTCGCTGGGTTTTAAAGGATGAATAGGAGTTCGCTCCCCTGGTAGCTGGGGAGAAGAGGGGCATTCTGGGAACGGGGAGGAGGGCACCTGCTGAGCGCGCCGTAGGCAGTTCGTCGCAGAGGGAGAATCGGAGAGACGGGTGGGGATGTGAGGGGGCTTGACTGTCGCGCTGAGCAGCCTGCAGGGACCCCGAAGACCGTGGGGGGACAGTCCTGCACCAGTGCTGTGCGAGCCCGGGCACGGCGATGAGTGAGCCCAGGGGGCAAAAGCCCTGCCCTCCCAGAGCTTGCAGTCGAAGAGAGGCCACAGACAGGAAACCAGAAGCCAGATAAATCGGCGTTAGGTTTGATGCTGATGTGGGGGAGGGGTAAGGGGGGCCTTTCTCTGACACTTGAGCAGAGCCCGGGACAATCGTAAAGTGACAGGGATGTGCGTTTGCTGCAGGCAGCCCCACTTTGTGCCTCTTATCCTGTGTGATTGTTAATAGAGCTCCTTTGCGGATGCCTGTAGAGGCAGTGACGCAGGTTACGACAAGGGCAGGGCAAGTGCAAAGGCCCTGGGGCAGGCGTGAAAGCCAGCAGGCCAGGGAGGGGAGAGAGGTGGGCCGAGGGCGGGCAGGTAATAAATAGCGCAAGATCCCAGACAGCGTTGTAAGGGCTCGGGCTTTCACTCACAATGAGGCGGGAGCCCTGGAGGGTTCTCTGCGGTCCGGCAGACCCCCTGTGGCTGCGGTGCCGGGACTAGACTGCAGGGGGCGCAGGGGCAGCAGGAGGCCGCGGAGGGGGGCGAGCGAGGTCTGGGGGAGCCGGAATCCGATTCCAGACGCGCTTTAAGGAGGCTGCCAGGCGGGTGGATCCTGTCAAGGGCATGGGAGCAAAGGGGATCCGGCCTGGGGAGATGCTGGGCCGGGAAGCCGCGCGACCCAGCGAGCGGGGGCAGCGCCAGGCAGGTGCGCGGGCGTCCGCGGGAAGCAGCAGCTACTCGGGGTTCGGTTCGGGCTGCTGGAAGGGCGTGGATGGCTCAGTGTCTGGCCTGCGGTGGTGTTTTACTTGGTTGCCACACGGTGTTTTATTTACTTTAAAGCGTATTGCCAATACTTGAAAAAACAGGGTTTTTTCTTTTAACCCCAGATTTTTAGCTTCACTTTAAAGCCTCTGTTTACACTGGGTCTGCACTCGCGCTCGGCACCTGTTGGTGGGAACTGTGCCTGCTTGTGCTGGGAGGGCATAAGGCCTTCTGTTTGCTCCAGACGCCTGTGTCACGAAGGCAGGATCCCGTAGACTTCAGCCCCTTGTGCAGTGTACAACCTGGACACACGTATCTGGCCTCTCTGCCCCAGAACAGAACCAGCTCTTCAAGTCTGATAGGAAACGAGAGGCTTGTCAGGAAATCTCTGCGAGTTGCGCCTGCCCTCTCGTCACCCCCCGGCCCCCCGCTTTCCAGCTCAGCCGTCTGCCTTGGCTCCTTGAAGCCTGTGGAACCATTTAAAAGGCTCCTAACGATATTGATCAATCTCTCTAAAATGGATTATCCCGTTTGCCTCCCAGCCTGACTGGATGCCCTGGGTAAGATCAGAAAGGAATTACGTTAGCCGGAGGCAGAGGGTGCAGGGGTGAGAACGTATCTCCTCCCCAGTGATGCAGCCTTATCAGAGCTGAACTTTCCTCTCCGTCCTGGGATACAGGCTACTTGGGGGCCGTCGGAAAGAAATAATCATCTCAACGATTCGCAGCCTGCTGACACCTCGCCGGCTGGGAGGGGTGGGGGGTGGCGGGGAGGCTGCAGCGAGGACCGTTTTTTGCGCTGCTCCCCGGAGAAATCAAGTCCTCTCAGAAATCCCGCTGGGGCCCCAGCCTTGGGTGGGGGGATGGGCTCCATCAGGATGAGAGCCCCGCGCGCGCCCGAGGGCCCGGGGGACGGGCGCGTTCATTAAAATTTGAAACACAAATGGAAAATTGCTACCTGCAGCCTCTCTGAGCAGCCAGCCAGCAGATCCCAGTTCCCGTTAATGGATCGAACGCGGAGGAAACAATTACAGCCGCCACCACGGCCGTTCCTTTGGAAATAGCGGGGTCCCATCGGGGAGGGGAAACCCAAACCCACCGGAGGCAGGGAGAAGCCGCGAGGGCCACACGGTGATGATGATGTTTTTCCTGTGCGATCGCCCCGGCTGACCCCCTTGCGTCGGCGTACGCGGCTGGGTTTGGGTGCCTGGGTTGCGAGAGTTTTATTTGGGACGTGATCCCAGGAGACGCGCCGGTGAGGACAGCAGAGCTGCTGTGGGGGCCTCGCTGAGCCCCGTGCGGGCATCGGGAGCTCGGCCGCGCTGGGGAGCCCCGTGGAGGTGCTGGGGCGCGGTGCTCCGTGGCCCCCCGTCCTGGGGCGGAGAGCACCAAGTGCGCCGTTCGCCGCCTCCGAGCAGTGGTGACTCGCCCAGGGGCTGCTGGGGGGGCTGGGTGCTTCCGTCCCCTGCCCCCTCCTGAGCTGGGGCAGCGGGTGGCCCTTACTGGACACAGACTCCTGGCGTGTGCCCATGGGCACAGACCGTCTGACCCTGGCGGGTCGGAGGGCAGGGATGTCGTGCACACAGAGGCCTTTGCGTGGGTTTCCGTGGGAGAGAGAGGCCTTCTGCTGAAAGATCCACGTTGGATGGGCTCCAGCTCCCCAGGCCCCGAGCGCTGGTGGGGCGGGGGCTCCCCTGAACCCGGGGACAGCCCTAGTGTCTCCCTAAGCAGGAGGCCCCCCGGAGCCGTGTCCCCTGCTCGCCCTGCCGCTGCCCCTCACTGCCTTGCCGCGAGGTCTTTTGTGTGCACTTGTGTTTATTTGGCCAAGGGCTGGGTCAGGGACGTGGCGTCTGAGCTGTTGTAAGGAAATGGGGGTGGGGGGCTGCCTTGGCCCCCCCCAGGATGGACCGGATGGCCCTGGGTCCTGAGACAATGGGCCAGGGAGCGGCCAGGTGCTGGGCCCAGCGCAGGAAAAGGATAAACACAGACCCGCCCGTGCAGATGAACTTGGGCGGCAGACAGATCGGCAGACTCTGTCCCCCGCCGGGTGGAGCCTGGGGAGGAGCCCTGGGCGGGGCTGGGGGGCCTGAGGGGAAGGCAGAGGCCGGAAGGGGTGTCCAGGAAAGATGACAGCGAGTGGAGAGTGCCCCATTCGTTAGCTGTCCCTCCTTGCAGACACCCCCACAGAGAAATGTCATCGTTGCCACGCCACATGTGGGGAAACTGAGGCAGGGAGGAATGTGGCCAAGGCCACACAGCCAAACGATGGAAGGCTAGATTTGGACCTGGGCACTCCTCCAGGCCCCCCAGTAACAGCCACTGCTCCCTCCCTGCGCTTGGAAGCTGGGCTCCCGCCGCCCCCCCCCCCCCCCCCCCCAGCTGTCTGGGATTGTCCACCTTCCCAGCTTCGCTTCCAGCCCTGACTCTGGGCAGAGGCTGAGCCCCCCGGGGGAGGTGGGGTGCATCCACCTCTCTGGTCTGGGACTCCGGGCTCCCAGGATTCCGCCGCACCTGCCCACGTGGGCATCCGTGGGGGGGGGCTCTCCTGTTCTTACACGTGTGTGACAGAGAAGTGGCGTGTGGCACATGACCGGTGTCACCTGCAGATCATGCGCCAGGGCCTCAGGGTTTGTGGTTAGCGTCTGCAGACTTGAGGGGCTGGAGCCTGTCCCCACACCTTCCCCACGTGCCCCCGGCCCTCGCACAGCCGCATCGACCCCTGTCTGCCAAAGCAGGGGACACGGCAACCCACTGACACAGGAAGAATGTGCTAGAACTCCGTGTATCTAATCTCTCAGATGCTATTTTCACATCACTTCTATCGCAGAGAGATGACGGACACGTACTATACGGAAATCCCTCATAAGCAAAGGTACGCGTATTCCGACACGAGCGTTCAAAGTTTGTTTTGTTTTGCTTTGCTTTTTTTACTTTCAAAATTAACCTTAGCGAGGGGCGGGCGCCTGGGTGGCTCTGTCGGGTGAGGGTCCGACTCTTGGTTTCGGCTCAGGTCGTGAGCTCCCGGTTCGTGGGATCGAGCCCTGCATCAGGCTCTGTGCGCACAGTGGGATGCTGGTGGTTTCCCCTCTCCCTCTCTCTCCCCCTCCCTCCCTCCTTCTTTCTTCGCCCCTCCTCTGCTCGTGCTGTCTCAAAATAAACATATAAACTTAAGAAAAATAAAATGAAATCTTACTGGATCTAGTTTGCGTTCGGTGAACTACAGGCATGTTAAGAGCTGTGTTCACTGGCCTCTGACACAGGAGTCCCTGTGCACCTACCACCCTGTCCGCCGTCATTCTAGAAAGTTCCTTCCCAGGGCCTACCCAGTCTGTCTCCACCCCAGCCAGGTGGCCGCTGATAACGATCCTTTACTCCAGGGCAGGGTCCCTCCTTCTGTTCAAATGGTGGTAAAAATACACAAAACAAAATGTAGCATCTCATCTCTTTTTACGTGTTCCGTCTGGCGGCCTTGAGCACGTTTTCCGTCATGCGGCACCACCCGCCTCCAGGACTCTTCCGTCCCCCCGAACCCGAGCTCTGTCCCCGTCGACGCCCCGGCCCGGCCCCCCCACCCCCGTGCCTGCGCATCCGGATCCAGCCAGTGCAGGAATGGGGGGGGGGGTCCTTCAGGATCTGCCTTCTATGCCTGTGGCGTCGTGGGTGGAGCGTCACGTCCCCAAGGGCCATGCGTGTTGTGGCACGTGTCGGGTTTCGTTCCCCGAGGGCTGTGTGCACATACGTGTGTTGTGAGTCCGTGTCCCGTGACGCACGACCGGGTGGCTTCCACGTCGTGGACACTGTGGCCGGTGCATCCGTGCGTGTCTGTTCCCGGCCCTTCGTGCTCCCGGGTGTATCCTCGGGGGGGGGGGGGTGCCCGTCCCCGAGCCTCATCCAGACACCTGCTCTTCTGTCCGGCTGCTGTCGCGCGGCCTGACCTCCCGTCCCCCCGCAGCAGTGAGCTGGACCAGCTTCTCCTCGGTGCTGGCGGGTTCTGGAAACAGAAGTGAGGCGCAGCCCCGCCCCGGGAGACCGACCCTGAGCCTGCACTTGAGGCGTCAGGGGCCACGTAAGGGGCCACGCTGCTGTCCTGGCCTCCCACAGGCTGGGGCCCCAGCAAGGCCCCCTGGGGGACCTCCGCCCTGGGGGCTTCCTCCCCTCCCTGGCGGGGACCGAGGCGGGAGGCGGACTTCTCCTCTGGGAGCCCCAGGCCCGACTCCGGGAGGTGAGCGGGAAGCTTTTCCAGGCCACATGGGGCAGCAGCGAGGGTCAAGGTTGGCCTCCTTATCAGGGCTCCCTGGAGGGAAGAATAAAAACAAAGCCACCCACAGGCCTCTGGGCGTGACAGCTTGCCATAAGAGGAAGGAGAGGAGCCGCGGAGGTTTGGGAAGACACTTGAAAGCGGAAGTGGGCGAGCCCCTTGCTAATCTGGAGCTGCGTGTGGTCAAGCCCCCAGTCCCACTGGGGGGGGGGGGGGGCAAGAGACCAAAGCAAATCAGCCCCCAGCCCGGACCCCTTGGGGACCTTTTGCTCACCCCTCTCCCCTACTTTGCTTGGAGGTAGTGCAGCCACAGGGCCTGGAGGCTCAGCTTTCCTTACTCCCTCGGCTGTGGGCCTCTGGGCCCTGCCTCTGCCTCTGTGTGTTCTTCTCACGGGCATCCATGCAGCGACTGCTGTATACAGGCTCTGGGGTTTGCAAATGGACGACGCAGTAAGGGCAGGGCCATCGGGGCAGTGGCTGCAAGAGGGATTGTGACAGTGCAGACCCCAGGGCGGGGGGAGGAGTGGCCCCAGGAGGGAGGGCGGGACCTGAGTGAGGGTCAGCAGGGGGGAGTCAGGTCCCCAGGAAGCTTCTGTGGGTTTGGCTCACGGCCAGGAGTTTTGAGTTCTCTGTGGGCTTCACCGGCCTGTTTCCTCCGGGAAGCGGGGTGATGTTTGGGATTTGGATCGGGGCTTCTTTGGAAAAGGAGAAGCCGGGCCGCTCTGGGCCGTCACGCTGGCGTGGAAGGGGCCGGGGCTCTTGCAGCCGAGGCCAGCACCCTCCCTCTGCGATCCCCTCCCTCCGTCTGCCACGGGCAGGACCCGTCTGTGACACGGGGAGCTTGGCAGTGCCTCATAGACGGCGGGAGGGGCCAGCTGCCCCGGGGACCCAGAATGTTCTGCACTTGCCAGGTGCTAGGTCCTTCCTCTGCGCCCAGAGCCAGGAGGAGTCCAAGGCGCAGGGAGGCCACGGGCCACGGGCGGCCGGGTTGGAGCACAGCCTGTGTCTGGGCTCCTACCCCCGGGGGCGCTGCCTGTGTGCCCCCGTCGAGGGAGCCGGGCCGACACAGCCCCGAGCGGCGGGGACAGCAGGCGCAGCCTCAGCCACCACATGGCCCGGGATGGTCCCTGTCGAGGCTGCTGATTGGTTATAACAGGGGAAGTTTCCAGAAACTCAAGCCCTGGCCTGGCCCCCCGCTGGCGAGGCCTGAGGCGCGAGGAACAGTTGGGATGTGCTGCAGGGATTGGGGGGGGTGAAAAGGCCTAAGGCATCACGCCCAACAGAGAAGCCTAGCACCCCCCTGGAAGTCCAGGGGTGGGGGGAGGGCTGAGATGCAGGCCCTGTCCTGTGGCGGCTCAGCAGCAGCCCCAGACAGGGGCGCGGGGCCTCAGGTCGGAGTCTCAGGTCGTCTGTGTGCCTCCACGGTCAAGGTTTGGCCGTTGCTTGTCAAGAGGGGGCTGATCTTGATTTTGATTCTCACAGGCGTCTGCTCGGGCAGGGGGCCAGGAAGAGGGTCAGACAGAGGAGCAGGCTCTGCTTCGGGGAGCTCAGTGATTCCTGGCGCCGAGTCAGAGGCCGACGGAGGAGATGCTGGCTGCGTAGCCTGACCCAGACCCACCGTGGTCACCCTTGCTGCCCGGGGCCTGAACACTTGGGCAGGGCTGCCGCGGGGCGGGTCGGGGGGTGGGGGGGAGTCAGAGCAGACCTCGAGGGAGGGAGCGGTGTGGATCGCTGGGGGAAGAGAGCCCCAGGCAGAGGGCACAGCCCTTGCAAAGGCCCTGTGGCAGGAAGAGCAGGGGTGGGGGTGGGGAGGTTCGTGCGGCTAGAAGTAGAGGTAAGGCGGAAGGGCAAGGCCACGGCCACATTGTAGAAGTCTTATAGGGACCCCCAGACTCTCAGGCTCGAGCCTGGGCAGAATTTCCCTGTGGTCACCTGTCAGCCTCCCTCCATTGTAGCCGGAAGGGGAAGAGAGAAGGCATGGCAGCCATTCTGAGCCATCGCCGGATCTGCCCCGAAGCCACCTGCGGCCACCCGGCAGCCCCCTCAGCAATGGGTCTTTAATTATCTAAATATCGCGTCTGCCCTTTGCTTCCAGCCAGGACTGCTGCGCTCTGCAGACGGCAAATGGCTTTCAGGGGCTCTGCTGGGGGGCGCCGGAAGCTTCTCCCCTGGTCTGAGTCCGGCCGAGCAATGGGCCTGGTTTCATTGGTTTAGAGAGAGTACAGCACGGGGCAGGGAGGGGGGAGGCGGCCCATCTCTGACCGCAGCACATCTCTGGCTCCATCCGGCACCATCCGCCTGCGGCATCCTTTGTTTCCCAGCTGCGGGTGACGTCGCGGCGGGGATGCTTGGCGGGGGCCTGGGGTCTCAGCTCCAGGCGCCGGAGGGGCCCACCCGGCTTCGCCACCCTTCCCAGGCCCAGCATCTGCACCGCATCCCCGCCCGCGGGGCCACCGCTCTCCTTCCCCCTTCTCCTCGCGGCCTCGCCCACACCCGTAAGTGGCTTAATTAAGGAGCTGTGCAGTTTATTTATGTGTGGACCTCGCCTAATTGGCGTGTTTGTCTTTCCTCGTTATCCCCAGCTGGACGGAGCCGCTGGAACGCCAAGGGCAGAGGGCTGGGTTTCTCCAGCGCAGCGTCCGGTGTCGAAAGGCTGCTCGGTGCCCCCGCGATGAGTGGCGCGCCCGGGTTCGCCAGCCCCGGCCCCGTGCCCGCAGGCACGTAATTGTGGGCGCAGTTAGTCAAGGCGGGCGATTTCAGGCATGAGGGCACCTAATTACACCTGCAATTGAGTGCTTCGCAGGCTCAAAAGATGCCTGTTCGGCTAATCGCAGCCACCAAAGCTGCCCCCGCAGACGGGTCCCTGGGAGATGTTCCCGGAGCCGAGGCCGCGAGTTGTCATAAAGAGCGAACTCGGAATTGTAGCGGTCGGGGGTGCGGGGCGGAGCTGAAAGGATTCAGCCTTTTGCAGCAGGTCATTCCGCCTCCGGGCTGCGCGTGTTCTCCACCGGGGAGGCTGCCCCGTGGCTGGTGTTCTCACCAGCGCCTCCTGCGCCAAGTGCCACACCGAAGGGCGACAGGGCGTGATGAACGTCTGCTCGCAGAGTGGCCTGAGTCACCAGGCTCAGCCGCAACAGACGGCCACTCCTTCACCCCTGAAGGTCTCAAGTCCGGTGTGTGTGTCGACCAAGGCCACCGACAGCCACTGAGCTCGGGCGTGGTTCCGTGGGAGTGGAGGGGGACCGGCAGAACCCCGGGGAGCCCACGTTCTGGGGTGACGTTAGACTGTGGCACCTCCCTTGCGTTTCCTCTTTAGTGGCTTTATCGGAACGGCAGGTTCATAGAAGTTTCTAGAACGCCGGCCTCTGGAGTCTCAGGCAGGCCTGCTTGTCTGGCCTGTTCTTGCCACTGACGCTCGCGCAGTCCCCTGTGTCTGCTTGTCATCAACTGTGTGCTGCTCATTATACTTGCAAACAAATAAAAATAAACGGAGGTACAATTCGAAGCCTGAGACGAAGGTGCTTTCCTTCAGGGGTCTTGTGTTTGCTTCTGGAACACGACTGTTCTAGAAGCTCCTTCGGCCCCAGGCCCTGGCAGCTCCCTGGTCACTCTTCCCTGAGCAGGTCGTCCGCTGGGGTCCTGCCTTGTTATCAGCGGCGTCGCGGTGAGCGCCCCCACCTTACACAGGAGGCCCCCCAGCTTTGCTTTCTGTCCCCCTTGACCTTTAAGGCCATAAAAACGAAGTCCAAAATTTGCCGGGTCTGTGCAAATTTTGTGCGTGCGCTCGGGGCTGGCGTGGCCTGTGTGGCACATGAGCTCCGGTTCTGAGGTCCCTCCCGTCCCCTTTGGCCTGGCGATTCCTTCATAGTCTTGTGAGCAGTTTGGTGCTTTGGAGAAACCGGGGGGGCTATTTTTATCCAGCCTTTTGGGTGCATTTGATGGGTCTTGTGAGAAACAGGAAGTCCAGGCCACTTCTTCTCCAAGTTCAGGGCAGCAGTGCGGGGGAGGGAGGCAGGGGACAGAGCACCGGGAGTGGCGGCCGCCACGTCCAGACTGGTCGGGGCAGGGGCCGGCGGCCAAGTCCGGCGCTCAGGAGCAAAGCCGCAGAGAAAGGGTGTGAAGACGGGCTGCCCTGCCCCCGCCTTGGGTGGGGGTCCCCTGGGACCCAGCCAGCATGGGGAATGCTAGCCCTCTGCTGCCCCCGCTCAGCTCCCGGGCTGAGTTAAAAGCACTTCCGGAGTTTGGCTGCCAGGGGAGGGTCTCCCCCGCCCAAAGCCTCCCCCCCCCGCCCCCCTTCTCTTCTCCTGGCCTCAAGTGCCTGCGGGCCGGGGCCACGGCACAGCCGCCAGCGTGGCCCAGAGCGTCCCCGACCTCGTGTGCCCACAGAGTGGGGCCGAGACCCCATTTCTGTACCCCTCGTTGGTCATTTGCGTGACCTTGGGCCTGACCCTTCACTTCTCAAGCTCGGTTCCCCCACCTGTGGGGGGGGCTGTCGCTCCCCAGCACGGGGGACAGCTGCACGAGCGGGGGAGGTGAATCAGCGCTAACAGTTGTGAAGTCTGGGGATGTGTTGGCGGGATGCGCGTCTGGCTGTCGGGCCGGAGAAGGCGTCGTAGAGGGTGAGCGCCCCACGAGGGGTCGGCTCGGGGAGCCAGCAGGGCAGGCCCCTGTCCTCGGCCAGCCCCCCCGTTGTGACCTTTGTGGGGGGGGTGGGGGACAGCGCCGCGCGCGGCGGCGTGTGCGCGTGTCGGGCTTCCCCCCGTGGGCGCTGGGACGCGGGGGGGGGAGTGTGAACCCACACTCGATCGGCGGGCGAGGGAGGAGAAGCGAGTCGCACCGCGCAGCTTTCTCTTTGGGAAGCCGTTCTGTTTCTTAAATGTCAGAGTGAGCAGATGGCGTGTCTGAGTTTTATTAATCATGGGCTCGCGGAGCTGGAAGGCCTGGGGGATCATTTAGTCCGAGCGTCCTACCGAGGAGGAGACTGAAGGCCAGGGAAGGCAAGAGCCACGCCGCACCTGTGCCGGGGCCGCGCCGTCGGGACCCAGATCGCCCTGGTGCCCACGTGCCTCCCCCTGCGGAAGTAACCAGGTGCTCGTCCCTCCGCCTCAGGAACAGCCCTCCTACCTCCCAATTAAAAGCCGAGGCAGAGCTGATTCTGGGGTAATCCACCCCCAGGAACAACCGGAAATCCTGCCTTCGGGACACATGCTGGGGCCTGCCAGGGGCAGCCAGGAGACTTCGGGTCACGGGGCCCAGGGGACCGCGCCACTCAGTGCCGGATTTGTTGGGGGCGCTGCCGGACCCACTTCTTGACTACAATTCCTCTGGGCTGCATAACTCCTCCCAGCCCTTGACTGAGACTGTCCCCTCCCCTCCGTGGCAGCTGTTGAAACGGACGGTAACGCAGGGCACCCGGAAGTTCACCTCATCACATGATGTTATGAAATTGAAACCGCCGTTTTGGCCCAAGTGGGCAGAATAGCTCTTTTGTCCTCCCTTTCCCAAATACCTCCTACAGCTGTTCTGGTTAGTCATGAGATGCTCCAGCCAGGCCCACAGCATGGTTCTGGGAAGATGGTAGAAATGGGGCTAAATCACACTAGAGTGTACATGACTGATAGCACACACTTTGTTTTTCGTAGCAGGTTTTGCTTACGTTGGAAGGAAGGAGGTCTCTGGAGAAAAGAGAACGACTGAGAGGCACCAGGGCTGCCCACATACCCGGTTGGCACATTCGCCCCCCCCTTTTCCTGCATGAGCACCTTCACGTCACTGCATTCCTTCCTTCCTGACCGTGTTTCCTGAGTCCCAAGCGCGTCCCCAGTTGGGAGCCATTGATTGGTTCTAAGCAACATCAGAGGATCAGGGGCAGCCGGGAGACCCCATTCAGCCCCTCTGATTTTTTATGTGGTAAAATTGGGGCCGAGAGAGGGTGGTTTTTTGTCTGAGGCTGATGGCAGAATGGGGTCTGAAACTCTGGTCCCTCAGCGGACCGGCGGGGTCCCTTGGGCTGCATCGATGGCTCTCAGCTGCGGTGATTTGGAGCCTTCGCCCGTCCCCCAGGGGAAATGTGGCCACGTCTGGAGAGATTTCTGTTGTCACAATGGGTGTGTGGCCCTGGCATCCAGTGGGTGGAGGCCAGGGCTGCTGTCAGACATCCCACAGTGCACAGGGCCACCCGCAGCAGAGTTCTCCGGCCCCAGGGCGCCTGGGGGCTCAGGCAGTTAAGCATCTGACTCTTGATTTCGGCTCCGGTCATGATCTCGCGGCTCATGAGTTCGAGCCCTGCATCAGGCTCTGCGCTGACAGCTCGGAGCCTGGAGCCTGCTTCCGATTCTGCGTCTCTCTCTCTTTGCCCCTCCCCTGCTCGCTCGCTCGCTCTCTCTCTCAAAAATAAATCAACATTTAAAACAAACAAAATTAAAAACAAAAAGAATTCTCCAGCCCCAAATGCCAGTGTGCCGAGGGAGGGAGCCCCGGGCCCCATCAGGCGGGGGAGAGGCACTCGTCTACTAGAGGACGTCTTGTGCTGGGCACGCGGCGGTGGGAATCCCGTGGGTTCAGGCACGACCCGCCGGAGGGTGGATGGAGGCCGGTCAGGCCGTGGGGGATGGTGGGGATGGGGTAGACTGGGCAGAAGTTCAGGAAGGAAGATGCAGGGCTGAGCCCGGATTCCTCCACGAGGTAAAGCTAGAGAGAGAGGCAGGGGCCCAGGCGCCCCTCTCCACCTCGGCCCCATCGTGCTGAAAGCCCGTGCCCCGCGCGAGCCACCTCGTAAGACTCGCATCTTGTGGGCCAGCGGGCTACACAGACCTGACGCAGTTAGGCCCAAGGGTAGACAGGGAGCGTGTGTCATCCACAGGCGGGTAATTATGTCCCCCCCCCGCCCCACCCCTTCTTGCCCAGCAGTCCCCAGCAGCGAGCAGCGGGAGGGTTGCTCACAAATGCCTTTTTTTTTTGCCTTGAACAGCCTCCCGCCTGGTCCCTGGCGAACGGGCCCCGGGAGGGAGAAGAAAGCCTTGTCGGCTCGGCCCCAGGCAGCAAATCAGGGCCAGGGCTGGAGCGGGATCCGAGCAGGCGGGCCACATGCGGGCTGTCGCCGTGTCCACAGAAGGTGCCTGGGGCGGGGGGGCGGGGGTTGAGGGAGCCACATTCACGCCAGCATGTCCTGTCCCCCCAGGACCTCCCCCCCCGCCCCCCCGTGCTCCTGGACAGCCGTCCGCCAGGCCCGCGCCCCCGGGAGGCGTGTGACCACAGGCAGGGGCGGGGGTGGGGGGTTCAGGGATGCACTGTGCGGCCCTGGCAATCCCACGAGCCATCTCTGTCCGATTTCTCTGGAGTCTCTGCAGCCACGGGACGGAGCGCCTTGGCCATCCCTGTCACTGCTCACGGCTTGTCCCCAAATACTGGCCTTGCCGCAGCGGGTCAGATTCCCGGTTCCGCGGGTGGCTGGCAGCAGGCAACGTACTTGCCCTTCCTGGCCTTTTGTCGTCTGTTTTGCTGTTCATTAGGAAGGGCACCTGAGCTCCGGCCTCTGCCAGCCGCTGCTGGAGGCGGAGGAGGAGAGTGGCACAGAGAGCAGCTTAAAACGCAGGGCAGGGTCTGGGTTCAGATGCAAGGTGGTCCTCTTACCGGCCGCGAGACCGTGAGCAAGTGGCTTTTGCCTCTGGACCTTCGTTTTCTTGTTTTCTTCTCTGAAAAATGGGGATGGTGGCCGGCTTCTTTTTGCCGTGGGGGTGAACTAAGATAACGTACCTAAAGTACCCACTGCAGTGCTAGGTATTAAGTAAATGCGTGGAGGAGGGACCCCTGAGCCCCCGTGGCTCAGCACATCAGAAGTAACAGTTTACAAACCGCACGGTGGATATAGTACTACCTTTGGGGGTTTGATGGAGGTGCCGCGTCTTTTTTTTTTTTAATTTTTTATAGTTTATTTACTTTTGAGACAGAGAGACAGAGCATGAGTGGGGGAGGGGCAGAGAGAGAGGGAGACACAGAATCTGAAACAGCCTCCAGGCTCTGAGCCGTCAGCACAGAGCCCGACGCGGGGCTCGAACCCACGAACCGTGAGATCTGACCCGAGCCGAAGTCAGACGCTTAACTGACTGAGCCCCCCAGGCGCCCCAGGTGCTGCGTCTTTTAGACACGGACTCGGGCCCTCCTGGAAGCTGACATGGGGGAGGCGACCCAGAAGGAGAACAGAGAGGCCCCCGGGAGATGCTTCTCTGGGCCAGGCCTGCGAGCGGTGCGTCACTGCTTCCACCACGTTCCCTCAGCCATCGCTTGGTCCTCTGGACGCGCACATTTGCGTGAGAGGCTGAGAGACACAGTCTGGGTCTGAGCCCAAGAGGAGAGAGAAAACGGCGTCGGTGACCGACTGGCCGATAGGGCTCCTGGTTTGCGAGATCGTTACCCCCGGCCTCTCGGGGCGGCCGGGACGGACGCAGAAGGCCAGCTAAGCCCTCGCTCGGTTCACAGGTTGATCTGACGGGACTGCTTGGCCGTCCCCCGGGCAGATGGCCGCACCCAGCGATCCCTTGCGGCCCGGGCTGCTGACCAAACCCCAGCCAGTGAATGTGGGTCACCAGGGAGGAGACTTCAGCCTCACGGAGGACGGGCGACCCGGCCCCGCGCCTGTGCAAGGGTCCTGGCCCCTTCATGTGAATCGAAGCCCGTGCTACAGACCCGAGGGAGAGGCTGACCCCGCTGGCCCGAGGCCCACGGCGTACGACACCCAGGCCCTCCGTGGGCTGGCAGCACAGAGAGCGCTTGTCTTTACAAAGTGACAGAATGTATTAGTCCCTGCGGCTGCTGTAACAAATTCCTACAATCTGGGTGGCTTAGAGCATCAGAGATTTCTTTCCTCCCCGTTCTGGAGGCCAGAAGTCGAACGTCAGGGTATCGGCAGGATCGCCACGCGCCAGCCCCCCAAAGGATCCTTCCTGCCCCTTCCAGCTCCCGGGGGGCTCCGCGTCCCCCCGCCGTGGTTTAGGGCCCCCTCTGATCATCCAGGTGACCTTATCTCAAGATTCTTAATGACATCTACACAGACTCCTTTTCCAAACATGGTCACAATCACAGGCCGATGTATATTTTGGTGGGACCGCCGTTCAACCCACGGCACAGAGGCCGGTGGAGGGGGCCCCTGAGGCCTGGCTAGACCCCCTCACCCCCAAGACGGGACAGCACAGCCTGGGTGTGCTCTGGAGCCGCCGGTGGCGAGGAAAGGACAGGCAGGTCCCCACAGAGGGAAACCAGGCGCGGGGTTGCAGATGTGAGCTGTGCTTGGAGGCAGGGCCCCATTTCCGTTCGGACCTCTCAGACCTGCCTGCCTGGGGACTTAGAACATTCACGCGCCGTCCGGTCGCCTAAGGGCTGGAGCCGGACAGCGGGAGCACGGGGCGGCAGCGCTCCCTGTGTGCCCTTTGGGTGAGTGACCTCACTTCCAGGGGCCTCCGTGTCCTCATGGGGTGATGGTCGATGGAGGCGGGGCGGGTGTCAGATAAGATAATACCCTTGGCAACGCACGGAGCCCGGAGCCCGGCAGTACTGAGGCCCGGTCAGTAGTGGTATTATCAGTGTCATTCAAAACACGGAGTCATTACCGCCGTATTTATGGCGCCCTTCCTCGGGGCCGGGCACCCGGGTGGTTATGCGCCTGAGTCTCCCTGGAATGCGGGAGTGATTTCATCCCGTCTTCCAGGTGAGGAAGCGGAGCTTCAAAATGGTGAGGTCACCACCCGAGGGCACACGGTGGGTGGCCCACAGCTGAAATTTGAACTCTGGTAGGTCCCCCTCCAAGCTGGCGGTCAGGAACGCGGACTGCGCAAGGAGCTCAGCCCAGCTCTCCCGTTGACTGGCCGCGTGTCCTTGGGCGAGGCCCTTGACCCCTCTGTGCCTCGGCTAGAAAACGAAACTCCCCGCGGTGACCTTGAACAGCATTGTGGTGAGGATCCAACGAGTTCCCTGTGAAAAGTGCTCGCACAGCAACTCCGGAAACGTCAGCGGGCGTGATTATCCCAGAGGGGGAAGTGGAGGGGGCGGGCCCGAGGTGGCGGTCGGGGTCGGCCACCCTCCCAGCCTTCCCTTGCTCCCTTTCCTGGGATCCCCGGTGAGCGCCTCCGGGCCTGTCCCAGCCGGCCGCTGAGTGCCCACGGGGGCCCAAAGGCAGCAGGCCCTGGGGGCCGCCCGCCCCACCGTGCTCCCCAGACCCGGGCTGCAGCCTCAGTGTGCTCAGCACGTGTGGGGCGGCTATTTTTATTCGGTTCAGCTGACGCTCTTGGCTGGCTGGGCTGTCTCCACGCTGTGGCATCGGAAGCCCCGCTAGGGGGAGTCTGGCCCCCCTCCATTTTGAAGGAGCAGCAGAGGAGGGGCGGGAGGGGGGCTTGCATCTTCTGAGTGGGTGTCTAGTGGGCGCCACGCGGCCTCAAGGTCCCCCTCCCCCGCCCCTGCTTGCTTTCCCCTTGAGAGACGTAGCAGTCTTCTTTTCCTTCCGCCCAGCCAGGACAAGGCCCAGCATGCCCTCTGACCCCGGGCTGGCTTATGGCGTGGGCAGGGGAAGGCGGTGGGGAGGAGGCTGCCATGCGGTGGTCCCAACCGTCAGAAGGGGCACGGGAGGCTCAACCTGCCCCACTTCCGGCCTGTTTTCTAGAAATGCCCTCCTTTTCCCCAGAGAGGAGATGACAGAGAGGGGGAGGGTCATTGCCAAGGTCAGCCTCCAAGGGGGGGGGGAGGGCGGCGGCAAGAGAGGTCCTGTCCCTGCACAGAGTCCTGATGAGGCTCTGCCCAGTGCACCTAGTCCAGGTGTGGCCCAGCCTGGCAGCCCTTCTTGCCAACCACCCCACCCTCCCCTCCCGCCAGGCCATCTCGGCCCTCGGAGGCCGGGTGGCTCCTCTGGGAATCAGCGGCCGGAGCGAGGAGTTCCAAAAACCGCAGCCGAGCCACAAAGGCCAGTGGGAAAGGGAAAATGCCTCCAGCCCCTCGTTCAGCCACATTGTGGCAAACAACCCGGCCATTCAGCAGAGAGTCCGCCCGCGAAGCCGGCTGCTTGGCACCGCGGGGGCTGCGCTTTCTATTTTTCAGCTCTTTTGGCTTCAGGTCAGGAGCTGCGGTGCAGCCACACCCTCTCCTAGTGGATCTCGCCTTCTCCTCCCGCACAGACGTCCCTGTCACCAGGAAATGTCACCAGCCTACTCTGAGCCGCCCAGACCCGGGCCAAAAGGAGTTTTAGGATCACCGGACTCTGGCGGCTCACCTCCTTCCCTGGCGGGCGTGGCCAAAGGCAATTAGGGGTTGGCCAGCGCGTTCGGAGATAATTCAATGCAGGCATTCAGATGCTTCTAGGGCTAGATGTTTTGCCTTCCTCAGAGAGGCCCGGTGCTGGCCCACCAGTGTGGGGCCTCCTACCCTTCTCACTGCTCACCCCACAGCGGCCCGCCTGCTCGGCAGCGCCCCCAAGGCTCTGTTTCGCGGGACTCCCGCCATATTTTAATCCTGGAGGGCCTCCGAGTGGCAGTGTCCAAGGGGTCTCCTCTAGAAACCAGGCCCGTCAGAGCTGGAGACCAGAGACCCCTTTGGCATCCCCTGCGTCCGCAGCGTTCTCCACAGGTGGCTCTGGGAAGGCAAACTCCTTTCTGGCACCATCTTCCCCACTTTCGCAGGGGAAGGGGGGCACCCAACAGATTGGGGGAACACCCCTCCCTCTGTACCCTGCCTGTGATTGGCCCATAATTACAGGTTTATTGCCTGTACAGCTATTGTGTAATGACATGTTTGCAAATTAATTTTTATGGCTCCTGCCATTAGCATGTACAGTAGAGGAAGGTTTAGTATTAATTACTACTGTTGTTCGTGTAATCCTGGAGAATTAAAAAACCAATAAAAGAATGACAACAGGACCTGATAGTTTAGGGTCTTTTAAAAAGAGTAAAAAAAAAAATTTTTGTCCCCCAAAGCAGGCCCGGAGATTTTCCAAGCAGCTGCCCGAGCCTCCCCTGCGTGTCCTGGTCCCCCCGCCCCCACTCCCAGAGCGGCGCGGACTGTCAAGTGTGCGGGTGTTAAGTGGGTGGGAAGTGGGTGGGAAGCGAGAGCTGGGGTCCCGGCCCAGGCCGAGCCGGAGGTGGGCGGTGGGGGGACGCGCAGGTGCTGGACCTCGACCCCGCCGCGGGGCCGCTGTCTCCCTCGCCAGGCCGCCAGAGGCGGCGGGCGCAGGGGGAGGCGCGGGGAGCGCCGAGCGCGCCGCCACGCAGCCCCGGAAACAAAGGGCCGCCGCCGCCGAGGACCGGGCGCGACCTCCGGGGTCAGCGCGGGGCGGAGCGGCCAGATGTCGGCGGCGGGCGCCGGCGGCCCCGCGCCGCCCGGTTCCTCCAGGTCAGCAGCCCCGGCGCCCTCCCGGGTGACCGCGCGCGCGCTCGGCCGCCCGCGGGGGGGAGGCGCCGGGCGGGGCGCAGCGGGGGCTGGGGGATTAAAAGATGCCCGTCGCACCCCCGGCCGCCCTGCCGGCGGAGGAGGCAGCCGCCTGCGTGCGGCACCCACCCAGCCGTTGGTGGCGGCGGGGCGGAGCGCCACCTCTCCCTCGGCTCCGTGCGCTCCGCCCCGCCCATTAAAGATCCTCCGGGAGGGGTGGGTGTTGCGCGGGGGGGGGGGGGGGGGAGGGGGGAGGCGAGTGGCATCGAGGGGTCAGGAGGCACGCCTGGTGCCCCCACCTCCTCCGATTTGCCCTCCGGAGCTTTCCCCTAGAGTATCCTATTCCGGGAGTTCAATTGTCATCCGAAGCCACCGCGTTTAGAAGGGACCCCGGGGCGGCCGCGGGGGACCCCTGATTTACGCAGTGGCTGGAAAGCGTTGGCAGGAACCCCAGCGTGGCGTGACCGCGGCGCCCCGCTCTGCGTTACCTGCGGGCGCAGGTCTGTTCCTCAAACCAGGATGCTCGTATTGGGGGTCAAAAGGTGACCCCTTAGGGTCACCAAGTCGCGATTCCGGCTGGTTGTGCCACTGAGGGGGCCCTTGAGCAGGTAAAAGGGCTTGAAAATGAACTGTCACATCCAGAGGCGGCCTTGCAGCGCGTGTTCGAGAGCGTGCGGGGGCGTGGGTAAATGGAGCCTGTCTCTTTAAAATCGCTGGGCTGGACAATGAGCGCACAGGATGTGGTTTGGCGGCAGGGTTTTTTCCCCTTCGATTTGGGGAATTATCACATGGGGCCTTCTTGAGCTGGTGTGAAAGAGAGGCGGCGTGGGGAGGAGAGATACAGACTCCACACTCACTCACACACACTCCGTGCAGTTGATCGTTCTCTTAAACCAAATTAGCCAGGGCTCTGTTACTATGGTGCTGCCGGGGCTTGCAGAATCCCAGTAATAGCATTTATTAGGTCTATTTGCCTGGAAGCAGGCCTTCCCGGATCTGATAATGCACCAGTGCAGAGAGGGTGTGGACGATGGTATCAAGCATTTGATTACACTTGCAACAGGGATTTTTTTAAGGGTGGGGTGCGGGGTGCGAGGCAGGGCGAGGAGAGAACGGAGCTCACCCCGGGCTGGGCGGCGCGTGCGTTCCGCAGTCCCGCGTGGGGTCACAAAAGGCGGGCCGGAGCCCGGGTCCCCCGCCCCCCACCGGGCACGGTTTGGGGATTCTCCTCCCAGGCCCCGGCGGCGGGTGAGCCCCGGCTCCCGCAGCTGTCAGCCGTGGGTGGGGAGGGAAGGCGGGCGGGCGGCCAGAGCGCGGAGATGGGCGGCCGAGGGGGGCCCGGCGGCGCCCGCAGCCGCCCCCTGTTTGCAAACGGCCGCGCTCTGGGGCAGAGCGGGGCGCCCCGCCGCCGGCCACGCGCGCGGGGAGAGGGCAGCCCGGCCCCCCGCGCCCCGGTCCCGGCCCGCACGGAGCGGCCGCCGCGCCGGGGGAAGCTCGCAAGTGAAACTGTGATGATCGCCCTGCAAAGCATGGAGCTCGGAAGATGCCGCGTAGAGACGGAAGGAGCCGCCCGCCCTGCGCCCCTACCCTTTCGCGTTCATTAGGGGAGACAAATCTGCTGTCAGGCAGCTAGCGTTCCAATTTACCGATAATGATTCTTGCATGAAAATTGATCGAGGGGCTCTCCGCCGCCGCGCGCTCTCGCCTTCCAGCTCCTCCTGTCCGGACGCCCGAGCCCCCGCGAGTTCCTCCTCCTCCTTCCCCCACCCCTGCTCTGAGTCAGTCGTGGGACGCCGGCCCGGGGAGATAACCACCAAAAAAAAAAAAAAAAAAAAAAAAAAAAAAAAAAAAAAAAAAAAAAAAAAAAAAAAAAAAAAAAAAAAAAAGAAAGAAAAAGAAAGAAAGAAAAAGGTGGGGGGGTGGCGAGAGGGGGAGGGGAGCCGGCTCCTCGGCCTGCTTCCCCTGCCCCAGACTTGTTTGCAATCGCTGCCTCTTTTATTTACGCGAAGAAATCTCCCCCTCGGTACTTCTTGGCTGTTTGGGTATTAATTTTCTCCTCTCCCCTCTCCCGCTCGCCCCCTCCTCCTCTCCCCCACCCCGCCCCTCCTCACCCAGTAGCTAAGGGGAAACGAAAACAAAGCCGATTTCTCCTTGGCAACACGAGATGCCCCCTCCCGCCGCCCCCCCTTCCTTTTTCCTTCTGGTTCTGAACGTGAAACCCTGTTGGAAACAGGTCCCTTGACCCTCGCCCTTGACATTCAAATGGCTGAATGGAGGAGAGATTGCTACTCGCGCGTCTTGGGGCTGCTTTTCTCTCTCTCTCTCTCCCCTTTTTTTTTTCTTTCAAATGAGTAATCCCTGAAGATCTTAACCCCCCAATTTCATCACCCTCACCTCCCCCCTTTATTTTTCTCGCGCTCCGCTCTCCCGCCTGCTTCCCTCCGCCGTGCGCCCCCCTCCTTTTTGTATTTGCATCTCAAGTCCAAAAGGCAGAAAATACACACGCGGCGGAGACACCGGCGGCCGTGGAGGCTCCGGGCCGCTCTCGGTGGCCGGTCGCCCCGTCGTGGGTCTGCCCGGGCCGGGGTGGCCGCAGCTGCCCGGGCGCGGGCCCGAGGGCGAGCCTTTGCATCATCTTAGGGAGAGAAACAAGGAAAAAAAAAAAGAGAGAGAGACATTTTTCTCCGGCGCTCTCGGGCTCGCTCTTCTGTCTTTATTTTATTGTTTTGGACATTTTTAGGCGCCTGGGCCTGGACGGCGCTTTCGGTCTCATCGCTGGGTTTAAAGAATTTCCCCCCCCGTCTTCATCCCCTCTCTGCCACTATGGAATTCTAATTTGAATCATGTTTGGATTGAAGCCGCCTCTGTATTACTTACCAGGTAAGCGAGCTGCGCGCCTCCCCGGGTCCCGCGCGGCGCCGGCGCGTCCCGGACCCCCCCCCCCCCCCCCCCCCTCGACCCTCCAGACCCCCCAGACCCGCAGCCTGGGTCGGGGCGGTGGGTCAGCCGAACGACCCCCCCCTCCGCCTACCGCGGGCGCGCGCGCGCGCGGCCGCTCCCGCCGCGGTCCAGCCGGCGCTGTGTGCGCTACGTGCGGCGGGGAGCGCCCACCCGGCCCGCCGCCCCCACCGCGCCGCCGCCGGGGGTTGCGCGTCTCGCTCCTTTTGTCTGCCCGGAGCCGGCGGCGCTGCCGGCGGCCGGGGCGCGCTGCCCTCCGCGGCGAATGGAGCGCCGGGTGTGAAGTTACTTCGCTGCAGGCGCCCCCCCTCCTCGCCCCCAGCCCCGGGCTGCGTTCCCTCTGCCTCCAGCTGCGCGAGCCGGGCGCGCCTGCCCCCCGCCCCCCTTCCTGCCCGGGTTTCCCTGGAAGGTTTTGTTCCTGCCGAGGTCGGAGGAGGGGGCCGGGGAAGCTCCGGAGGGTGGTTGGCGTGGCTTCCTGTTTCCCTAACCTTCCTGCGCGCTGACAGCAGCCTGCCCTGTAACTTTCTGTTTCGGGGCAAGCGGAGCTTGCAACCCGGGCTGGAGGGGCGGGGGTGCGGTAGGGGGTGACAGCCGGAGGTTTGGGGAGCCCCTCTTGCGTTCACCTTATTTGGACTTTGAAACCTTGAAAATAATTACACGTAGGCGAAGGGGGAGCTGGGAAACCGGGGCTCCCTGGGGAGGGAGACGGGAGGCTTGGTGACCCCAGGGCCCTCGCTGTCACCCCCTCCCAGGGCCCCTGGGGTCAGGAACAACTGACTAGGCCTGCCCCTGGGCCCCTGGCGCGCAGGTCAGGAAGGCAGGGCGGCGTGTGACCGCTTGTACTAGGAACAAGCTGTTTTTATTTTCTCTTGTTTCCTTTGAGAGTTTCATCTTCTCGGGGAGTTCGCTCGGTGCCCCTGGAAGTTGGGGCCACCGTGGGTCTGGGGGAGGGCAGATGCGGGGTGCTGTAGGGAGGAGGGGAAGTTCCTGGGCTCATGTGGGGGCTTCTCAAATTCTGCAGAAGGCGCTGGCCGCACCCGGTGGTTTCTGCACTGTTTTGCTGGCGAAGGTGCAGGTGGCTGGGTGCTGGGTGTTTTCACTGTGTTCAGGAGCCCCTGTCACTTTGGCTGAGGCTCCCCGCCGAACTCCCCGAGTCCCGGGGGGGGGGGGGGGAGAATGGCCTGAACGGGGTCAAGGGAAGAGGTCGCCGTCCAAGTGTCCCACAGACTTTAAAAAAAGAAGTAGAAGACTGATGGGTTCTGGGTGAAATCTGTACAGTTACTCTTTCTGAGTTTCTCTGTGGCTATTTTAGGGCCCCAGCCCTTCCCAGAAACTGACAGGGTCTGCATCTCACGCTTACGGTCTACGCGCTTTGGGAGGGAGACTGTTTTTCAGGGTCTGCGCCCTATTTTTGAGGTCTTTTTCCTGAAATGCAAGTCCAGCCCTTGCCTTCCGTCTACACGGCCCTTCACGGATCTGATGCAAATGAGCACCAGGAACCCCCCACTTTGCAAAAGGGTTCTAGAAGGACCAGCACAGGGCTGGCGGGGGTGGGGGTGGCGCTCATCGCCGGGTCCACCCCCAAGCCCCCCTCGGAAGATACCAGAAAGCGGAGCGGGCGCGGGGCAGATGCCTCAGGGCTCCTGGAGGGAGAGCTGTAGCCGAGCACGCCTGCTGTAGCTGCGCTTCGGTTGGCCTCCCCCCTGCACGGAGAGCTGCGGGAAAGCAGGGACGGCTCTTCCCGCCCCACCCCCGCCCGCTCCTCATAGACACTGGTACACGCGTGTGGCAAGGATGAATCTTGGGAAGTACAGGGCGTCTTTAAAAGCACAGGTGTTTGTAATCCACACCCTACTTCACCTGCCATTGGGTGGCTGCTGGCATGTAGTTATTCATCAGGTGACCGATTTTTCTATTTACTCTCAGAGCCTCGGAAAGAAAAGGAGGAAGTGTCAGGCTAGGAAAGTCGGAGCAATTAAGGAAAATCAGTCCTGGCTGGTGTTACAGCCCTGGGGGGCTGGAGGGGGGAGGAGGCAGGTCTGGACCCCCAGGGAGGTCAGGGCTCGAGTCCCTCTCAGCCTGTGGAGGGAGGTTTGTCATACCTACTAGAGTTTTCTCTCTCTTTCAGTTTTCTCTTTTTAAATTCCCCTACTAGGGTTTTGTACTTTACAATTTTGGTATTAGGACGTGTAAGCGGGAAGAACCATGGGCACATGGTTTTGCTTCTCTGGGCTTCCGTCAGCTCAGAGTCGTCGAGGTAATAGTAAAAGAAATGGCCTAGTTGTCATGACCACCGTCACACACACCCCCTCCCCCCCGGGAGTGCTTTGCAGCGATCTCTCCTGTGCGTCTCACTCTCACCTCTGTGTTAGGCGCTGGTGTCTGCCCGTTTCACAGATGGGGAAAGTGAGGCTCCCAGCAGCTAGTGATTGGGCCTGCTTGGAAGTGACGGGGCTGGGATGTGAAACTGGCCACTGCCCACCACCCTGGCCCAGGAAGGAGGGGCTTAGCCGCACCCCTTAGAGCAGAGGCCTGGTGCCAGTGCTCTGGGGCCCGCAGGAACTAGCTCTGTTCTGCAAGAGCGGAGCGCCAGGGCCCAGAACCTGCCTTTCCAGCCCCCGCCCGGGACAGTTCACAGACCGCCACTCCTGTCTGACCCGTGACGGGACTGAGGCTGGGCAGCCCACGTTTGCAGCCTCTGCCTCTTCGAGGCTGCCACCTCGGGCAGAGGACTTTGAGCTCTCTGGGCCTCGATTTTCCCATTTGTGAAATGGGATCCAGAATGGTATCTATGTCAGTATCAGTGTGAGGCAGGGGTTGCTGATCTGTGGCCCGCGGCTTGTGTGTGTAAATAAAGTTTTATTGTCCTGCCCTTATATGTATTGTCCGGGGCAGCCTCTGTGCAGCAGCAGCAGTGCTGAGCAGTGGCAACAGGCTGGCCGAGCCTCAAATATTTATTATCTGGCCCTTAGCAGAGAAAGTTTGCTGACATCTGGTATAAGGGATTAAACGTGTAAGGTTTTACAGGGCACCGAGGACAGTGCCTGCGATGGAGTTAACACTTAGCAAGTGAGAGCTGTAATAAAGACTATTACCACGTATTTCTAAAGTTTATTTATTTTTGAGAGAGAGAGCGCGCGCGCTTACGCGTGAGCTGTCAGCACAGAGCCCGACGTGGGGGATTGAACCCACGAGCTGGGAGATCATGACCTGAGCCAAAATCAAGGGTCAGACGCATAACCGACTGAGCCGCCCAGGCGCTCCCCCCCTCGCAACTATTACTCTGTGCCCAGCATAGGGCTTGAACTCACAACTCCGAGATCGAGAGTCACCTGCTCGCGCCACCGACTGAGCCAGCCAGGTGCCCTCCAAATTATTATTGAGAAGGTGGAATTATTCGCAGAAAATCACAGGGCTCCTTAGTGGTTGAACGGGGACTTGAACTCACATCTTTGGGCCAGACCCCCGGACCCCATGACACGGTATCTGCCCTCTGCATGCGTCTTCGCTAGCAGAGGTCAGGGGTGGTATCCGTGGGAAGGGAGCCAGGGACTGGCAGATGGATGGGGGGGGGCTCTCTAATGCTTCTTGGAAAACTGGTTCCGTGTGCTCAGACTTCCGGTTCGGTGTGCCCGCGCGCGCCCAGTTACCCCCTTTCCTGAACTGCACCCGGTTGCCAGCTCCATGCAGGAGGCGACTGACGGTGAGCTTCCTGCACGCCCGGCCCAGCGCCAGCCCAGGAACAGCCATAATAACCAGAACGGGGAGGCGGCGGCGGTGGAGCCGCCTCCTCCACGGCGCCTGCCCGGTTCCGGACGCCGTGTTCACTTGGTCCCACTCAGCAGCCAGAGACACTGAGGCCCGGGGGGCTTGCGGTCACCCGGACAGGCAGCAGCGCGGCCAGGCGGTGACGGCTGGCCGTTTGGCTCCGGAGCCCAGCTTAATAAATATTTGTTGAAGGAGCGCGAGGGAGGGAGTTGGCCGTTGGTGGCGGCGGCGCCCTGCCGGCCCCCTTATCTTGTTCCTGGGGTTCACGGAGGGAGGACCCCGCGGCCGTCCGCTCGCCCCACCCCAACCCCATGCTGAACTCTGGGTGACCCCGGCCGGCTGCCCCCGGGACTCACTGTCCAGTGCTGGGAAGGACACTCCACACTCCAGTGAAGGAGCGGAGGCCCAGAGAGGGCTGCACTTGGCCCCGAGCCACACAGCCCGCTGGTGGCCGCTGTCGGAGACTCTGAGCCTCCCTCCGAACGTTTCTCTGGCCCCCAGCTGCCTCCCGGGCCTTTGACAGGCTTGTGAAGCCTGGGGCTTCCCCTGCTGGGGGCCTGGGGGTGTTTGATCGTGTCCCCCGACCCCTGCCAGAAAGCGCCAGCGTGAGGCTGGGTGCCTGGGCCCATGGAGGGGGCTGAGGCCAGGGCAGGGGGGCGGGTGGGGGGGGGTCCTGGAGCTGAGAGGGGGCGACGGAGCTCAGGCCCCGCCTCTGGGCCGACCTGGGAAGCCGCTGGGTGGTGAGCGAAGCCTTGGGTGTGGGGCGGGTTCTGGAACCACCCAGGGCCTGCTGGGGGGTGGGGGGCAGACGGGGCCTGCGGGGATCTGAGTCAGATAAAAAGGACAACATTGCTATTTCGGCTGTGATTGAGAAAACTGCTTATTTACAGCTCAGAAACTCAGCGGGGACAGGCATTTCGGCTTCCATCTAGCACTTTCCAGGCAGTCACTAATTAATCTTCCGATACCCCTGAGGACCGGGGAGGGACCGCCACATTCCCATCTGTCGGCTGGGAGCCGGGGCTTGTGTCCCAGCTGCGGCCCAGCCCTTCCCCCGCTCTGCCTCCCCCCCCCACCCCCCTGCTCAATTTGGTTCTCATTAAGAGGTTTTTTTCTTGCCTAAATGTGTTGTTCTGACTTCATGGGTGGGAATCTGATACAGCCCCGTTGGAAACTTCTGCGTCTTATCTTCTTGACTCTCGGAGTCAGGAAAAGTTTCTTTCATGCTCTTGGAGCAAACAGTCGCTCTGTTATCTGGATTCCGGGGCAGGAGGATTCTCTTTCTCTCGGACAGGAGGGAGCGGAAGGCGCGAGGGGCCGCTGGCCAGGGCCACCCGGCTCCCGGAGGCCGAGCCCGCAGGAGGGCCAGGCCCCTGGCCTTGGGCTGCTTTTCCAAGGCCCTTGCCCCTTTTCCCCTTGGAGGGGGGCGTGTGTGGAGGGCGTGCCCCGCTCCCTGCCCGGGTGCTGCCTCCTCCCCGGCTGGCCACGAGGCCCGTCCCCTCTGGTCATCTGGTCTACCCTGACATTTTGCAGCTCAGAAACCAAGACCTAGGCTTGTGATTCTCTTTAGACTTGTGGCCAAATCGGGTTGGTGGATGGGGCCTCTTGGTTTACAGGGGGACATCCTAACATCTACTTTGCAGGAAAAAAAAAACACAAAACCATCAGGCTTGTATCGCCCCTAAAGTAGCCTTGCCCAAAGGGTAGTATTTGGGGGTCCTGGCAGAGCGGTCGCTCATCTGCGTTTGGGACTGTCTCTCCTTGGTGGTCCCGCTGAAATGTTACAGCCATGGGGTGGGGGCAGGAGGGTACGTTAGAAGGGAAGAGGGAATTTGGGGGAGAGGGAATAAAAATAGATGCCATGCTTTTTTGTGTGTTTTTAAGAGCTCCATATAGATTTAAAGTCTTTTTGTTAATTTAGGAACATAAAACCGTGTGATGTATAGCTTGGTTTGCTCGTAAAATTACTAAGTGTGGCATATTTAGAGCTGGGAGAGCTTGGGGTAAAAGGGGAAAAAAATCAGCGAGACTTTTTTTTTTTTTTTTTTACAAGTCTTTAGGGGAAAATGCGTTTTTCTGGCTCCCTCCCCCCCCCCCCATGCCAGGCCGGCCGCAGCTGTGGCTGGGATTGGTGGTTACCCTCAGCCCAGATCGCAGCCAAGCTGGAGGCTGGAGGGGGTGCTGGTGCGGGCGGGCCGGGTGTGAGGGAAGCCAGGCCCAGAGCTCGCCCCCAGAGCCCGAGCCCACCCCGTTGTCCCGGAAGCCCCCTCCCCCCCCCCCCAGCCTCCTCGAAGGATCAGTGGCTGCCCTGTCTTCCTCCTGCAGAGAGACAGGAAGCGCCCTCTGACCAGGCCTGGACCGCCGCCCAGTGGGCATTTGGCCACTTGTTTAATGGCCTGCAGGGTTGGGAAGTCACGGAACATTGGACTTGGAAGGGACCTCAGAGGTCAGATGGCCCAGCCTCTCCCTTCTCTCCTTGTGGTGGTCTCCTTGCGGGTCCTGGGTTGTTAGAATGTTGCTTTTCACATAGTGAGTGTGTGCTGTGCGTGTGACCCAGTCTCCTGGGACACAGAACAGGTCTGTCCCCATGGGCTGCCGGCCCTGCGCTGTGTTGGCCTGTGGTGGCTGGAGCCGCGAAGGGAGTCTGTGCCTCAGTCTCCTCCTTGCTTCAGGAGCAAACGGGGAAATGCTCTGGAATCTCATGGGATCACCCTGGTGGAGGAAATCCAGGAAGGCTCCTTGGAGGAGGTGGCATTGAAGGCGGGCCTTGGAAGCGAGGAACACAGAGGGGGTGAGGCTGAGTGGAAGAAGGTGGTCTGGTGAGGAGGGATGAGCAAACGAGTGTGTTTGGCGCGCCGCCAGAGTGCTGAGGACCGAGCGCCGGGCCATCTCCGCCCTGGCAGCAGCAGATGTGTGGATTGGGAAAGCCAGGGGCACAAATGCTGGTGTGTGTGGGATTTCCTGGGAGTGCAGGGGAGGCGGCGGTTGGGACTAAGCAGGGGTGGGTTGGGGGTAGGAGGGGACGTTGGGGCTGGCCTTTCTATTCAAGGGCAGACCCACCCACCCACACCTGTTGGGCACTTGAGAAGGCCACCGTGCCTACCCCGGGGCTTGGCAGAGCCATCTAGTGGCTGGGCTCTGAGGCCGGCGCACCCTTCAGAGAGCTGCGGGGCGCCTTCCAGCACTGAGGGTCCTGGACCCGAGGCGCGGAGGGGACGGAGTGAGCAGGTGGGAGGGAGACCCGTCCAGAAGGGCTGCCAGGGCCCAGCTGAAGGGAAGCAGAGCCCACCCGGCAAGGGCTGGTGGCCTCCCAGGAAGGATGGTTTCAGACGGAGGGGAGGGCTGGGTGAGGAGGGATGAAGCAGTGTGGGGGCGAGTGACCCCCGACGTTGGGTGGGAGCCACGTTTCGGAGGGTCTAAGGGGTGGGGGGGGGGGCGCATCCAGGACTTGAAAGCAGCGAAGTTCTTTCTGTTCATTCAGCACATGCTTACAGCATGCCAGGCACTGGACCAGACGTGGGGAAACGTGGCCGAGAAGCCCCCGAGGGCCGCGCCCTCCCCGAGCCCTGAGTTTAGCCGCGAGCCCATTCACTGTGTCCCATGACACATGGAGAGCAGGGGAGGGGCTGGGGGTTGCCGGAGTGTGGGTGGAGGCTGCTTTATCCAGGTGGTCAGAAAGGGAGGTGTTAGCCCTTGTGAAATGGGAGGGGCAAGGACCCAGGCAAAGGGTCATGCATGTGCAAAGGCCCTGGGGCCCCACGGACATATGGACGTGTGGCCACGGAGCACGTGCCCTGGGGAGCAGCATGGACACGAAAGGTGGGGCTGTGGGACTTGCCCTCTGGCCGCGGGGCTCAGGTAGACTCCAGGCGGCCGGGCCAGCAGGAACCCAGGCGCGGGGACTGCCGTGGCCCCAGGGAGAGACAGGTGGCAGGCTAGACTGGGTTGGCAGTGCGGAGGCGCTGAGAGGTGGGGGCGAGTCTGGAGGTGGAGACGGATTGGATGGCAGACCGCCTTGGGCCCATCTGTTTGGGGAAGATGGCGCAGCTGAGGCTCTCCGTAGAGCGATGGGGTCCTGTGGGGGGCGGGCTGGCTGGGGGGCCCTCTGAGTATGGGGTCCGTGAGGAAGAGCAGGGGTGCCTGTCTGCGCTGTGGCCCCAGGGTCTGCAAGTCGAGGTTCAAGTACAGAGAGTGGAGGCCGACATCTCGGCGGTTCTCAAAATGGGGTTCCGCGGCCAGCAGCCTTGGCACCACCCGTGAGCTGTCAGAGGCACATTCTCGGGAAGGCCCACTGAGGCAGCAACTCTGTGCTGGGGTCTGGGAGCCTGTGTGCGACGAACCCTCCTGGGATTCCGTGCTCGTTCAAGGGTGAGAACTGGCCTGACCCTTGTCCTGACGATGGAAACTGAGCTGGGTGACCGAGCTCCCGGGGAAGATTGGGACTGGGTTGTGATTTCCGCGGAGAGGAGTCCTCGGTGAGTGAAAGCCCCCCGTGTCCCCCACCCCACCGGCCGGCTTCACCCATCTCTCCTGCGGCAGATGTAAAGGAGTCGGGAGGGAAGGGTATCCCGTCTTTCAGGTGGCCTCCCTGGAGGAGGCGGTAATGACCAAGAGCTGGGGTTAGTCGCAGGCCCCGCCTGGGCCTGCACACGTCTCCCATGCAGCCGCGCTGCTCTTAACCCGCAGGGGTGCCGGGCGGAGGGCCTTGGCTTGCACTATGCCTTTGCCCCCAGCTGGCTGTGCGTCTCTGGGCAGATTCCTTGCCTTCTCTGGGCCGCGGTGTCTTTGTTCATTAAGGCCACTGGCGGGGCGGGTGTGAGCGCTCCGTGGGTCAGCCTGCAGACCGAGCACTCTAGGACCGTCAGCCGTGGTGGCTGCTGCGGCTCCGGGCCTGTGTCTAGGATCTGGACCGGTGTCAGAGAAGGGGCCTTCCTCAGGGGGCCGCGCGGGCCAGCGAGGAGTTCGGGGCCCCCTTGCGCGGCCTCCCGGAACGGCTGTCGGCCAGCCGGGCTCGCGCGGCGCCCTGGTCACAAGATGGCAAGTTCTGAATAAGTAAAGAAGAAACAGAATCAGTCTGATCAGATCATCCTGGCTGTTCTCCCACGGGCCCCCCAGCCCCCCACCCTCCGAGGAGCTGACTCGGGTGCACCCCAGAACCCTGCACCTTATCGGTGGAGGCGGTCGCTGCCGGGCCGTCTTCAGTGGAGAATTTCACTGTAACGACTTCCTCCTCCGACCTCCCCACCCCGGAGGACTCCAGTGTCACCCCCAAGCGAGTGACGGAGCCCCGGGGCCGACAGCGCCTTGTCTCCCGCACTGGGGCCTCTTTGAAGCTGCCCGACACTGGTCCCCACCCCCGTCACTCTTGCCCTGTGATTCATTTAGGATTAGCTTGCAGACCTCCTCGCCAGTCCTAACTTCTGTCGTCTTGGTAACTGTGTCAACCGTTTGCTTGGTTTCCCGTGATTATCTGTCAAGACGCAGGGGGGCCGGCGGGCAACATAAAGAAGGGGGAGGAGACAGTGCCTGGGTCTTAATTGAGCTCACTGGAGGGGCGCAGCGGGCGGGCTGCCTGCTGGGGTGCAGTTGGAGAGCCGCAGGGCTCGCACGGGGTAGGTGAGGCAGGGCGCAGCTGCGGCAGGGGTGCGGGGGACGGTCACACAGGCTGCCCCCCCTTCTGCGAACGAGTGTGAGAAGTATCAGGAGCCTTAGATCTTCAGAGCCCGGGGACAAAGGGGTCACCCTCCCCGTCCCCTTTCCCTTTTGGGAAGTTTCACTTGCAGATGGATTTCAACCCGTCTCCACCGCAGCAGCAACCACAGATGCCCGTGCGGGGCTGGGCAGGCCAGGCCAGCAGCTGGGGGGCGGCGGGGCGGGTGTGCGGGGCGCCGGGCGGCCCTGGGTGGGAGGGAAGGAGGAAGTGTGCGAGCGCACGTGCAGCCACGTGTAACAGTCATCGTGCGTCGCGGCTGAGCTCGGGACTTGGCGGCGGGTCTCTCTGCCCCGTGATGCCGGGGGTCTCGGCAGGGACGACTGGACGCAGAGGGCTTCCGGTGGCCGGACTCTGGACCCCTCCGGTGGCCTGTGTCACTGTCAGGCGGTGGTTCGTGACGGCTCTTGGCCCTGGGCCGCCTCCCTGTGGCCCCTGCGTCCCCGCAACCCGGTGGCCCCAGGAGGGGCCGAGGGCCTGGCTCACAAGGGGGAAACCGCGTGGCCTTTTAGGATCTAGCCCCGGGCGGGGGCCACACGGGGCCTCTTATGCCACAGTGTGTTGGTCACAAGCGAGGGATGAACCAGCCCACGTTCCTCTGGAGGCTGGGCTCCGGCTCCCGATGGGGGAGGGCAGGGTGCTCGACGGGGCGCGAGGTGGGGCGCGGGGTGGACGCGGTCCCTTTGGGAAGCGGTCTGCTACACGCGCGCCACCCACCTGCGGGCTCCATTTCCAGGCAGGCGGCGGCGGCCTTGCCTTTCCTGGGGGAGGAGATTTCATGTTTCCCAGAGTCCGCGTCTAAAGTGTCCTCCAGATCCGTCCGCGGGGCCTCCTTGGAGCAGAGGCCGGACGCTCTGACAACGCCTTCGTGCAGCCCCCCCTGCCCCCCGCCCCGCTGCCGGTCACCAGCCCCGCGTGGGCGAGGGCTGTCCCGGCATCCGTGGGGCCACGGCAATGCCTTCTGGGGAGCCGCTAATGAGCTACGCCTGGTTTTTATGAACCGCCGTGGTAAATTATTAATTTGGGCCAGAAATGAAAGTGTAGAACCAGATAGGCTCATGAATATTCATCCTCGACTCTCGCTCCTCGCCGCGCTGATCGGCGGCTGGAGCAGCGAGCCCGACTCCTGACCCAGATACGGGGCAGGTTCCGCGGGGAGGAGGCCCTGGGGGAGCTGTGCTCTCCTCCCTCAGTTTCTCAGTCCGTCGATGGGGCCGATAACTCCCAGCCCGTTGGCACAGATGCAGCTGGACCGGGGCCGGGACCGGCTCGACGGAGGAAGGCGTTAAGTCAGAGGGTTCCAGGCCCCCTGAGTTCCCCAGCGGCCGCTCGGCCCTGTGCCGTCGCCGACGGTGGCCATGTCCATGTGAGAAGGGACAGAAGCCCCCGGCCCCACTCCTCTGCCCCTGTTTTAGGGTCTCCTGCGGCTCAGTGGCGGGACGCCTCTAAAAATGAGGGTCCCTTCGATGGGCACCCTTTGGTTTTGGAGCCTGACTGTGGTTAGTCTCGCCGAGGCCCCCCCCCGCCCCCCGCCTGCGTCGGTATCTGAACCTCGCGTCTGATGCTCTCCCTTCACAGCCCGACTTCCTGGCATGGAGACAAGGCCGTGGGGGCCCCCCCCTGCCTTCTGTCTGGCCTGCCCCCCCCGCACCTCGGCCCAGGCTGTTGCAGCTGCCCAGGCGGCCGAGCTCCGAAGTCTGAGAGCCTCTCCGGGCTCCCCCGTGAGGATGGGCTCCTTTCTCTGTGCTCCCAGGTTGTAACAGGCAGGACGGGGCTCCTGGGGTCGCTCGTTACTCATGGGAGCCTGGCGACATAGTGGAGCTCAAGGACCCCGAAGCAGGGCGGCCGGGGTTCAAACCTGGGCTCCGGCATTTACCCCTTGTGAGGCCGCGGCCGGGTGCTTCCATGGCCGCGGTTTGCCCGTGCGGGTGTGCAGGACAGTCCTTCCTGAGCTGGGAGAGTCGGAGGGGATTGTACGTGGTACGTGGGACATGCCCCCCCCCCCCCCCGGCGGCAGGCTGTCTGCTGTGTCCTGTCCATATTGTTGTCCGTGGTCCCTGTGACTGTCATCGTCACCTGCTTCCTGCTGGGATGGGGCTCGGCGTGCCCGGGCCTCCCCACTCGGGGCTCAGGGCCGGGGCCTGGGGGGTTGGGGGGGGGCATTCCCTGGGGACTGCAGTCTGGGGTCAGTGCGTGTTTTCCCTGCTTCTTGGGAAGGGACGCGGTGTGCCGTGGGGGAGGGCCTGGGAACCACATCAGGCTTGTGTGGCTTTCGGTGGGTCCCTCCGGGGTCCGCGCACCTGCTCTCCACCCGGACAGGCCCCGGGGACCGCGTCTGCGTGGAGCTGAACCCACTTCCTGCCTGAGGGCCTGGGGTGGGGGTGGGGGGTTCGATCCTCTGCCTGGCAGAAGAGGACTCGGAAAAGTGAGGTTTTTTGGCAGCTTCCGGGGTTAGAGCCGAGATAGGAAGGAAGTAGGGCTCGGGGTTCCTGGCAGTGACTTTCCAGAGCAGTGGCTCCAGGGCCAGGCCGCACGGCCAGATGGGATTCAGTGTGGTCACCTGTCTGAGCCTCGGGCTCATGGGCCGGTCCTGGGGGCCCCCTGCCAGGGCGGGGGCGTTCTGGGCGGCCTTGGCCCTCGGTGGCTGTGAGCCTTCGAGGCCTTGGCATCGGGGTTGATGCTCAGAGCCCAGAGCGTGTGGGAGGCTGCCAGGTGTGTGGCTGTGAGAGGGAACGTGGCGGGGGAGGGGGGGGAGAGACCTCGCCCTTGACCTGCCTGTGCCCGTGCTCCCCAGGGGCCTGCCGCGTCTGCAGGTGCGCGGCCCGCGGGCTTGCGGAGATCTGACGCCCGCCGTGTGGCACAGCTGACGCCGAGCGCAGCCCGCATGGAGGCTCGTGAAGAGCGTGTAAGGTTTTATTTGGCCTATTGAAGCCAATAACTCCACCCGCCTGCCTTTCATCCTGGTTTTGATGCCTTTGAGTCGGGGCTCTGTCACCTCCCAGGCTCGGAGAGAGGCAGCCAGCGGGTCAGACCGGTGGGGCGAGCTCAGTGGAAGGGATCACAAAGCAAATAGCCCGCAACCAACTTTGTTCTCCTTGCCCCGGTGTGCACACGGCTGCTGGCTTCTTGCAACCGCGGCTGCCCGGACAGTTCCCGAGCACCTGCCGGGTGCCAGGCCTGCGAGGGCGGAGGGCAGGCTTGAAAGTGAGTCACAGGTCATGCCTTCGGGGCCCTCCTGGCCACCTGAGGAGGAGAGGGACTCGGCCGCGAGTGGGCTGCAAGGTTCTGGGCTTGGACGGATGCAGCCTCCAAGGGTTCAAGAGGACAGAAGGTTCCCGTTTGGCCCGAGTGATCTGGGAGGGCTTCCTGCAGGAGGTGGTGTTGGAAGCAGACTTTGAAGCGTCAGTGGGGGAGCAGCCCCCAAGGCCCTCTGCATCTTCCCCAGGCTTAGGTGGCCCTGATGTGGGTGGTCCATGGGCCACACTTTGATCTGGCCACACGTGACCATTGAAACACAATTTAAAATTTTTTTTTAATTTTTTTAATGTTTTTAATTCTGAGAGAGAGAGAAAGAGGCAGCATGAGCAGGGGAGGGGCAGAGAGAGGGGGAGACACAGAATCTGAAACAGCCTCCAGGCTCCGAGCTGTCAGCACAGAGCCCGACGCAGGGCTCGAACCCACAAACCGTGATATCATGACCTGAGCTGAAGTCAGACACTTAATCAATTGAGCCTCCCAGGCCCCCTAATTATTTTTTTTAAGTTTGTTTATTTTTGAGAGGGAGGCAGAGCGAGCAGGGGAGGGCTGGGGGGAGAGAGAGAGAGGATGTCAGCCAGGTTCTGTGCAGTCAGTGCAGAGCCTGACGCGGGGCTCGAACTCCCAAACCGCGAGATCCTGACCTGAGCCGAAACCGGGAGTCGGATGCCTAACCGACCGAGCCCCCAGGCGCTGCTGTTGAAACGTAGCTGAAATGAAATGGACTCAAAACTTCCGTTCCTCCGTCACGCCAGCCCCGTTCCGGGTGGCCCGTACCTGCGTGGGGCCGTGGCCACCCTCTCCGACGCCCTGTGACTCTCCATCGTCACAGAAAGTTCCATGCACGGCACTGGGCTCCCCACCTGGGGGGGGGGGCGGGCAGGAGCCCGAGGCGGGGTCACTGCTGTGTTTGGAGCCACAGGAGCCCCCGGAGCAGGGAGGTGACCTCAGTGCACGCAGGAAGGACGCAGGCGGAGGGTCGGTTGGGAGATGACGAGAGCCCCGACAGGAGGCGCGGGCCCGAGCCACGCCGGGGGCGGGGGGCCGGCAGCGGCACGTGGGGGACAGGGGCGCTGGAGAGGTGGGAGTGAGGGACCTGAAATGGGGAACTGAGCTGGGAAGGGGGTGGGGACGGAAACCACCAAGTGACGGTTTGATGGTGAAAGGAATTGTTTCCATTGTCGCGGGGCCTGTGGCCAGGTAGAGCCTGGAGAGCCGTCCCGTGATGGGGGGGGGTGGTGAGGGCAGATACGGGGGTGCACGCATAGGCTGGGGAGTCTCCTTAGAAGATTCTCTCCCGTGCACGTGCCCACTTCACTTCATCCTCAGGGCACCCCTGGGAGGTGTCCGGACCAGGGGAAATGCGTGCTGGGATCACGCTCCCTGATTATTCTGGATCCCAGCTCTCCCTGCCAGGGTGGGCGTGGGGGGGCTCTCCCAGCCCTCGGGGTCCCCGCAGCTGCAGGATCCCAGTGACACCTTCCAAGTGCTAGAGGAGATCTGGGTGAAGGGAGATCTTCCAGGGGGGCTTCCTGGAAGAAGCGTGGGGCCTCCCTCTGTGACATCAGAGCGTCGCAGGTGAGCGAGACCACAGGCAGAGGCCTGGGTGTGGGGCTAACTTGGACTGTGAGGAGGGGCTTTGGGCTGTGATGGAGAGCGTCGGGGTTCGGGGGCACATGGGGTCTGTTTATGGGGGTGACTGGAATGGCGGGCAGGGAGTTTACAGGGCCTCCCATGAGCGGATTCATCCAGAGGTCACATTCCCTGTCAGCAGGTATGGGCTCAGCAGCCCCATTTACAGAGGAGGAAACTGAGGCACAGAGAGGTTGAGCAACTTTCCATAGTCACATAGCTAATGAGTGGTGGAGCCCGGACTTGAACCCCAACAAGCTGATCCCAGAGCAGTAACGACCCCGTGTTCCGGCCTCTCAGTTACACCCCTCTTCCTCCTGGGGCCACAGCATGAAGGTGCGTATGATGTAAAAGTCAGAGCCCCGCCCAGAGTCCTGCCCCGTGTGTAGACGGCCCCCTCCCCCGGCCGTGTGACCTTGCACAGGACCTTCCAGCCGTCTGGGTTTGTTTTAAGTTCATTTATTTATTTTGAGATTTTGAGAGGGGGAGAGAGCGCACGCGCAAAGTGGGGAAGGGGCAGAGAAAGAGTCCCAAGCAGGCTCCACGCTGTCAGCACAGAGCCCGACGCGGGGCTCGAACCCATGAAGCGTGAGATCATGCCCCGAGCCGAAGTCCCACGCTCAACCCAGGGCACGTTGATCCCCGGGGGAGCGTGTGACAGCGCCGCCTCCCTCTTCGCGGCCGAGTACCACCCACCCCACACCTGGTTCGTCCGTTCATCGTCCACAGAACCCCCCCTTCCCACCTCTCTGCTGTTGGGCCGATGCTGTTGTGGACACGCCCACGGCTGTTGTGCGAACCCGTTTCATCTCCGCCGGGGGTGGGACCGCCGGGCCGGCTGTAGCTCCACGCGTCAGCTCTTGAAGGGCCGCGGCCTCTTCCCCAAGCCTCTGTTTTCCCAGCTGGAAAATGGAGCCGGGTCGGAGTACACATGCTGCCAGGGAACTCGAAGGAGCCCCCCGATGGCTTTCGTCGCCGCCACCGGCGCGAGCAGCATCCCCAGGGCCACCCGGGCCGGGAGAGCTCAGAACCGACCCGTTGTGAGTCGGTGCCTGTCATGCGTGTCTGGGGAACTTGCTGGGAATTCGGGAGAAGTTTCTGTGAAGCCCAATTCCGTAGAACAAGGGATGAAATGCTGGGGCACGTGGGCGAGGTCCGCCGCGCTCATCTGGGGTTTTCTGGAGAACTCCGGCCAGCATCACTTCCGCAGTCGAGGCAGGAGCGAGGCAGCCCGCGCTCGTCTGGAGGATGGATTTGGGGGAGGCCGGGCGCCCCTGGGCCTCCTGTCTGGTTCTGACGGGCAGCCCCCGGAGCCTGAGTTGTTCTTGGACAGCGGCCAACTGGTGCAGTGCTCGCTTGGCCCTGAGCACTTGTGGGACAGAAAGGAAGCTATTGAGGGCCGGCCGTGGGAGTTGTAAACTGGATAAATGGCCCTCCAGGATGCTTGGCTTTTCCTCAGCCCTGCAGTGAGACTCTAGCCTGGGAAAATCCCAGCGTCCGTTCTGCGGCTTCCGCCCAGAGAGGGAGAGCGACTTGCCTGGGGTCACACAGCAAGTTCTAGCCAAGCCGGAAAGGCTCCTCCTGACGCCAGTCTGTGCCTTCCAGCAGCTCTGAAATCCTCTCTCTCACCCTCTGACACAGCCTCTTCTATCCCATTAAACCCCGAGGCTTAGTCCCAAAGGCCAGCAGGAGCCAGAATCCTGGAAGCTGCCCCTTCCTCTGCGTGACAAGGCCCTGGGGTCAGGAGGCCACTGGAGTGACCTTACCAAAGCGTGCCTTCCCAGCGCCTCCACCCTGCGTCCAAAGGGCTCCCCAGCCACGAGGCCAAGAATGTGGCAGATGTTCTTCCCAGAAAGCACAGAGCCCGCCCGCCCTCCTTCCAGCCCTGCTGAGATCTGGGGGCGTGGGGGGGGTTCTCTGGTGCTTTCTAGATGCCAGGCCTCCTCACCCATCTGCAGCCGGGGTGGGGGGGCAGAGGCAACCTGGCGTTTGTCCCTGCCCCCTGGAGACCCCGGGGAGCCCTTGAGGACGCCCGCCAGGGTTATCGGGTCCCGGCGCCCTGCGTCAGATCCGTCAGCCTCGCCTGTGCATCTTCCTGACAAGGCCAGAGCCCTCCCTGCCCCGCCAGCCCCCCGCGGCTTGCTGAGAAGGTTAATCCCCTCCCTCTGTGGCTGCTCCCTGCGCCCCTTCTCCTCCCCTCCCTCTCCCCCTCCCCCTCCTCCCTGTTTTTCGTATTTTTTTTTTTACACTCCAGTTAATTAAATTTGGCTGCCTATTGTCAGAAGACAAAGTTGGGAATTTATGACACCTTGGCGCTCCCGAATGTCAGAGGCGAGGGAAGGCGTCCAAGCACATGGCTGCAGGGTCCCGGCCCCGGCCGCCCCGTGTGACCTGCGGCCCTTCCAGATTTGGCTGCAGGCTGACAGCTTCCCCCCACCGCGGCCCTGACCGTGGTGTTTACCCAGGCAGAGCCGCCAGGAGATCTCATATCTGGCGTAAACATCCTGGTTCCCGGATAATTTCACGGGGAGCCATTAAAGACGCCGTTAACACACACACACACACACACACACACACACACACACACACACACACACACAGACCCTCCTTACATTTTCTTCAGGGGCCCGTCGGTGGGCGGGCTCAGTGAGTGTCTGCACCCCCTGCCCCAGGCCAGGGAGCTGGGGACCTCCCTGAACCCCCCTTCTCCCCCCTCCCCGTCTTCCCGTCTCCTGCTTGGGATTTGCCATTCTTTTGTCACTTGCGCCCTGCAAAAGCGACTTGGCTCATTGTGAATTTTTTTCCATGGGAAGGGGGGGAAATATGGATGTGTTCATTTTATACGGTTTTTTTTCCCCCTTAATAATAACGCTTTAAAGATGTCTGACATCTGTAACTAACAGCTGGGGTCCTGTTATGGAAGAATGTCCTTTTATTTCAAAGCAGGTTGAACTGTCATTAATAGTATAATTAGGTGATTATCACTATATAGCAGAAAACTGCTTAATTGCAGAGATCGCTTTTCTAGGATTCCAGTCTTTTTATGGTTATATTTGTTTTAGCTGTTTGAATTTTCATGATATTTTGGCATTTGGTTCATCGCCGTGTTTGTGTGTGTGTGTGTTTCTTCTTCCTGTGTTTTAATGTGTCTGACAGCTGTCTTCGGAAGCATTTGGTCCCGAGGAATCTTCTGGTATGGAAGCAGCATTGGGGAGCATTACCTGGAAGAGGTTTCTTACCCCGGGGCCCTGTTTAACCCACTCGGCGCCTGGCGGGAGTCCCGCAGGCAGGGCCCCTCAGGCAGGGCCCCTCGGAGTCCCAGGCGCCCTCTGAGTTCTCTGATCCCGCTGTGGATAATAGTGTGAGATTAGGCATTTAACCCCAGGGCCAAGGTTGTCTGTTAAGAGGTCCCTTTTACAACGCAATTTATTTTTATGGGGCATCCTCAATACACAATATTTCCAAACGCTTTTGAGTTGCGTCAGTTCTGGAGAGAAAGGGATGTGGTCTCAGACACAGCTGGATATTGGACATAAATGGGTTTTCCAGAATCAAGAGGAGTTTATCTTCCTAAACGGCACTTTGAATGAAACGGAGCGCAGAGGTGAGGTTGTCCTTTTAAGTTTTTTCTAAGTTTATTTATTTTGAGAGAGAGAGAGTGAGTAGGGGAGGATTAGGGGATGGGGGAGGGAGAGAGAGAGAATCTCAAGCAGGCTTTGCACGGTCAACGCAGAGCCCGGCGCCGGGCTCGAACTCAGAAACCGTGAGATCGTGACCTGAGCGGAAATCGGGAGTCGGACGCTCAACCGGCTGAGCCCCCTGGGCGCCCTGAGGTTGCCTTTTCAAAGCAGTCAGGGGCCGGGCGCTGACCTGCTCTCCATGACACCCCCTTTTTCTCCGGCTCGAAGCCTCCCAACGGTGGGGGCCCGGGCTGTGCAGTGTCCCAGCGCCGACCCCGGAGCGCAGCTTCTGTTCCACCCCGACTCCCAGAGCTAAGTTCCCTTTCCTCCTAGAAAGCAGCCCTCCCAAGGGCAGGGCCGAGTTACCAGAGTCAGGAGTTTCCAAACCCGATGTAGGCTTTTAAGCCTCTTCCCTTCCTGAGAGTCAGGGAGGGACTCACTGGTGCGGGCGCGCCTTGGCCCTGCCCGGTGTGACCTTGGGACCCTGCAGACCCCGGGGGAGGCGCAGCCGGCCCCTGGGGCCCCCACACCCTCTGGTTGATGCTGCCCTCCCTGATTGCAGGGAGTGTGTACCCCCTCCCCCATGTCCCAGGCAGGAAGCCGAGGACCTGGAGCCGAGCTAGGAATAGATGCAGGCAGGTGGCGGGGGGGATGCCGTGGAAGGTGGGTTCTGGGGAGCAGAGACACTGGCCCCCAATGTCCGTCCCTAGGGAAGTTCCTTACTGAGAAGTGGGCTCTGCCTTCAAGGCTCTTTGTTTCCATCTGCTGTCCCTGGGCATGCGCCCTGTGGAGGCTGCTGGAGGGAGGGATTCGGAGCCAGAGGCTTCTGCTTGGCCAGGTCCCCTGAGCACCTGCCGTGCCCCCAAGCCTAGCTGTGCCTGCATCGGGCCACTGAGTCCTTTTACTTTCCCATTTCTCAGAGGCGGAAGCTGAGCCTGGAGAGGCAGAGTCTCCCGCCCAGGGTGTGGCAGCCGCACGGAGGCGCAGGGTGGCTGGGCGGCTCCAGGTCGCCAGCTCCAAAGAGCCCCTGGGGCAGGCACTACCCTTCACTGGGCGCTGGTGTTTGGTCCAGGACTTCCTGGGGCAAATCAAGGTGCCCCCCTCTGCCCCCGCAGAACAGATAGAGGCCCAGATTCAAGGTTGTCCCGGTACCATTTCACAGCCCCCCCCACCCCCGGGGCCCCAGGACATGGTGATCCTCGGCCGAGCCCTGGAGCTGGTCAGCAGCCCAGTGCCCTGAGGGTGGGTTCAGCCTCCTCTGCAGGGTTGCCTTCTGCAGAGCAGGTGTGTGGACCCAGGAGACACTGGGCTTGGCAGCCACAACGGGTGCTGTGTGGCTCCGGGCGAGCCCCTTCCCTCTCTGAACCTCTGTTTCTGAGCTGCTAGCCACCTGGTGTTGGGAGGCTGTTAGCCTTTGTTCCACCAGAGGCTCTGCGGTTCTTCAGATGAGCGTCTGCCCCCTGCTCCCTCCCGCTGGCGGCCAGGGCCTCGGTGATTGGCGGCAGCCTCTCCCCAGGCTGTTAGAGCCCAGATGCCGCGTGTCGGCGCCTGGAAGGGCGGTGCCGGACAGCTGCCCCGGCACGGCCACCCCTCGGTTTTATGGCCAGAAGATATATGACCCCTAATCAGTTTTTCCACCTTAATGCCCCTAATAACATTGAAAGCAGAGCTGCTGTGCCGCCGTGTAGACCAGGGTAGGAGCCTCGCTCAGGGCGGGGGCGTTGGGACTTGGGGGGGGGGGAGGATGACTCAGGGCCACGGCCTCAAGCACCTCGGCTCTCAGTTGACAAAGGCACAGGCCACTGGGCCTTTAGTACCTCTGTGCCAGGCTAAGGCTGGTACCCATTTTACAGATGGGGATACTGAGGCCTGCCGCCCAGCTTGTGGGCCTGGCCCTTTGCGTATATTCTTTCTGCTTCTTCACAGCAAGAATATGGTAGCTGTTACTGGTTTTAAGCCTCACGGGCTAAACCGCCTTTGAAAGCCCTGTGGCTGGGAGGCAGTGCAAGTAGGAGTCGAAGCCAGGCCAGCCACTCCCCACACAGCCAATGGAGCCGTCCCTTGGGGTCACGTCCGGTGGCTCCCCTGCTCAAAACCCTCCTTAGAATAAAAGCCAGCGATCTTAGCGCGGTTGGGACATGCCCCGTGCCCCCTTACCCATGTGGTCCCACCTCAGGGCCTTTGCACATGCCGCTGCTTGCCTCCCTGGGCGCGCTCCTCACACACCTGACATGCGTTTTCTGTGTATTGCACCGTTTATCTCCCCAGCTGGCCCGCGAGATCCGCCAGAACAGGGAGAGATGTGGCTTGTTGTGTTCACAGTTGTATCCGGGTGCTGACAAAGTGCCTGGCAGGCAGCAGGCGCTCGCTCACGCCTCGTACTTGGAAGCCGTGCGTCCCTGCAGGTCGCAGCCGGTCCGTGGCTCAGGGCCTGCGGCCCCCTCTCCTGAGGCAGCCCCAGCCAGGGCCCATGCCAGCCCCTGAGCGGGCGGAGGCGGGGCACCAGAGCTGGCTTCAGAGAAGGGGGTGGGGCAGAGAGGCCCCGCCTAAGGGGCGGGGCTTAGGGAGCCACGGGGCCCGCCCCCCACCGGCTTCTGCAGGGTCTAACGCAGCCACTTCTTTTGAAATCCTGGCTGGGGCCAGCTGGGGGCGGGGGTCAGTCACAGACACAGCGGTGCTTTGTGTCCTCGCAATCCTTCTGTGGCCAACTTGTTGGGGAGGGCGCTTTGTATTGTAAATTTCCACCGAGTAATTATGTCTTAATGTATGATAATCCAGCCTGGCCCGGTTGCTGGGCAGCCCCTGTCAGCTGGGAGCCCGCGCGCTGTGGGCAGGGTGGCTGGGGTCAGGGTGACATGTCCCAGAGATCTGCGGACAGCGGGGTTCGCCTGGGTCCTGCACGGCGGCGTTGCTCCTGAGGGACCTGGGCTGGGGCTTGGGGGGGTCTTCCCGGACCTGAGCGTGGGGGGGGGGCTAAGGGTTTGTTCCCGGCATGGTCCCTCACCTGCCCCTCATCCGGGCGCAGCGGTCCCCGAGGAGCCCCATCTTAGCACCTCGCCCGTGGTTCCTGTGGCAGAGTCCTCCGTCTGGGTCAGGACCAGCCCTAAAAGGTGGCCCAGGCTCCGCGTGGACTCATGGACGCGGAACTGAGACCACTCAGCCAACAGTCTCCGAACGTTCGCTCTGTGTTGGGCACTGGGGTCCCAGGACTGAACTAAGCAGACAAAGATTCCTGAACTCCTGGACCGGGTGTAGGGCTGGGGCAGGTAGGTAGTGGACAGGATCAATAAAGCTCATGTCACATAGTTACAAGGAAAGATAACAGTGGAGGGGTGGGGAGAGGCGAGGGGATGGGTGAAGGTTTCAGTTGGATGGGCCAGGGTGAGCCTCTTTGAGTTAAAGCCTTGAAGGGAGCGGGAAAGCCAGCTTGGTAGATTTCGAGGGGAAGAGCAGCCCCATGAGGTGGCTGGCGCGTGCAAAGGCCCTGTGGCTGGCACTCCACTAAGCTCTGAGTGTCTGTTCTGTAGAAGCTCATAGAACTTCCGTGCACCGTGGGGAAAGGAAACAAGAACAAGAGGGGACTTTGGGTCGGACGGGTGTTCCGGCCCTACTGTGGGGAAATCTGTGGCGAAGAAAGGTGGGCTCAGAGAGAGGGTGGGTGGTGTAGCCTGTGCTGCCGCCGGCCTTGGGTGGTGAGCTGGGAGGCTGAGCAGAGTCCGAAGCCGGAACAGGGGGCAGGGCGGTGTCTCTGGGGACCTGTCTGGCTCAGGTGTCCCCCAGGCGTCAGCCAAGGGGACACATTTAGCTCCGTCAACACATGCCCCAGCCGTGGGCCATACAGCCCGGCCGTGGTGGCTGACACACGTCGGGGGCTCTCTTTTTAGGACGGAATGTTTGTGTCGTGTCCCCCAAACCCTTAAACGGAAGCCCTGACCCCAGTGTGGCTGTATTCTGTGACGGGACCGCTACGGACGGAATTCAGGTTATGTGAGGCCGCAGGGTGGGGCCCCGTGCTGGGCCGATTAGTGTCCTCGTGAGAACAGACAGCTCCCTCTCTCCTTCCGGGGAGGACATCCGAAGAGGGGGCCGCGTGCACCCCAGAGTCCTCACCAGACGGCAGTCCTGCCGGGGCCTTGATCTGGGGCCCCAGCCGCCAGACCTGGGAGGAAGTAGGTACCCTCTGTTGAAGCCACTTGGGCGTCGTGGCCCTGGCAGACCGTGTGCGAGCCCCGTGGGCCGTGTGAGTCCGCCGTGGGCCGTCTGCGAGCCGGGCCGGTTGGCTGACTTTCCTTCATGAACAGTTTTAATCAGGATTGGGGGAAGCGGGTACGGGCCTGGTGGGGGGGTCCCGGCTCCCCCCTTCATGAGGGGCTGCAGCTTTGCAGGGGGAGGGGAGGCAGGGAGCGCAGACTTTGGGGCCAGGCCCTTGATGGCAGGCGGCTGGGGCCCAGGATGCCCCGTGTCCCACGGCCGGCCCGACGAGGCGGGCGCCACGGGGGCCGTGTCCTGGGAGCCTGTGGCCCGGGGGGCTGGGCCCGGCAGGTCCTGGGGGAGCCGGCAGGGGGGCTGGTGGGCCCTGTCCCGTCTGTGCCGCTGTTGTGGGGTCCTTGCTCCCTGACTCCACAGAGGGACGTGTCTGAGAGGAGGGACGGGGACCCCTGGGGACGGAGCCTTACTTTACCTCCTGTGACCAGCACTGGCTTCGTGGAGGCCGCTGGCCGCCGCGCGTGGGCTGTTGGTGCGGAATCGGGGGGGGTGGGGAGGCCGGGGGGGGGGGCCCGGGGGCGCACGCAGCCGCTTCTGCGCGAGCTCTGGTGTGTGTCACGTGAGACCCTGAACCTGGCAGATGTAAAAGGGTGCACTTAGCACCCCAAACGGGGCTCTGCAAACATTGCCCCTCCAGCCCTGGAGGTGTGAGCACCCCCCGGTTAATGTGTCCCAGCAAGAAGGGAGCGTGCCAACGTTCCGTGTGACCTCGGCTCCTCCATGCCTTCGGCAGGGGGGGCGGGGAGGGGAGGCTGCTGCAGGAGTTGGCCGGGGTTCAGGGGGCTCGCGAAGCCCCCCGGGCGCTGGGCGGCCGGCGATGGCAGCCGTGGGAAAGGAGATGGTGTTCTTTCTGGGAGCTGTGCTCCCTGAGCCCCCGAGCAGTAAGAGGGCCCCCCTTTGGCAAGGGGACGAGCCCCTCCTGGCTTGCTTCCGCCTCCGGGGGGCCCTCCGGAACACGGTCCCGCCCACGTCCCCGGCGCAGGGGCACCCTGAGTCGATAAATTGAGCCTCTTCTCTCCTCGGTTTGGGGCATTGGGGGTGGGCACAAGCCGCCCTGCACCCCCCCTCGCCTCTTAATGCCTTTGTACCCCCAGCGCCGTCTGTGGGGCCTGCGGTTGGTCGGCTGCCTTGTCATTTAGCTGTTCCGAGCCAGCGAGCGGGAGGCAGCGCAAACTGTGGCATTTGCTGAGCGTAAAAATTCAATTAATTCCAGAAGGCAGATTAAATATAAGTGAGTTTTAATAATTTGCTGTAAAGTCGGAGGATTACTGGGGGCACGGGGAGGGAAACCACACATGCGTGCGCGAGCAGGTTGGCGCGGCCGCGGGGGTGCGGATGGAGCCCCTCTTCCTGCCGGTGGGGCGCGCCCCCCCCCCCGCACGGCCCCGGGGCTGTGTCGCCCGCCCGCCAGAGGGTGGTGTCACGGGGTCCCCAGGCAGAATGCTGCAAGACCCAGCCTTCCCACTGACCCCACCCCGCGGCGGTGCACCCCCACGCGGGGGGAGCAGGCAGCTGAGGGCACGGGCGGCGGAGGCCTGGGTGACAGCGCATGCCCAGCGGGGCCGCCCCTGTGCCCTCGAATCTCACCTTTTATTTTCCCTGCCTGCCTGTGGGGTCCCCCAGAGTCGACGGCTTCCAGTCCAGGGCCCGGGGCTCGTGTTGTGGCCCTGAGTTTGGAGGGCATAAAGTGAGATGGAGAAAACTCCCCTGGACCCCTCGGTCCCTCCTATGCCACAGGACACACCCGCCCACACGTCTTCACTCCTGCGCGTGCACGGTGGTGCGCACACACACACGCGCGGCCACACTCGTGTGCACGCACGCACGCGGTCCTGGCCCAGGAAGCCGGCGAGTTGGTCACCTTCCCGACCTGCCTCCGATTCAGATGCATCTAGGAGACGCGCCTGCCTTTTGTCTTCTCCCACTGCCCAAGCACAAAAAAACAAAAAAGGAGACCTGACCCCCTCCCCCCCCCTCCCCCTTGTGCCACCAAAAACCGAGGCCTGACCCAGAAAAGGCAGTTGGCGGAGGGGGCTGTCTGGAGCCTGCCTCCCCGGCCGCCCCTGCCCCAGGGGAGGCAGCCAGAGAAAGGAGAGAGACAGCTTTTATGTAAAGGCAGTGATGGTCCAGTGAGTACAAAATGCTATTTCAAAGCCAGCGTTCATCACTACCACTTCCCACTGTGATCTCCATAGATTTCTTTGTCTCCTTCAATTGGCCCTAATTATGGAACTGGGGGCTGCCTGATCAGTTTCATTCTTGTCATGAAATCCTGAGGGCACGCATGGGGACGGGGACACAGGCTCGCCAGCTGCACAGCCCGGGGACTGGCCTCCGGTCTTTGTGTGCCTGTGTGCGTGCGTGTGCGTGTGCACGCGCCGTGGCGTGTGTGCGCGGGCGTGCGCCTGGAGACCTGGCCTCACCCCCTCTGCTCGCTCCCCGAGATGCCCGGCTGCATCGGGGGGCCCCTCTTTTTTGGGCAGGAGTGAGTTCCCAGCGGACCTCCCAGCTGGGAACTGGCTAGCCGGGATGTGCATATGGTAAGCAGGCTGGGATGCTGGCTGCCACCGAGATGAACACCTGCAAAGATGAAAGCCACAGCCAAGCGTGGCTTTACCCTGCCTTCGCTCCACGCTCCCTCTAATGCCCTAATTATGCCGTGTTTGTTTCAGTAATTTACACTCTCCGGGTGCTGATCCATCAATAATGAATGTATTACCTGTCTCCGGGTAAGGCTTGGGAGATCCAGGACGCCGCTTTGGAAGCGTCTGCAAAGCAGAAGGGTCGGGGAGGCAGAGACCCCCCCCCCCGCCCGCAGCCTTCCTCTCTCCCAACCCTCCTTTCTCAGATGGCAGCGTATTTGGCAAAAGCCATCTGAGCCTGGTACTTGGTACAGCTTTTCCGTTCCCCCCTCCGTTTTATGCCTTTTTAATATTTAAAGCCATCATTGGGCTGAGCGATAAAATTCTTTCAAATCAAATTTTATCCTCCAATCTCGTGTTCTGCTTCCCTCTGGTCGGAAAAGTTGGTGGGGGCAGTGCTGGCTGAGCAGGGGTGCGGGGGAGGGGGTCGGCTCTGTTGGAGGGGAAGCAGGTGCCAACGCGGAGGCCGCCCCCACCCCCGCTGCCCATCCGGCCTCCAGCCCGAGCCCCTGTGGGATGAGCGGTGGGCTCTGCGTGATCTGGAGTGTGACCAGGGGCGGGCCCACCCCGGATGGCCCAGAAAGGTTCCATGGACCCGAGGAGGTATCCTAGGGCCAGACCCTGTTGTGAGGCTGGATCCCTCCCCTCCCTTTTGCTGATGGGGAAGAAGAGTTGCCAGGGCATGTTTTAAAAGATGAGAAAAAAAAAATAGATCCACAAGGCGTGATGAACTGTGAGCAGTTGCAGGGAGAGGGCAGAGAGGGGCAGCCGTAGGCCCCCACCTTGCTGTTGTCTCCGGAGCCGGCCGGGGTTGTGGGGGGGGAAACGGGAGGATCAGATGAACTTGGCCTCCAGGCACCAGCCTCTGCAGCTCCGCCTGCCACGCCTGCGTGGGGCTGGCAGCTTGGGGCCCAGAGGTCTCTACCTGTCGGTCCCCAAGGCTTGCAGAGACCAAAGGCCTGTCTGGGACGCTCCCTGCTCTGCCTGGGCTTCCTTTCCCTCCTGCCTGGGAGCCGAGGACCCCAGGGAGGGACGGAGCCCGGTGCCGGGGGCCTGTGCCAGGAGACCCCATCGGGTACGTGGAGGGCAGCGGGGCTCCCCAGTGTTGCCAGCACCTTATCTAACATCTTGCTTTGGCCTGGTACTGGCTGGGGGTGTCTTTCTGCCCAGCTGTGCCTCTCTGTGTGGGGTGGGGTACAGCCCAAGTCCAGACCCTCCCCTGTAACTGCAGCCCAGCCTCAGGAGGTCGGGATCCCATCCTGCTTCTGATACTTGCTTCCTGAATAGTCTCGGGCAGGTCACCCCCTCCCCGGTGCCGCAGGTGCTCGTCTGTAAGGCTGGGGGTGAGGACACCAGCTGAGGTCCTTCCTAAGCGATTCCACGCCAGGCACCGAGCCGAGTCCTGGGTCTTTACCTCTTCTGGTTTGAGGGCGTGGCATGGGGTCTGCCGGAGGAGCAGGGATTGGAGCTGGCTGCCTGTGTTGCCTGCCAGGCTCTGCCACTTGCCAGCTGTGTGACCTCGAGCAAATCACTCCACCTCTCTGTGCCTCGGTTCCCTAGCTTGTAAAATGCGGGTGATGGAAGGATCTTCCTCGTGGTGAGAAGTGGGGCTGTGCAGGGAGTAAGGGGGAGGTGCCCAGGACAGCAGGGAGCCATTATTTCATGACCTTAAACTTGCCCGTCCGTTACCCACGAGGGAAGACATGCTGGTCCTCATCCGAGGCTTCCCAAGAGACTGACTTGTTTCACACCCGAAGTCCAAGGAGGGCTGATCAGCTCTGGGAGTGTCCCTGGGCCGCGGTGGCGAAGGACCCCAGGCTGATGGCTTGAACGTCACAAGTGTACTCTCAGCTCTGGAGGCCTGGGGTTCAAAGTCACGGCGGCCGTCAGCAGGGCTGGTCCTTCTGAGGCCGCGAGGATCCGTTCCAGGCACCCCGGCTTGTGGACGGCCACCTCCTCCCGCCTCCTCGCGCCGTCATCCCTGTGTGTGTCTGTCTGCGTCCAGATTTTAAAACGACACCAGTCCCACTGGATTAGGGCCCCCCCCCCACTCCGGAATGACCTCATCTTTTTTTTTTTCCCCCTCCCAGAATGACCTCATCTTAACTAATTAAATTACATCTACAATGACCTTATTTCCAAATGAGGGCACATTCTGAAGTCCTGGGATTAGGGCTTCAACCTATGGATTTGGAGGCGGGGGCGCGGTTCAGCCCAGACCTCAGCATGGCCTCGGACCGAGGGGTCCTTCCGGCTCTAAAGTGTGAATGTGCCCTGGCCCTGGCGGGTCCCAGCCAAGGGCAGTTCCCTGGATGCCGGGAGAGGGGAGACGTCGCGTCCCCGGCCCCCTACCGTCCTCTCCTTTTTCGGATCCCTCCTCTACCAGCCACCAGCCAGCCCAGGGTGCCATGGCCAGGAGTCGGGACTGCTCCTTGAAGGTCATGCCTCCTGCCCAGGGGGCCGCAGGGGGAGGGCACCCTACGGAACTCCTGGCGAACCTTCTAAATAATCCCAGCGAGTAACACAGAGGAGTCGTGCCCCCGCTTGCCGGGGTCCTGATGTCGCTGGGCTGCTGAACGACAGGTCACGGGTCGCTTGACATCTGTCTTTCTCCTGGCAAAGACGCCGCCCCTTCGAAGCAGGAACCGGTGTGGTGGGGAGCGGGGGTGGGGGTGGGGTGTCTCCATCGCTGAATAGGCTGCAGAAGCCAGAACGGCGGTGGCCTTGGCCCGGGCGGGGCTCGCAGTCAGCTGATCGAAGCCTGGACACTGCGGCGGGGTCCGCGGGCGGGCGTCTGGAGGGCCCGGCTGCGTAAAATGCAAAAAAAAAAAAAAAAAAAAAAAATACACCAGAGCAGGCAGGAGAAATAAAGGGGGGAAGCATCAGTGTGGAGCCCCAATTGCTGGCAGATGGTGCTGGTATTAGGAAAATGAAAATACATGCAGTAAATTTGCTATTTGCCAGTGTTAATTTCTTATCCCAAGGTAAAACCTTCCCCCTGGCCCTAGTCTCTGCCATCTGTATGTTCATAAAATACATTACGGCACAATTGATCGAGCGGCAGTGTGCATGTGGGGCTCCGGGTGGTCGGGCTCGAGGGGGAGGGCGGGGGCCACGGACGCACCTGCCGGGGTCCTGGGGACCAGCCCCTGGGCTTCCCCCTTCAGCGCAGGGGTGTTGAGGTCTGCATCTCGGGTCGTGAGCCTGGGTGGTTTTGCCCTGCGGTTGACCAGAGACCCGGGGCCTGGGGTGTGGGGGTGCTGTGGGACTCCGGGAAGCTTCTCCCACATGAGAACCTGCTCCTGACAGTTGTCCCCGGGGAGTCAGTGTGGGCTAGGCTGGTGGTACTTAGTCCGGGGATCTCCACCCCCCCCACGGCTTCCTGGACTCTCCCTTGGGCCACCTGCCTCAGAGCCTCCCATGTCTGGGCAAGGAAAGAGGTCAGGCTTTGCCGGACAGGCACCCCCGGACCCTGCTGCAGCCTCAGGCCGGTACCCCCAGAGCCTGCCCCCCGGTGTCCCCCCTGCTCTCTACAGAGAGAACCCCTTCCCCCCTTCCCTCCTCCATAAGCCAGGAGCTTAACTGGTGAGCCCAGCCTTTTGGGGGTGGGCACAGCGCCCCCACCGGCTTCTTGGGTCCCACGCAGTGCCCACCCTGCGCCCCAGGCCAGCCCGGGGAGCGTGCCCCCTGCGGCTGCCAGGGAGAAGCGAGCGCTGTTCCATCTGCTTTTCAGAATGTGATGTCCCCTGTGTGGCCTCAGTCCAGCTGTGTTGACCCTCGGCCCCCCCCCCCCCCAGAGCAGACCCAGTGCGCGCTCGGGGATGACCGCTGCTCCCCTCCCCGGGGTTCTGGCGCTCCCCCTCCTCCACAGCGTGCCCTGGGGGGCCGGGGCCCAGCCGGGCCGCTCTGTCTGCTAATTACCAGTGTGGGAACGGCTTTATGGCCCTCCGGGGCCCTGAGCGAGCCCCCCACATCTGGTCAATTAATGCTGAATCTGTAATTCGGATGACATACAACCCTAGCCGGCTCTCCAAATGAGGCGATTAAAAGGCTCTTCTCCTCCTTCGCTGAAGAGCAAGCAAAACGGGGACCTTCTTTATGTCTTGGGACTGATGGGCCCTGCCCGCGCCCTTTGCTAGGACGGGTATTGTCAGGAATACCTCGGTAGTTCCCGACTTGCCGGCGCCTAAATCTCCTATCACCTGAGGCAGGCGGCCCAGTGCCCTCCGGGGGTGGGGGGCGCACCTGCCGCCCTTCTGCCCCCTGCCCTGCGCGCACAGCCCCTCCCCTGCCCCCCCTCCTAGCCAGAGCTGGAAATGTGCTCTGTACCCCAGCTTCATCTCTGGGGCAGCAGTTTGCTTTGAGGGGGCCCCCAGCCCCGGAGACCCAGGGAGGCCACCCCGTGCCCCCAGGCACACACGCGAGCCACGGAGCTGCGGACCCTCCAGTCTCACGGGCGGAATTGGGCGCGAGTGGACGCGACCTGGGCGTTTCTGGAAAGGCTCCGGAGGGTTGGCATTTCCCTGGCATCTCTGGAAAGGGGCGCATCCCTGCTTTTTATTTTTATTTTTTTTGGGCCAGTGAATTCCTCAAAGGAGTCACATTTGTGAAGCAGTATATGTGAGTGTGTGAGCAACAGCGTGAGAGAGAGTGCGCGCGTGTCTGTGTGTGTGTGAGGCCGTGAACGGGGGTGTGAGTGTGTGTAAGATCAGCGTTTGGGGGGCCCAGGGCGCACAGGGCGCATGCGCAGGAGCCGGGCCGCTCCTGGGAGGGGGGAAGCCCGCCTTTAGGGTCAGGCCCCCTGACCCCCCGCACCCACCCTGGGCCCCTTGGAGGCCTGCTTTTCCTCCTGGAGCCTCCTTCCCAGGCCGCAGAGTGTCCCCGAGGTTCGGCGGGGATAGATGGTGGGCGCACGTGCGCACTGAGCGCCCGGCAGCGAGGGGACCAAGGACGGCGCTCCCGTGGGACAGGTCGGGCTCTGGAACCGGACCGAGGCTGAAGGGCAGTTGGTGCCCCTTTGGGGACAGGGCGGGGCTTCAGGCGGGCGGTGGGACAGGCGGCGGAGGGAACCTGAGACCCAGCTGGAGACGCCCAGGCCGCCTGCCGGCCCCACCTGTCTCCAGGGGACCCAGGTGTGGTTCCCGGCTTCTGCCTCCTTCTCCCCCGTGTGTGAAGATCCCTTAGGGCCACAGCCCTGCTGACCTCGATGGCTTGAGCGTGGTTCCCCTGATGGTCTTTGGGTAGAGGCTCCACTGCTGTCCTCAGAGCCTCAGGAAGGCACCTGATCCCAAAGTGCGGGGTCCCCTCCAGGCCTCACCCCTTCCAGGACTCCTGAACGGCCCCCGGGCATGTGAACGTTTAGGCAGGCTTCTCTGTGAAGCCTTCTCCTGTCCCATGGAATGTTTTACCATGGTGGAATGTTCTAGAAATCCGTGGTGGAATGTTCCAGATGTGTGATGCCCAAGTGGGTGGCCACGAAGCGCAACTGTCGTGATGCGGAACAACGCTTTTTTCTTCCCTTAATTCAATTTTCATGTATTTTCAATTCAGCACCTGTGGCCACTGGCCACCCCGCGCCCGGACGGTGCAGATCTAGTGGGAAGAAATCTCGTGGCGGCGGCAGCAGCTTTCTACCTGGGTTTTCTTTCCAGACCCCCTTACGGCCTCACAGGACCTTCGGGAGGATCCGGGGGAGGGTTTGCCTAAAACACAGCAGATGCAACAACGTCACTGTACCAGAACACGGCCTCTCGGGGACAGGGACCTTCTCTTCTGTCTGTTTTTATGTTTAACTTCCAGCCCAGAGCTTGCTATTTCCAGGGCCGCTAGTCACGGGATGAATGAAGGCATAAACGAACGCATGGCGGTCCCAGCTCTGCCGTTTGCCGGCTGTGTGACCGTGGGCAAGTTACTTAACCTCTCTGTGCTTCAGTAATGAGACTAACAATCGCACTACTTCACTGGGCTGTCGTGAGAGGCTTTTGGGGGGGGACACCCTAATGGGAGCAGGTGCGGCTTGGGCGCTCTGGGAGTGCTTTTATACTCTGCTTTTATTAGTAACAGAGGAACCCGGCCCCGTGTGCTGGTTCCCCGGGTGTTTACACTGGCTGCTGATCCTCTCTACGCCCCTCCTCCCTCTGCCAGGCCGTCTTGGGGAGACCTGGGCCACGTTTGAATATTAGTGTCATCTTCGACCTATAAGGAATGGAGAAATCATGTCTGGTTCCTCTGTTTGGAAACTGAGCCCAGAGACCGCAGTGACCTGGCTGGGATCACACAGCTTGCTTAGTCGGGGAGCTGGGAGCCATCCTGGGTGTCCCAGGTTCCGGAGTAGCACTGTCCCTGTTTGCCACCACCTGAACGGACCTGCGCTTTCCCTGGGCAGCTCTGCCTGCTGGCCGTGGGGCAGTGGGGGAGGGGCCCGCTGGAGGGACAGGCTCTGGAACAGAGGGAGACACCCCGCCCTCCAGCAAGGAGGCTGTCCCAGCCTGCCCACATCTGGCCCTGCAGCCTCTCTGCAAGGCCACTTAGGCAAGTAACTTAACCTCACTGAGCCTCAGTTTTCTAATCTGTAAAATGGGGCCGCTGGTGCCTTGCCTCAGAGGTGGTGGTGCCTCAGAGCATGAAAGAGAATTGGCGGCAAAGTGCTGAGCGAGGGGCTGGGGCTGGGAAGTCACCCGTATTGTAGGGCCTTGGATGGAGGTGCTCAGGTCCCCTCCTGTTCCCTGGCCACCTTCACAGCGCCTGGAGTGCAGCTGCCCATGGCCTTGGTACTTGGAGGCAGCCTGGGCCGTCCAGCCTGGCCTGCGAGTCACCCTGGGGGTGTCTCCCCACAGGGCTCAGCCACCCCTGTGGTCGGGACAGCTGCCCCGACTCCGTTCACCCTGGCCTGATGTCATATCTCGGGGAGGCCTGGGGGCCTAAGCCGGGAGGTGCGGTTCCCACAGCCAGATCCCCTCCCTCCACCCCTCCTTCCTCAGCCCCTTCCCCTCCATTCTCTCTTTCTCCCTCCCGCACCCCCCCCCACCGCCCGGCCCCTTAGCCTCCCCTCCCCCCAGGCCCCTCTGCTCCCCCCGGGGGGCTGCCCTGTGCCAGCTCCTGCCTGTGTGAATGTCTAATCTCCAATTTTATTCGCTGGGCTCCAGCCATTTGCATAATCCACACAGTCACCCTGGTTTTAATTGCCCACAACTCTGCAGAAAGATCATGTGGTTAAGTGGTAAATCATAATTAGATAAATAATTGGTTTGGCCACAGCAAGTTGCTTTTGTTACACCTGCCATCTGCTGGACCCGTTTTTCCTTCTGGCCGGAACAATGCGGTTCTGATGACAGAAGCATGCTGCTTCCCTCTTATGGGGGGGCGGGGGCCGGGGGGGGGCGGGCGGGCCGGGGCTGGAGGGGAGGGGCTCGGAAGCAGAGCCTGGAAAATTGCCCGGTTGCTGGGGTCCCTGCCTGGCCTGCGTCTCTCATTCGCCATTCATTACCCGGCTTGGTTAATGCATCAGAGTGGCAAATTTGACTTCTTTGCAGAAAAGGGAGGGAGGGGAGAGGCCCGGGGGAGGGGGGGGGGGTGGCTGCCCAAGGCCTGGCCTGCCTGTGGTTTTGCGCGGTGCTCTGACAGCCAGGGCCCCTCCCCTCCCCCGCTGCGGAGGGCCTGGGGGGCTGGCAGGGCAGGTGGGCAGAGGTTAGAACCTCAGATCTCTGCCCACCGCGCTCGGCTTCTCCATCTGCTCGTCGCTGGGGCCCCATCTGTGAGCCCCGGAGCCCCCAGGGGAACTGGGGATCCTGGGCTGGCCAGGTCGCCTGGCCGCAGCCCTCTGCAGGGACGCGTGTCTTCCCCTGAGCCTCTGTCCCCAGGCCGCGGGGGACTGCTTCGGACTGCCCTGTGTCCACCCGTTCGTGCACGCGCACATGCTTTCACTCATTCACTCATTCATTCATTCATTCAGCAAGCGTGGGATGAACGTTCTCCTGCCTTAGGAATTCAGGGTATTGATTCACCCCATGGGTCACCCTCGCTGTGTGCCTGGAGCACATTTCGTGGCTGTGGCTCAGTCTGTCAGACGGGGACCATCATCGCCCCTGCTTGTGGGCCTGTTGGGAGCATCGAAGGACGGGAAATGGATAAAGTCGGCCAACCGATGGCCGTGCTAAGTAGGTACCCAGCACTGGGGGCTGCTGAGGGGTGTGACTAATTATAAAGGCTAATTAAGGGGACAGCACTGGCGTCCCCTCCACCTGCGATACTGGGGGCCTGGAGGCCGTGAGGCTGGCCGAGCAGAGTGCGCTAATGGAAGGGGCGCCCGGTGTGGTGGGGAGGACCGAGCGCGGGGAGGAGCCCTGGGGGGTGCAGGGAGGAAGGGCAGGGGGCTCGCCAGACCTGTGTGCGTCCCTGAGCCCAGGCCACCTGTGTTTCTGCTCCAGGCAGATGAACCCAGGAGCCCCTCGCCTGCCCACAGGCCGCTGGGACCCGTCCGCGGCCAGCGCCCTCCCTGGAAAGCCTTCTCCAGGCCCCGCTGGCCCGGCCAGGCTCCGCATCCGGGGCTTGCGTGGGGAGAGACCCACGGTGTCCTTTCTGCGTGGGGGTCAGCTCACAATTGTCAGCCTGGCAGAAGGCAGCCTGAGAGCTCACGGCCCCTTTCCCCAGGCGGAGCCCTAGCCCGGGAGAGCGCGATCTGCCTCCCGGCCGCGCAGAACCCTGGGGCTCCGGTGTCATGATCTTATTGACTAGAAAACACTGGTGTCTTCCTTCCTGAAAACGCACTGACAGCTGCTGGCGGCGCTCTGGACACAGGCTGGGATGTCGGATATTTTCTGTTTTCCCATCCATCCACCAATCCGTTAACCAGCTTCCTGCCTGCCTCCCTCCCTGCCTCCCTCCCTCTGTCCATCTGTCCATCTGTCCACCCATCCCTAACCTCTACTTGTTCTAAGAGTGGGATCTTCTCTCTGGCAGAGGCCAGGCTGCATCACCCGCTGCTGTGTCACACCTCCTTTGAAAGGTGGCACTTCCTGGGTCATGATGTCCCCTAAAGGGAGTGGGGCAGACCCCTCACTCACTTGGGAAACGAGGCGTCAGAAGCGGTTCTGGAGGAGGAGTGTTCCCAGACTCCCCATGATGTCTCCGGAGCGCAGCTTTCCCAGAGACCCTCTGGAGGGACTCCCTATGGCTCCGTCGTCCATTCCGGTTTCCGGAAGGTTGTCTCCATGCGCCCACCACGTACCTCTCAGACTGCCTATCAGTCTGCGGCGCGGAAAGTGGGTCATTTTTATATTCTGTGCTGCCCAGTGCCGTAGCCGCTGCTCCTTCTGGCTGTTGCAGTTTAATTTTTACGTTTTAAATTAGGTAAAGTCAGGGGCGCCTGGGTGGCTCAGCCGGTTAAGCGTCTGACTTCGGCTCAGATCATGGTTTTATGGTTCGTGGGTTGGAGCCCCGCGTCGGGCTCTGTGCTGACAGCTCAGAGCCTGGAGCCTGCTTCGGATTCTGTGTCTCCCTCTCTCCCCGCCCCTCCCCTGCTCACCCTCTGTCTCTCTCTGTCTCTCTCAAAAAAAAAAAAAAAAAAACCATTAAAAATTTAAAATAAATTAGGTAAAATCAAACAACATTAAAACTTCAAGTCTTTGGTCTCACTGGCCACATTTCAGGTAGCCACTGGCCACACGTGGCTGGTGACAAGCAGCTGGGACAGCTCCGAGAACATTGCAGCCATCCGGAAAGTTCTGTTGGACAGCACCATCCTAAGCATATTCATGTATGCCGAGTCTTAACTGAAAGATAGGCTGTCCTCAGTTGGTACTGGCCTCAGAACTTTCTGGATTCTCCCCAAAGGAGGGGGAGCTCTGAGCCTGGAATCAGATTTGAATTTCCATCCTGTCTGTGGTGCTGTCGCTTGGATCTGATCACCGAACCTCTCTAGCCCAGTGGGGTCTGCTTTGGGGGGTGTTTGGAGGAGGGGGTGACCTTGCTGTCTTTTGGAATAGAGAGGGGAAAAGGGGACCTGGGCACGCAGATCTGGGTGCTCCCTGGGCTCAGGGATGATGGGTTCATTAAGAACATAATGTGAAAGCGCGTGGTCCCCTGAGGGCCGTGGTCCCTCCGGCCTGAACTCTGGACAGTGTCGGGGAGAGTATTCACCCTTCTGTGCAAGGAAGGGTGTTTTTCTGTCCCCTCCCGGGCCTGTGTCCCGTCCCCGTTCCGTCACTGCGTCATCTCTCCGAAAGCAGGCTGGACGCGGTGGCCCCGAGGCTCTTTGCTGCAGATCCCTGCCTTCTGTATCCAAGTGGCCGCACTGGGGCTCCGCCACGGGGCCGGCTGCCTCTCCACGCTGTCAACGCTGAAGGGGCGCTGGCCTGGTCGCCGTGGGGAGTGGTCAGAGTGCTCCCTGCCTTGGGTCCCCCCCTACCCCCACAGTCAGCAGGCCTGACTTTCACTGGGGTGCCCCCCCTGCCGCCAGAGAGTCTGACTGTCTAGCTCTGTGTCCCACGTCCGGATATACACACAGAAGACAACTTGCATCTTTCAGGAATCGCCAGAGTAATTCCCTCGTGCTAACGAAAGCACCAGCATTCCAGAGAGCTGAGTGGGGACACCTAATCCCCGGGGACCGGCTCCCTGTCACCTCAAAGGACCCAGGCCAAGGCCAGGGGCGTGTATTTTTCAGGTGCAGCCAGGCAGAGATGCGCCCGGCTGGGGCTGCTCCCACAACAGACGGGCGCCGGGGACGGGGCACCAGCGTGGACGGGTTCAGGGGCACCAGCTCCTCTGGTCTGCGTGTGCAGTAGCGGAATGAGCGGGGTGTGCACTGCACCAGACACAGAGGCTGTGGGCGGATTGGGGTGATGGGGGCCGGCGGGGGGAGCTCCCCCTCCCTCCCTCCCACTCCCCCTAATTATTTTTCTTGGACGTTGTGAATTAAATCTTACAGTAGCCACAGGAGACGGCTCCGGGTAAGGCTCCACTCACATCTCCGTGCGCCAATAGAAGTTGTTAAATGAATAATGTTGACTTACGCTGGGGACCCAATTCTCTCTGAATATAATTCCCCTTCGAGTTTCCAGGGAGCTTCCTGGAGAAACCGTAAAAATAATAAACACGTCTCCGTATCAGAGGTTGGTAATGCTGCTTTGAATTCTTTTGGGGGAGAGAGGCGGGGAGAAAATAAATTAAAATTAATTTTTAAAAGAGGATCACGCCACAAGTCAGATGACAGAAAGCTGGGACGCCGAGGTTCTGGAAGGGTGAGCTCCAGGGCTCCCCCCACCCCGCCCTGAGTGGGGGCGGGGTTACCTGCTGAAAATGTAGGTCTCTGGGGTCCACCTGGGACCCATCCCCCAAATCAAAGTGGGGGAGGGGCACGGGGGTGACCCTGACAGCCTGCTTCCTGGCGGGGGCGGGTGGAGCTTGGAGGTCACAGGTTAACGAAGCAGTGGGCTGGGCCTTGAGGGCCACTTCCTGTCCAGGCGCTGCCCTGGCCAGCTGTGACAACAGGTGCTTGCATTTCACCTGTCTGGCCGCGCTGCATTGGAGACAAACAGCAGAGGCAGTGAGGGGCTGAGAGAAACTCTTTGCACGGCCCTTCCCTCCACTCCCCCACCCCAGTTCCGCCTAGACCCCGGCCAGATGCCACCTGCCAGATGCCACCTGCAAGAGAGGTGAGCTTGCCTGGCCCCTGGTCAGGGCCCCAAGACGCCCCTCTCTGCGCAGAAGGGTGGCACTTACCCCTTACTCCTCTCCTCCGGGACAGAGGGCCGGGCAGGGTCCCCCCTGGGAGCATCCGAGGCTGGGGCCCCGCTCACGCCCCCTGTGCTTCGGGAGGGCCTCCAGGCGTCGCGCAAGCCATCCCTCCCCCCGGCTGTGTGCGGCCTGCTGGGGACACCGGGGTCACCTCAAACACGCAGGGACCTGCCTGTGAGGCACCACCCCGGGTTATGAGCCGTGGCCGCGCTAGCAGACGGGGTCAGGCGGCGTGGGGACTTTCCCAAGGTCAGGAAGCAATTTGCCGGCTGTGCCAGGAATAGAACTCCTGAGCTGGGCTGTGCTCACCCCGGGCTCAAATTGCTGGCCAGGCAGGTCTGTTCGGGGAGCAGCGGGGAGCGGGCACAGGTCAGGAGGGAGCCGCCGCCAGCCCTGTATGTGGGCCAAGGGGAGGGGCCGGGGGCTGTCATCCCTGGTGGACGCGCAGGGCCCTGTCCCTGGAGGAAGAGACTGCTTTGAACCCTGGCCCGCGGAGGTTGGTGTGAGCGGGGGTGGCACTTGGGGGCAGGGAGGGCTCTGGGGCGCCTGCCTGTGTATTTCTCTTAAGCTCATCATCAGGAGTGTTGCAAACAGAAACCCAGCATTTGTTTTCCTGGCGACTCTTTGCAGAACGCTCCAGCTGCTCTGGGGGGAGGGACTGGTGTGGCATCGAGGATGTGGCCTCTGCAAGGGCTGCTGGAAAGAACTCCATCTCAACAACCCTGGAAAGGCGCCCCGCGCTCTAGAGATACATACGGGGTTCCGTGCGCGCATTCCAGGAGGTTCCCGTGCTCCGTTTCTGCCTGGGTTTATTTTGGGGCAGGAACGGTGTGCGCGGCATTCGTTGCCGTAAGGGTTGGTGTTCTCCTCGAGGCTTTCTGATTCCCCTTAAATCAACTGGGCGAACATTTAAGGGCTGGCGAAGGCCCAGAAATAAACAAGGCTCGATTCCTCTCCGCCATAGTAAAGAATGCTGAAGCCACCCCTGGTAGGGGAAGGTCGACTTCCACTAGAGGGGGTTAGAGCCACATCCAGGAAGGCTACTTGGAGGAGGCGGAATTTAAGCCAGGCCCTGGGGGAAGAGGGAGGCTGTAAACCAAGGGGATGTGGGGAGGGCTGGGAGCCCGCCGTGGGTTCTGCCTGAGCAAAGGTAAAGAGATGCTCTTAAGTGTACGTTAACCGGTCTGGAGAGGGTCCAGGGACACGGCCAGGAGAGGCGGGTGGGGTGGGGGGCCCTCGGGTGTCTAGAGAGACACTTCAGAAGGGGGTGTGCAGATTTGCACGTTGTCGCCAGAAAGATGACAGGGTGAGGTTTTGCGGGGGAAGGTGGAGACCCAGAGCTGGAGAGGAGGGGGCGGAGGGCTGGGAGGGGACCCGGGAGCAGCTGGGGGCAGCTTTGGGATGGGGAGGAAGAGACGTGGTGCGGGGAGGGCGCCAGGTGGCGGTGGGATGCCCAGGTTGAGAGTCGGGGGGAGGCTGGGGAGGCTGGGGAGGCGGAGCCGGGCGGGAGGCCGCAGCTGGGGCCAGGTGCTTCCGGATGGCAGCATTGCAGACTGAGGCCGGAAGGGGCACACAGGTAGAAACTGAGAGAGGCGACAACGCGCCAGCGCCCCCAGCCTTCGGCTCAGGCCCCAGCAGACGCCTGGAAGCAGCTCAGACCCCAAACCCTCGGCACCGCGGTTTCCAACGGGGAAAATGAGGCTTGCAGAGTGATCTTTTCTCTCTGATCATTTCCACTGGGGAGACCAAATTATAAAGAGGTAAATGTAAGAAGGGCTGGCTGAGTGGGGACGAAGCCCTGGCATTGACCTATCATCCGGGGCCGCGGGGCGGCAGCGGGGGCCGAGCCCCGTCCTGTGCTCTCACCCGGCCTCCCTTGTCAAGTTGGCGGCGCTAACAGGGCACCTGGGATTTGATGGTCCCAGAGACAGCTTGGGATTTCAGTGACACGCAGTAGATGAGTTAATCCTGAAGTTTGTCAGCCACTGACATCCTGGAAGGCGGGGAGGGGGGCCCGAGGGGGGAGGTCTAGACTCAGGGCCCCTGGTTCACCCCAGCTCCGCCTCCTGTCCCCAGAGCGGTGTGCTTGGCACACAGTGGGCACTCGGCAAGCCCTAGGGGCTGCCAGGCGGGGCACCGGCGCGCAGCACATGGGGGAGGGTTGGAGGCATCGGGAGCCGGGGTGGGAGCATCATGCAAGGGTGTGTGCAGATTCACAGAACTATGTGTCCATTCTTCAGAGCGATTTGATACTTTGAGAACTTTGAAGGCTTGGAAACGGTGCAGAGAAAGTTGGGGAGTGGATACCCTGAAGCAGGCTCTGAGGACCCCTTAGGCATTGGTGTGGGTATTAATGGAGACCCTGGGGGCCTCAGCCAGGCCAGGATTCTCGAACCTCTCCCGGGTCTGTGGCTGAGCAGGGTGGAGCGGCTGGGCCCACCCAGATCTCTCAGGGCCCTCGGGGTTAACGGGGTGTCCCTGGCCCCGTGGCCTGTCTGCATGGTGGGCTGGGTGGGGGCCTACTGACCAGGGAGATGGGGGGAACCCCTCCCCCTGTGGGAAGATGGCTGATTAATTATTACGAAGAAGGGTTGCTCCCCAGAAGCTGTTGAGGGAAGCACCCAGATTCCCGTGTCCTGTGGGTGTCGGGGCGCGGGAAGAGGAAGTGGGCCTCCACAGCGGCAGATGTGGGGTTCCAGGGGCCCTCTTGCTGCCTTGCCATAGCCCCCCCGCCCCCCCCCAGCCGCCAGTGACCCGCATCACAGCTGGCCACTTTCCGGCCAGGTGTGGCCAGCTGGCAGGAGCCCGGCTCGGAGACAGGTGGCTGCCCTTCCCTGTCTGGACGTCCCCCGGGCGCTGTGAGCCCCCCACCTTGGGGGCTCCGAGGTCAGGTCTGCAGAGATAGCACCGAATGTGTCTGCGTGTGTGAGGGGTGAGGGGTGCAAAGTGTCCTGGAAACAAAAGCTTGAGCAGGGGTGTCTGCGCTGGGCATCCGACTTCGGCTCAGGTCATGATCTCGCGGCCCGTGAGTCCGAGTCCCACGTCGGGCTCTGTACTACCTACAGCTGGGAGCCTGGAGCCTCCTTCGGATTCTGTGTCGCTCTCTCTCTGACCCTCCCCCATTCGTGCTCTGTCTCTCTCTCCAAATATAAACAAACATTAAAAAAATGAAAAAATAAAAACTTTGAACAGCACTGGCTTCTCTTGAATCCCGGTGTGGCCTGGAGTTTCCATGGGGTGCCGGTCTTCGGGCCACGCCTCTCGGGGGCCTCTCGCAGGCCCTGCCCGGGGGGATGAAGAGGGTGGCGTGGCAGCTCGGATCTTATTTAAAATGGAGGTAGAATTCACATAACACAAAGTTAATGATCTTATTTTATTTATTTATTTTGAGAGAGAGCGCGTGCAGGTGCGGGTGAGCAGGGGCGGGGCAGAGAGAATCCCAAGCAGACTCTGCGCTGATGTGGGGCTCGATCCCACAACCCGTGAGATCACTGAGCCGAAATCAAGAGTCGGACGCTCAACCAGCCAGGCGCCCCCAAAGTAACCATTTTAAACCGAAACGTTCAGAGGCATTGAATCCATTCACGAAATTGTACAGCCACTGCCCCTCTGGGTCCAGAACGTTTTTCTCCCGCCGCCCCGCCCCCCCACCCCACCCCCGGGGAGAAACAGCCCCTGGCGGTTAGCCGTGTCCCCTGTGTCTCCGTTGTCTGTTCTGGACTTTCCTATGGCTGGAGTCACACCGTTTGTGGCCACTTGCGAGCGGCTTCTGTCCCTCCGAGCGCTGGTTTCAAGGCTCACCTGCTTGTGCCTGCGCGTCAGTATCTCACCCTTTTCGTGACCGAGTACCCGCGGTGTGGACACGACGTGGGCTTTTTAAAAGCTACCGACCATTTGATGGACACTTAGGTTGCTTCCACTTTCTGGCCACGAATGAATACGGCTGCCCCCCGGCGTTGTGGACAGGGTTGTGTGGAGGTGCGTTTTCACGTCTGCTGGTGCGCAGCGCAGGCCTCTCCTGTGTGTGGGCAAAGGCAGGGCGTGCGAGGGGGACCCCCACCCCGCTCCCCACGCGGGTGCAGTCGGCGGCCTGGCCTCCCTGGTCTGTCTTCCTTCCTTCCTTCCTTCCTTCCTTCCTTCCTTCCTTCCTTCCTTCCTTCCTTCCTTCCCTCCCTCCCTCCTTCCTTCCTTCCTTCGTGAGAGAGGGGGAGACACAGAATCTGAAACAGGCTCCAGGCTCCGAGCTGGCACAGAGCCGACGCGGGGCTCGAACCTGTGAACCGCGAGATCATGACCTGAGCCGAAGTCGGACGCTTACCCGACTGAGCCCCCCAGGCGCCCCCTTTCTGGTTTATTTTCTTGCTGAGGCCTCCCTAGGGCGGTGGGAAGGGGTGCGCTGCAGGCACGGTCGGTACAGGGCAAGGCGGCAGTGGTGCGGGCGCATGTAGGCCTGTCTCTGGCCTCAGACCCTCTGTCCCCACACTCCCGTCCCCCCGCACGCCGGCGTGTGCTCAGCAGTTGGACCGCTGAATGAGGTCGATGCAAAGATGCCCGGTAATTTCAGGTCTAGGAAGAGGTGGTGGGGAAATTTGCTGAGGGTGTGGAAGCAGGTAAGTGGCTCGAGAGGGCGGTGCCCTAGGGAGAAGAGGGAGAACGTGAAGCTGAAAGACCGCTAATCTGGGGCCTTGAATGCCAACCCAGGACGTTTGTGGCCCAGGCGTCCTGACGGTGCCGCCGCTAGGGCTGTGTTCTGATGAGAACGGAGGTCTTGAGCAGAGTGACGCCCCCGTCAGCGGGGTGACTGCTGGCCGCCGCTGTGGGCCGTGCCCCCCCCCCCCGCCCCCGGCCCGGGAGTTTCCGCTCCTGCCCCGAAGGCAGAGCCTGGGAGCGCACGCCTGTCGCACGGTGCGGGCCTCCCAGGTAGACGGGTCGCGGGGATTCTGAGTGCTCTGCGATTCCATAAAAGCCTGCTAAAATAAGACCACTCAGGAACACATTCTCTCCTGCTTTACATCACAAATGTTGACAGGAGGAAAACGTGGCCAGGTTTCTCTCAAATATGAAAAATGGGAAGTAGGCAAGCCAGGAAATGAAACCCAGCCCCCCCCCAGCCCAGACAGCGTGGAGGAGGGGGTGCCCTGGGAAGCAGGGTGATGTCTCTGCACCCCCGTTACCTTATGCAGACGGTGAGGCGGCGCCACCCCAGAGGGCAGGGCTCTGAACACGGAAGGGGTCAAGTGCCCTCACCCAGCGGTGTCCTAAAGGTGCTGGAGTTGGGGAGGCGCTGGGCCGCCATGTGGGGGGGGGTTCCCTGCAAACTGTCTTCTTGCCGGAAGCTGCAGCCTGGGGGCCGCTTCCCTCCCTCCTCCAGGGGCAGGGGGAGGGACTGGTTGTGGAGGGGAGCCCAGGCTCTGCCCAGGTGGCTGGGGGATGGGCAGCGACTCAGGCGGGCCCACCCTGAGGGTGGGGGACCCCCGCTCCGCAGGCTCAGCTGGGGAGGGAATTGCAGAGCCCCCCCCATGGGTGTGAGCTAGGTTCGCACTTGACCCCCAGGAGGGCCACCCCGGAGCCTTGTCCCGACTGGCATCTTGCAGGGGTCGGGGAGGGGGGCACAGGACAGGGGCCGGGTGTCCCTGGCGGCAGAAACGCCTGTGCGGACCCCAGGAGTCGCTGCCCCCTTCCCCCTTCCCCCTCCCTCCGCGTTGGCCTGGCCCCGCCGTATAAAGTTTAAAGGTTTTAAATGCAAATATTTCTCTTTTATAGATGCCAGCTGTCTCCAGAGAGCGCGTTTGCTCGCAGCTCAACTTTATTGTCCAATTAGCTTCCCATATCTGAGTACCGGCGAGCCCGGGGGCTGGGGGAGGGGGCCGGCTCCCCCGGCGGGGCGGGGCTGGGGGCCGCCCCCCAGGGGACCGGGTCTGTAGAGGGGGGCTGGGAGGGGGCCGCAGGGCGCCTTTCAGATTCCGGGCTGCGCCGGGAGGTGCAGGAGCCGCGGCGGGGGCAGCTCAGGGCAGGGGTGTGCTTTTCTTATTTAAAAGAAATAAAGGCCGCCCGCCCCGCGCACACTGGCTTCCTTTGAGTCCCCCTCGAGTGTCCCCTCCCCGCCCGGCGGCTTCCCCATTCACCGGGGCTCGGCGGCGCTCACAAAGCGAGGCAATTAGAATTGAAAATCTATGCAAAACAGCTGTTAACTGATTGTAAGGGAGCGCAGCTGTGCGCCGAGCGCGGCGAGGAGGCTGGCGAAGGGCAGGCAGGGCTGGGGCGGCCGGGGTGAGGAGGCAGACTCCGGTCCCGCGGCCGAGGGGGCGGCCGGGCCTCAACCCTTGCTGCTCCCCTGCAGGTGACCTTGGCTACCGGGGGCCGGGGCGTCCCCCCAGCACCTCCCCCTGCTCCCCGGCAGGACCGAGGGCGGCTGCGCTGCCTCCCCCGCTGCAGCCCTTTCCCTCCGTTTACCCGCTCAGCAGATCTGCGTGGAGCTGAGGGGCCCCGGGGGCTGGGGCTGGGTCACGACAGCCGTCCCTCTGCCCTCCGGGCTCCTTGCGGGGTGGGGGGAGGAGGAGGGGGAGGAGCTGGGGCTCCAATTATCTCCGAGGCCCAGACTCCTCCTCTCCCAGCCTGTGAAGGGATGCCCTCTCCTGGCCCACTGGGTTGCTCCCAACAGTGAGTGGCCCTGGGAACCTGTCTTTCTCACTGACACCCTCCCAGCCCCCCTTAACAGCGTCTAAGGCCCGCAGCCCTGTGGGACTCAGCGCCTGGAGGGATGAATTCCAGAGCCAGGGAAGGGAAAAGCCTTCTCGGAGGAGATAAGGTTTGAGCCCAGCTTTGAAGAAGGAGAGGCGCTCTGGGACTTCCGGATACCAGTGGGGGGGGGGGGGGGGCTGGCCCCTGTGCCGGACAGGGTGCCGTGTGCGCGGCCGGTGATCACCAAGTGCTGCCAGGTGCAGGCAGGCGGCCGGGTTCGGGATCAGGCCTGGATCGAATCTGTGTACCTGGGCTAGTTAACCTCCTCTGGTCTCCCAGCCGGCCTTCGTTGTAATGGGGGTCACCCGGCCCACCCCGCAAGGCCCAAGCTCGGCTGTCCTGGCACGTGTCGGGTGTTTGGCAAATGGCAGAAGCCATAGTCCCTTCCCACCCGCGAGGACATCCGGGTCCCTGACGCCCGTTTGCTGATAAAGGTGCCGAATGAGGTGGCTGCGGCCATGTGACCGGGACCGTGATGCTCCTTGTGTGCTAAGGAGCACCTGATCGGGGCAGAGGGCACTGTTAAGCTGCTCGAGTGTCCCGCTGGCCCCACAAGGAGACGCAGGATGACAAAGAGCAGGAAGGTGGGGTCCCCTCCGTGGCGCCAGGGGCCCGTCACAGACTAGGGGCTGGCATCTGCTGGGACTCGGTGGGCAGCAGCCCTGTCAGTGCCCACACTCCTGGGAACCTCACCTGGCCCAGGTAGGTGCCCGCGCTCTGCCTCCTCCGTTCCATGTTGTCCTGAAGCCTCGCCCCCACCCCGCCCCCAGCATCTTGGCGCCCGTGTCTGTCGCATGGTCTCTTAGGGCACCTGCTGAGGGTGGGCCTGGCATTTTTCAGTTCTGTATCCGGGAGGGCGCTGGCGCTTGGTGCGTTTGTTGACTGAATGCCCACCGATGTGGTTAGAGGCACCCCTTTCTTTCCAGCCGATCCCGTCTGGGCCTCTCCGTCACGCACCCCCGTCTCAGGTCCTGTCCTCGGGTGGTAGGTGGGTTTAAGGGGTGCCCGGGGCTTGTCTTTGAGGGCTTTTCCATCTTTTTGGCCTCGCAGACTTCACAGGCCCCCGGAGGCCAGGCTGGATCTGCAGGAATTCCTCTTAGTAGGGGCTCAGCGCCAGGCGAGGGCCCGAAGACCCCTGCTCTCTGCACCAGGAGGCCGGGTTCAGGTCGGTGCTGGGAAGCGGCCACCGCATCTTGTCGCCCTGGTGCAGGTGTCACAGCTCAGGGAGGTGTCCCCACCTCCTCCTCCCCTCCCCGCCCCCCCAGGACTGGCCCTGGCACCTCGCCCTTTTACCCCGAACCTTTTGTGTCTGCCTTCTGTTTCCCAGCAAATGGGGACCGGGGAGGGGAGGCCTAGGAGGCAGCACTTTGCCCAGGACGGCAGAGCAGTGGGAGCTGCTGAGGACGAAAGAGAAAGAACTGGCCTTGGAGGGAAATGGAGGGCCGCCAGCCCGAGCCCCGAGTGGCGGGAAATTAGGAGTCAAGCTACAAACCTCGTTAGCGAGGAGCGCGGGCTGCAGGAGAGCAATTCCCACCCTTAAACTCGGAGGCCGTGCTCCCGGATTACTAATTTCCTCGAGCCGGGCGCACTGACAGTGAGTGTCATTCATCTCCCCCCTTGCCAGCCCGCCCGGCTGCCGCCAGCACTGGCAGCCCGGCGCGGGCCCCGCCGGCTCGCGGCTGCCCCCCGGTGGCCGCCGGGCGTCCCTGCAGCGCCCCCGCTGCCTCCGCGGCGGGGCCGGGCCAGGGCGGAGGCTCCAGGTGTGCGCGGCTCCCCTCGCACCAGGACCTACGTGACCTTGAGCAACTGTCGGCCTCCACTTCCTCATCTGTGAAACGGGCCCAGACCGCCCGCCTCGCAGTCCGGTAGAACCAGCTGTCTACCTGGGATGGAAATGCCAACTCTAAAAACTAGCCAAATGGTAACCTGAGAGGCCATCCCACCAAGTTTTGCGTCGCTGGCGTAGTTCTCTTCAAACAGGTGGAAGAGCTGGGGCCCCTTCCTCCCCGGGGCGTCCCTGGGCCGAAGGGAAGAAGCGGGAGCCGCGGGTGCGTCCCAGCACGCGGTATTTGGAGGCGGGCCGGAGGGCCTGGAAGGGCCTGGAAGGGCCAGCTGGGAGGGGCCTCCCCGCCAGGTGCGACAAGTTCATTTGCATGCTCTCCCCTCCCCTCCCCCTCCCCCTCCCCCGCAGCCGGGACTCAGGTGGGAAGGCGTCGGAACAGCCCCAGAGGTTTCAATGTGGATTTTGAGGCCCGAGGCTGGTGGCGGAGCTCCCTCCCGGCCCCTCCCTCCCCTGCCCCCGCCGGTGTGTCCCGGCGGGGCCGGCCGCGTCCCCTCCCCCCGCGTCCCGGCCGCGGGGGCCGCGGTGGATCCGGAGGCCGCGCTGCGGAGATGCCGCGCGGCGCGTAAGGCGTCGGGCGAAGGCCCAGGCCCGCGGGCGGCGCAGGGCGCAGGGCGGGCGCCCCCCCAAGCCGTGCGAGGCCGGCCGGCGCCCGCAGGTAGGAGCCAGTAACGGCCCCCCGGCCCGGCCTCGCGGGTCCGTTTCCCTTTTCGTTTGTGGTCGGCTCGGAGGCTTGTGCAAGGCGCGGGGGAGGGGGGCCGCCCCGTGTGCGCCCCGCTGCGTGTGCCCCTGCTGGCGCGGCGTGGAAGGTGGAGCGGGGGGCGGGGGCCTTGGGGGCGCCCGCGGGGGCCCTGGCCCTCGCCCCGCAGCGGGCACGCAGGCGGGCTCGGCTCCCCGCTGGCGCAGGCCCCGAGTGCTCCAGGCCCGCCAGCGTCATCTGGAACAGATGGATGGGGGGTGGCCGGCGCCCAGCGCTCCCTCCCGTCGCAGTCCGGGCTGGCGCGGGGCGGGGGAGGAGGGCGGGGGAGGCTGGGCCCGCGGGGACGGCGGCGTGCGCGCCTGCCAAGCGCGGCGCGGGCATGTCCCGGGGCAGGTTTGGGGCTGGCAGAAGCGCGGGCTGGCACCTGGGTCCGAAAGTTGAAACCCGCAGCGCGGCGCTGGGGCGGCCGCCGGGGTGGGGGCACTGCTCTGCCTCCAGGCGCAGAAGTATGAAAGCTGTAGGCGAGAGAGTTTTCCACGGAGAACGTACGCGGGCATACCCTGGGGCATCGCGACCAGCGCCGGGAGCTTGGGACGCGCGCGGGGTCAGACCCCGGGGCGCCGGAATGCGCCGAGGCCAGGGGCGTCGGGCGAGGCGTGCCCCATTAACCCGGCGCTTCCTGGAGACGCAGGCGGCGCGGGGGGTGGGCTCCAGGCTCCCGGGCTGTGCCCGCCGCCGGGGGGGGGGGGGGGGGCCGGGGGGGGGGGGGCGGGGGGCGGGCTTGGGCTTGGGTGGAGGAAGGCTGGGGCCCGCACTCCCTCGCCTAGCCGCCTGTGGGTGCCCAGGAATTTCAGGACGCTCCCTGAGTCATTCCAGTCTGTCAAGTGCCTGGGTGAGGTAGGGTGGGGAGGGACGGGGGGGGGTGCCAGGAATGGGGAGGCGCTGCGCTGGGGCCCGAGGCCCAATGGGTCTTGCCAGTTTCTGGAGGCGGGCGGCCTCGCCTCTGACCGCAACCCCAGCTACTTAATGATCCCCCTGGTGGAGCGGCGCCTCCCGTGGACTCCAGCCTCGGAGACGTGGGTTCTTTACAGAACCACCCCCTGGCCCGGCGGGTGGCCTTCCCAAAAGTTACTTCTAACGCCGGGAGGGGGCAGTTCCTAGAATTTGGGTGCGGGAAGGCGCAGAGGCTCGACGTTTTCACATTCACCCCTTCAGGGCTGCGGCAGTTCGGGTCACGAATCCGGGGGTGCGGACGCTGTCTTGCCCCCCCGCCCCGCGCCGCCGCCGACACGCACAGCAGCTCCCAGAAAGTTCTCCCAGAGGCCCCCAGAACACGAGCTCGTCCGTTCTTTCTTGGGCCCGCTCTGTGCCAGGCACTGTTGCAGGCGCCCGGGCGCGGCGGTCACGCGGCTGGGGCTCTGCGGCCTGGCGCCCGTGCCGGGACTGCCTGTCCCCGCCTTTGGAGTTAAGTGGCGGGTGTGGGATACCGGTGCGTCCGGGGCCCCCCGGGAGCCCGAGGGTGGCACTTACCCCACCTGCTAGCGTCCTCGGCTCACCTGGCCGCGCGGGCCGGGCAGGGGCGGGTGCCCGCGCGGGTGTGCCCGGGCGCCCGTCCGTGCGCGCGCGCGTGTTTGCGGCTGAAACCCGACACCTCCCGCGGGCGGAGGTCAGGAGCCGGGAGCGAGCCCGTGGCCCCGGAGTGGGCGGCGTCGCGCTCGGGTGTGTCCTCGGCGGCGGCGACAGCAGCAGGTGTTTCTTGGCCGGGGCCCCGGAAGCTCCACCCCCCCAGCGGGCCCGAGCCGCCGCCGCCGCCGCCGCCGCGCAGCCCCGGGTGAGATAAGCAGTTTAGACAAACACTGGGCGACGGTGGCTCCAGCATGTGTCAGCCGAGGCGGAGCTGCGGGGCCCTGGCATGAAAGGTGAGCGCGCCGCGCCGGGCGGTGGAGGGCGGGGGGGGGGGGTCCTCCGCACCCCCCTTCCCGGTCCACCGCGTCTCCTCCTCCAAGTTCGCGGGTTCCGCGGGGGGTGGCCGCCAACGGCTCCAGGGCAACTTCCCCCGGAGTGCGAGCGCCGATAAGAGTCGAGCGGGCGGGCAGGCGACCAAAGGCCCCCCGCCTGCAGGGGTCGGAGCCAGGGCGGCCTGGCCCGGGGCGGGGACACAGGCCGCCGCGGGACCCGGGCTCGGTGGCCGCGTCCGGCGAGGGGCGTGTAAGTGTGCGCTCTGGGGGGGCTGGGGGGGACGGGAAGCTAGGGGGCTCCGGGCGAACTGTGACGCTCCGGAGCCGGGGCAGAAACTTTGCGGGAGCGAGGGGGGGGCGGCCGCGCACCCCCACGGCAGGTGCCGGCGGAGGCTGGAGGGGGGGGCGCTGGAGCTCGCGGCCTGGGGACTCGCGGTTAGGGTTTTTGTCTTGCTCCCCTCCCCCTTCCCTCGCTGCGGGGGAGACCGTCGGGAGGGCGGAGCTGCCGGCTCCCGGGTCTCCGACCCCCACACCCTGCTTCCCAGGGGCTCACCCCGAGCTCCGCTCGTACTCCCCCCTTCTCCCCCCCCCCCGCGTTGGAGCGGTGCCCCTGCCCCTCCTCCTCCTCCTCCCGAAGATGGCTGCCCCAGCCTCGGAGGTGGGAGGGTGATTGCATCCGCCGCCCCCCGCTCCCGCGCTGCCCTTTCCCCTCCCCGGCCTCCGCCTGGATGCGCCTCCCCGCCCCCAGCCCTCCCGGGCCCGCGGCCGCGCTGATGGGCGGCGAGTGGCCCGACCTAGTGGAGCCGATTCAATTATATTGCTGCACCAGAGACACCTCCTCGGCCGCCCGCCCGCCTCTCCAGCAGGCTAATTAAATTCCCTTCGTGGAGGCGGAGCGGGAGTCAGGCTCGCCCTCCCCGGCTGGGGGGGGGGGCAGTGGACCCCTTTAGGAGCGTGGAGTGCTGGCTCCGAGCGCAGGTTGTGGGGGGAAGGGGCTTCGCCGGATGGGGGGGAAGAGATTCTCGGACACCTCCCCCACCCAGCTCGATGGGTCCGGGGGACTCCTTGCCGACCGTCCGCTGGAAGTTTTAAGGGCTGTGTGCTCGGAGGGAAGCCCCCGCCCCGGCTCCCAGCTGGGGGGGTGGATACCAGCCGGGGAGTTGAGTCGTTGTGGCCGTTGTTTTGTAAACTAGCCTTTGTCTGCGGAGTGCATCTAAAATACATTAAACCCTCGTTAACCCCTGCGGTGCCTTATCGGGGGCCCACACAGGTCGGGGCTTGGAAACAAAAAGTGAGACCACCAGATGAAAAAAAGGGCTCCCTTTGTGAAGGCCCTGGGACAAAGGATCATGCACTCTGGGTGGGAACCTCCGGCCTAAGCGGATTTCCAGGAGGCGGGGATGGTGGGCAGAAGGCCCTGGTGGGGTGCTTGGCTGGCTGGCCCCTCTCCCCGGGGGCTCTGTGCCCTCCCCGCCGAGGACTGGACAGCGGCCGTGGGGTGGGGGGGGGCGTCGGGGAGCCTCAGGTGAGCAGCCGCCCGTTTCTGGGTGTCCGTCAGTGTTACTTAAGCCTGGGGCACGTCAAAGTGGCTCATCCTGTGTTTACAGGCCGTCTCCACTGGCGGGGACAGCAGAACCGGAGGCACAGGCTGCCGCCTGACTCAGCCAGGCCACACCACAGGTGAGGGGGCCCTGGGCGCAGGCTCCGACGGCCGGCTGTGTCATCCCAGCCGCCTGCTGGGCGGGGACTCTCCTCCCCGGCCAGGTGGATGCGGAAGCCAGCAGGCCCGGTTCCGCAGAGGGCAGCCCCGTCCCGACCCCTGGGCGGGGTGTCGGGGGTGGGGGGGGAGGGGGTGCTGATGGCCGGCGCCGGGTCACTTTGCGAGAAAGGCAAGGTAGCGGCAGCTGGGGGTTGACACCTGGCACTTTTCTTTCTGTGAACCTGGGGAGCCTGAGTCGAGCTGGTGAGCAGTGGGGGAGGGGGGGCTGCCACCTGGGGTCAGCCCCGCCTCAGCGGTGTGGGGGGATCTCAGGGGGGAGCTTGTGAGGCCTGTCCTGGGTCCCGGCACCGTCCTGTCTGGGGTCAGGCTCAAACAAGGCAACAAGGCTGCCCTCTGGTGCAGGCCCTGGCCTGTTGGGGACAGCTTTCAGGGTCCTGGTTTGTCAGTGTTGCAAAGGGCTCGTAGATCCCCAAGCTTGGTTTTCTGAAATTTCTGAGCGGCCAGGTGTCCCTGAACCCCGCTAAGCCACAGCCTCTGGGTTTCTGTCCTAGGCTAGAAAGTGCTGGAAGTCCTCCCTCCGGCCCCCGTTAATTTTAAAGTGCAGACGACCCCCTAAGGGGTGAGCAAGCCGGGGCACTTGGAGCCCCGACACCAGAGCTCGCAGCCAAAAGAGGACCTCAGGTGGCCTTTGCAAAACCGCCCCCTCGGGCAGCCCTCTGGCCGCCAGTAACTTGCCTGTCTTTGGGGAAGTTCCGGGGCTTCAGATCCAAGAGATCAGTTTCCAAGCAGACGGCGCCCGCCTGAGCAAAGTCTGCACAGCGCCACTCGGTGGCAGACCTGAGTCCTGCACCCCCAGCCTCGGGACCTCCCCGGCTCCCTTAGTCCCCATCTGCCCTTGACCCTTGGGCAGGTGGTGTCCTCCTTTCCTGCTCTGGAGAAGGAGGGGCCTCTGGGCTCTGAGTCCCTACCTGAGGGGTGGGTGCTGGTGGCTCCTACTTTTCCAGAAGAATGCAGGTGAGTAAGACCTGGCTGCTGCCTCTCTCCTTGCCGCAGGGACTCGCAGGGGCTTGTGGGCTCAGCCAGCACGGCCGGTTTTTCCTGGCCCCATCTGAGGGCTTGGAATTCCCAGCTTGGGTTACTCGAAGTCCACACTGGGCTGGGGCTGGGTGGTAGCACGTTAATTATCTCTGTTATGGCAACACAGGCTGCCTCCAAAGCACGGGGCTGCGGGGCGGCCGCCGGCCCCCGCCCCCCGCCCCCTCCCCCTCGCGCTGCCAGAGCTGTTTTTTAACCTGCAGGGATCCGTGTTTCAGGTGACATTTCAGCTTGGCCACCGTGCGTTGATTCCCCCGCCTCTCTCCTCAGAGCGCGGCACGGCCCCCCTCCTCCCCCCAGCTGCCAGCTTCACTTCCCCACACTGGCCCTTCTCCCCGGGGCCGAGGCCACAGGCGGGAGGTGACGTTTCAGAGTGTCCCTGTCAATGAGAATTTATTGAGCGCCTCCTATGAACCCAGCCGGCGCGCTCGCTGCTGGGAGGCGTGGGGACAGATAACGCGGGAGCAGCCCTTTGCACGCCTGCCAAGACTTAAGCCAGGGGCCTGTTAATCTCCCTTCTGCAGCTTCTGCCCGGCCACCAGGCACTTCTTGCTCAGTTCCCACCCTCTCGGGATGGACCCACGCAGCGCCCCCCCCCCTTGTGTTTGCACAGCCTGTCCCTCTCCCTGGCATTCTCCAGGCAGCTCCAAATCTCCGGGGGCCCTGAGACCAGCCCCCCTGCCTGCCCTTCTTGAGGCCTTGAGTATGTTCCCAGGTTCAGAGGGGAAGCGACTCTGGGGCCAGAGGAAGTGAAAGCAGCGGCTGGGGAGCACGGGGTGGGGGGGCCCGGGGGCTGCAGATTAGGGGGAGGGGTCCAAGAGTTGGCAAGCATCTGTGGCAAAGAAGGGATCTGGTTGATCTGGAGGCTCTGTGGGCCCCAGTGGGATTTGGGGGTTTAGGGGGGTGCCTCCTAGCTGAAGGGTTGGGGGAAGCAGGAAGCCTCCAGGTGAGGGGGCTCACTCTCGGCTGCACCTGGGGACCTTTAAAACACCCAGGCTGACCTGTGGCCAGTTAAGCCCAGTCTCCAGAGGTGGGGCCTGGAGGGGGCGCCTGGGGGGCTCAGTCGGTTCAGTGGCCGGCTTCAGCTCAGGTCATGAGCTCGCGGTTTGAGTTCAAGCCCCGCGGCAGGCTGTCTGCTGTCAGCGTGGAGCCCGCTTCAGATCCCGTCTCCCCCTCTCTCTGCCCCTCCTCCACTTGGCGTCCTGTCTCTGTCTCTCAAAAATAAACATTTACAAGAATGCGTTTAGAACATGGGGCCTGGACCTCTGTATTTTATCCCCTGCGCCCACCAGGTGACGGCGACATGCAGTCAAAACTCAGCTAGAAGGACCTACTGGTGGGGGGCAGGGAATGGGGGTCAGGAATTTCCCCATTTAGGGGAAGGTGGGCTGATGCTTTTTAAGGAGAATGGGGGGGCTCCTGCCCAGGAAGCCTTTTGCCCTCGAATTGGACGGGCCACCCCTGTGAGCCAGAGCAAGCACCCTTGGGGGCTGGCATCGCCTCGCCTGACCGGGGGAGGTGGTGGAGAATCACAGCAGGCTTGGGGGCCCCAGGGTCACGGGCTCCGGGCCTCGCGTTTGCCCAGGTGGGACCCTGAAGGTGATTCTTCCCCGGATGAGCTGCTTGCTCTTCTCCTTCAGACGCGGAGTTGTATTTGCATGGATGGCTTCCGTGCCTGTCTGGAGCTCTGGCCAAGCCTTCTGGAGCCTTCTGGAACTGGTTCCTCCAGCTCGAGAACCTGGCATATGTGTGGAATTACACGTTGTAGTGTCGTTGGGGCTGCCAGACCTGGGCGCGGGGCATCCCTCCAGCTGCCTCCCGTCTGTACGCGGGGGTGCGGAGACCTTCCCCGGCTTGAGGATTCGGATGACACGTGTGCCGCGCACCTGCTCCGGAAAGGGCACCTGCGGGGAGAAGCTGGAAGCCTTAAGCCCCCCGGCGAGTGGCCGCTGTTCTTGACGAGAGCCTGGAGGGGGCGCCAGGGTGGCAGCGTCCGCCTCTCTGCTTCCCTGGGCCTCCGTTTTCTCGTCCGTAAAATCGGATGGCAGCTGCGTCCTCAGGCGGTTGGAGCGCAAGTGCTTTGTTAGGAAAGCTCAGAGCGGCGCCTGGCACCGAGGGCTCCCGTGCGAGGGTTTGTCAGAGAAAACACCCCGCCGTCTCTCCTTTCCGGTGACGCCAGGCTTTCCTTTATAAAACCTGGAAGGCTCCGCGTTCGCCGCCCTGCGTCTCGCAGTTGCCTGGTGTAGGGAGGGGGCTGCGGCCACTTTCCCCAGTGACGCTCAAAGGCTCAAGATAATCAGATCAGCCTTTGCTGACCCTCCGGGGCTGGAGCCGCCCCCGCCCCCACGGCCTGGATCCGTTTTCCAGCCGGCGGCTCGTTGCCCCTCCCCCAGCGCTGCCCTTCCTGTGCTCAGGTGGCCGGTCTGTGGCCACAGGCAGCAATAAAGCGAATCGATCGGGGAGCCTCTGGTCAGGGCTCTATCGACGCCGGACGGGTTAAGCCGTCCGAAGGAAAAGCTGTGTGTCAGGACCAGGCCTCAGCGGGGGCTGGGGGGGCTCCTTTGTGCCAACCCCAAGTCTTGGCTCCTGGGGTGAGCCGGGGCACCGCCTAGCCTGCCCCCCGGGCCCCGCAGTCTTCGTGTGGCACGTGGCGCAGACTGGTATTGTCACGGTCGTGTGTTCCCGGGAGGGCCTGACTGTGAGGTCAGGGTTAACCCCATTTGACCATTAGCTGGGAGAAATGAGGCCCCAAGGGGGCTCCCGCTGGACGTTCTGTCGCTGGTAACTGGTAGAGAAGAAGACGGCTGAGGGATGGCGGTGGCTTCATCCTGCTGAATTCCTCCCGTGCAGTTACCTTTTTGTTTTTGTTACTGTTGTGTGTGTGACGCTTTTGTTACTATTGCACACGTGAGCTGGGGGTTCTCTCTGTTCTTTGAGGAGACCAGGTGGCCAGCAGGAAAGCTACGAAGTTTGAATACGTGCAAAGCCAAAGTGCTCAGCTGCCTGCCTGGGAACACGGAGGGATTTTGTTAGTTTATTTAGAGAGAGAAAGAGAGAACGTGAGTAGGGGAGGAGCAGAGAGAGAGAATCCCAAGCAGGTTCCGCACTGTGCGTGCAGACCCCTACCTGGGACTCGAACTCACAAGCCATGAGATCGTGACCTGAGCAGAAGTCGGACGGTTAGCCGACTGAGCCCGCCAGGCGCCCCCACGGGAGGGACCACGTGGGGAGTGCGGGAAGGCTGGTTGCCCCCATTTCAGAGCTGAGAAAACTAAAGCTCAGTACTTGCCCCCCCTCCCCCCGCATGCCTGAGGCCTCAAGGAGGGTTTCCGGTCAGCCTTGCCTGAGCTCCCAAGGGGGCTGGAGGAGCACCGGGAGTCAGTTTCCGGGCGCACTGACCTCCGGGCCCTGCCTTTCCGAGCTCGTGTAGACGTTCAGCATCTTGCAGTTTTCGCCTAACTGGTGTCTTCTAACACCTTGAAAGACCGGCGGGCCGCCTTACTAGGGTCGCCCGTCCCTGACCCTGGAGCCTGTCCCTCGGGCTCAGACAGTGCATTGTGCATTCCCCTCCCCCCACCCCTGGAGCTGGTTTCCGAGTTGAAACTCATAGGCCAGTGTCCAGTTCCTCTTGCTGTGCTGTGGGGGGGAGGGCGGGAACTGAGTCTGCAGCCGGGGTCCTCTGCACACTTGGGGGTTTCCTGCTGCAGATAACCACACCCCCACCATGGCGCCCCCCCCCCCATAACAGGTGCGTGCCCACCACGGGTCCGGCCTGTGGCATCGTTGCCAAGAAGGGGGCGGACTGAGGTGTGAGGGTTGGACGCCCTTGGCTCTCTCCCCGGGCGGCTCTGCGCACCTGCGGCGGCCCGGGCCGCTTGGGCTTCTCTCTCCAACCGAGAGCGACTGCTGACCCCGGGAGCAGAAGAAAACCCCGCATGCAGCCAGTGCCCGTTCCTCACGGGCTTCTGCGGCACCCACGGGGGCCCCTCAGGGTAGCCTGGGCAGGCTCTCGCCTTGCGCCCCGGGAGGGCGGGGTTCGCAGTCCTGGGGGCGAAGCCTGGCACCCAGAAGACCCCGGTTCTGGGCCTTGGCTTCCTGCTGACCCCCACGTTCCCGGAGGGAGCTGCGGACGGGTTTGTGCTTTCGGAAGTAAAGGATTATTTAGGCCCATGCAGTCAGCTGCTCGGCAGTTGATGGAAGACATCTGGGGCCAGGACGCCACCAGCGTGGCCTGGCGTGTGGCAGGGTTAGGAGGGAGCTCATGGCTCACGGTGACTGTTTGACGAAGCTTTACCTGGTGGCCCTGTTCCCGGGTGCATTTTGGCCACAGGATAGTTACCGGGGGGCAGAGGGGCACTTAGTGCTGTCTGGGCATAGTACGCAGGGCTTTGAGGTTGGTAGACGAGCCCAGGGGGAAGGACCATTAGAACTTGAAGGTTTCTGGATCCACTTCTTGATACTCTGTTTTTCGGCCTGGGTGTGTAGCTTTGGGGAGAGGGTGTTGATACCCAGGGGTTTGATGCATAAGGAGCCTGTGTCCCAGGAGCCTGTAACCTGTGTTCACAGACATGCCTCCTATGGCGGCCTTGCGTGAACTTGGTAAAGAAATGCACATCCAGAAACCAGTAGGCACGTTTTCAGTGGGAGAAGCTCTCGTCTGCCGCTTTGGGCATCGCGATAACGGGCATTTTTACAAAAGCAAAAATCTTGTTTTGTAATTTGAGCAGATGCTGGCTTGAGTGCGCTGGCTTTGAGCCAGGTGAGGCCCCCCATCCCCCCCCCGCAGCTGACACAGGTCGGGATCACGGCCTCCTTCCCGGTGGGCCCTCGCCCCTAAATCTGAGTGCGGAGGGGTCGTTGACCTCTTCTGCTGAGTCAGGACGCAGTGAAGGTGTGGCTGACACCTGGGCGGAGGGTCCCGGCCGCCGACACGCTTGTCCCGAAGCCCCCGTGGGGTGAGACGCACGCAGTGCACTGCACACAGACCAGCCTGCGACAGCAGGGTACAGTGGGGACCTGGGACACTGGGCTGGTGGCTTCTCATTTTGTAAGAGAAACTGGGATCTTCATTTTGACCTGAAGCCTTTACAATTGTCCGTTGATTCCCACTGAAGCAACGTGACGTCAGGCCACATAAAAACAGGCTGATGGGTAAAAGCAGGCCCTGCCCAGCCTCTGCCCCAGTCCTTCCCCCCATCCCATCACAGATGGGGAAACTGAGGTTCGGAGCATGCAGGGACCTGCCAGGGCCCACTGAGAGGTGGTGTGGGAGCCAGACTGGGGGAACTGGTCCCCTGGCTGGTTTCTCAGCCACAGTCCAGTCCCCTGCCTCGGCTCCTGGGTGGTCGTGAGCCCCCAGAGCCGCCCCCACCAGCCCCGTGCTCCCCCCCCCGCCCCCCGCCGTAGGGCCTGGGGGCTGAGCACCTGTGTCTCCCAGTGCAGAGCGCCTGCCTTGTGCAGACAGCTTCTGTCAGCACCTCCTCGGTCCTGAAGGGACGGTGTGTCCACACCTCCGTCACCGGAGGTGTCAGGCGGGGGCCGCTCGAACACCGCCTCCGGGGGCCCACACGACTGCCGTGAGCAGCAGGAGGCAGGGCCCAGGCTCTTTTCGCTGCTTTTCAAAATCTGGACACCCCCCTGCCGTCCCCATCAGGTTTATATCCATCTAGAAGAAAGACTTGGCCTTGACCCTGTCCCCGTGGCCTGCTTCCCACCTGCTGCCCCAGGGAAAGTTGGAGGCTCTCAGTGGCCGCCTCCTGGCTCGGTCGGGTTTCTTCTCTCCTTCAGGCCCTCTCTCCTCTGCTCTGCACACGTTTGACCCCCGCCCGCTTCCCGCACCCCTGTGCCTCTGGAGTCCACTGAAAGGGCTCCTTTGTGAGCGGGACTCGGCTCGGACGTGGCCTGGTTAGCTCAGGTGCCAACAGGCACATAAAAGGGTCCCAGTCCGGGGTTGTCACCTGGGCCTCAGGTGGCACCAGGGTTGATGCCCTCCAGCCAGGAGTGTCGGGGGGGTGTCCCAAAGTCAGATCCGTGTTCCCGGGCTGTAGGCCGACAGTAAGATGGGGGTGGCACGGACGTGGGCGCTCTCCAAGGATCAGCAGTCACAGGACTGGGGGCTGCTCAACGGGAGGTGACCCCCCCGTGACTGGCCCTCCCTGGTGTCTTCTCATACTTTTTTCTAAATTTTTTTTTGACGTTTTTATTTCTGAGAGAGAGAGAGTCCGTGTGAGCAGGGGAGGGTCAGGGAGAGAGGGCGACACAGAATCTGAAACAGGCTCCAGGCCCTGAGCTGTCAGCACAGAGCCCGACGCGGGGCTCGAACTCGTGAACCTGAGATGATGACCTGAGCCGACGTCGGTTGCCTAACCGACTGAGCCCCCCCGGGTCCCCCTGTCTTCTCGTATCTAAATAGAGGTTGCCAGTACTGCAACAGGGAAAACGGGTTTCCGGTCCCAGCCTCTTGGGGTGCAACCCTGGACCAAGGTGCGACTGCCTCCCCGCCTCAGCTTACCCGTCTGTAGAGTGGGAGCAAGGCGGGCCCCTCGGGGTAATCTGTGGAGGGGGGCTTCCTGGCCCTGAGACGCCCAGCGGCCGCCGGCCTGCAGGAGCTGCGGAGAATGCACAGGCGTGGGGCGGGAGGGGTCGGCCTGGCTGCCCGCCTTCCGTGGCTCCGTCCCTGGCCCTGCCCTGCCGCGTGACTCTGGGTGGCCTCTGACCTCACTGCCCGCCCGGCTCTGATCGGGAGTCCGTGCGTGATGCTCCCGGCAGAGCAGTCCCTGCATCGGCGGCTCCTGGGCTCCTGGGCTCCTGGACGCCGGGCTCGGCCTTGACCCTGGCTCTTGGCCTCTTCTTGCTTCATTAATGTAAGCCTCCCCGTCGCCGTGGTTCCTAGCCTCTGCTGCGCCTCAGGATGGCCGGCCGCCCCCGCCGCTCGAAGCCCGTCAGCTGTCTGTCCAGGCCCCTCCAGACGCAGCAGCCGCTTAGAGCAATCGCTGTCAAATGTCGCTGCCATCTGTTGCCTGACTTCTGTCCGTCGCACCCCCCGCCCCCGGCTTCTGGCTCTCCTGGCCTCCTGCAGTCATGACCCTCCACCCCAGACGGTCCTTAGTGGCCTGTGGCTCCCACGGGGAGGGGCACCCTCCCAGGAACTCCCCAGCCTCACCCTGGGTCTCCCCCGGGGCCCACACCCCTCAGCTGCTACCTGGTCCGCGGGCGCCGAGTGACGCGTGTCGGGGCGGGGCTCTGCCAAACGCTCCTGGCTCCTGTTTTCCCTAGCGCTTGGATTCCACGCCCCACAGCCCCGCCCCTCCCCCACAGTACTCTGGCCGCGGGGGGCGCTGGAGAGAACCCTAAACGTCCCCCTCCCACCCCCTGGTGCGGCTGCTGCGTGGGCATTCTGTGACCTGGGCTGAACCCCACTTAGGGTTCACGGTCCCCAGAAGTTAGGTTTGGAAACCACCATCTCTGTGGGGGTGGGGCTCCCGTTGTCATCCATCGGGGTTCCTGGGGGCCACTTTCTGGAGGAGCTCATGAGCGCCTGCCTCTGGCACACTGCTGAGTGACAGGTCTGCGTGGGCGAGGGAGCTGCCCCGTTACTGTGGGGGCCCCAGGGTCTCCCGTGGGCGCTCAGGCTGGTCCCTCCCCCCCCCCCCTCCGCCTCCGGCTCTCCTCTCTGGTTCCGGTCAGGGTCCCTGCCTCGCCGCGCCTGCTCCAGCGGCTAGCGGTGGCTTCGGGGCGGCATGCCAGCTCCTGGGGCCTTAGCCTTGGCGGCTTAGTCCAGTTCTGGGACTTGGCACTAGAAACAGGCCCCAGTTCCCTTAGACACCTGCAGCCAGAGGGGCTTGTCCTTTGTTGGAAAAGGACGTCAGGCCTAAGCAGGCCACCCCGTGCATCCAGAGAGCAGCAGAACCTTCCTGAGTGCCCCACCCCCACCCCCGAGAAAAATCGCTTCGTGCGAGTGAGCCCAGAACACGCCGAAGGCAAATAAAATAATGAATTTATTATGCAGGCGCACAGGCTCCCAGGATCATGTGGCGCCCACACCGCAGCCGCCCACCCATCCCCGTCCACGTCCCCACGGCCGGGGGCCTCGGCCTCGCTCGGGCTGCAGGACAGCACCCCTTTGGGGGCGCGGGGATCACCGGGCAGGAGACTCCAGGGCCCCGTATTTGTCCACAAACATCTCTTCCCGGGGTGATGAGAAATTACCAGGAGAGGTGATTAAAGAATCCAAGTCCAGATTGCGCACGAGGGAAAGGAGAGCGAGGGCCCTGCTGGGCGGGGCTCTGCGGGGTGTAATTACCCCAAGGGGGGCCGGCGGGGGAAGGGGCGGACTGGTGCTTGAACCCGGAGCCAGCAGAAAATTCATCTCAGCTATTAGCTTGTAATTACAGAGCACGGAGGGAGCGGGCCGAGGTCTGGTGCCGCGGAAGAGCCAATGAAAGGAAGCAGTAATTACGGGGTCTGCGGGGGGCCGGGCGGGAGGCCCGGGGCTGATTAATAAGCCCCTCCGCCAGCTTGCAGAGGAGGGAGCGAGCTGGGACCGCGGCTAATGGGGTGTTAGGGCCTCACCCCCATTCAGATCGTGCCCTGGGAGCTTGGGGTCCGTTCTGTAGATGCAGGACCAGTGGGTTTCCGGAGGGCAGCCTGGCCGGCCCTGCACTTGAAGTTTCCTTCCTTGCCTTTTTTTTTTTTTCTTTCTTTTTTTTTTTTTTTTAAGTTTTGTGCTGCTTCCGGCCATGTTAGAAACGCAGGCAGAAGAGGAAAAGTATTGATTAAAGACCCCGTGTCGGGGAGGGGAAGACCGGGCTTGTCTGTGGAGCAGGGGCCGGCCACTTTGTGGGTGCGGATGGCCCGGTGGGGTTTGCTCCTGCCCTCAGCCTCGGGCGTAGCAGTGTCTCAGCTGTGCTGGGCCGCCCAGAAAGGCCCGGGGGCGGGGTGGGGGGTGCGTCCTGTCCCCTCAGTGACAGGGGTCCCGGGAGCGGTCGACGTGACCTCTGGTCGGATCTCTCTTCTCCTGGGGGCCGGAGGGGGCTGCCAGTGGGCCCCGTGCGTGATGTACACGAGGCCAGGAGGCCACGTGACCCGGCCCGCCCTGCTCAGCGCCACCGTCCCTGCCCCCGCGCCGCCCCCGGCCCTGCGGCCCTCATCCATCATCCGCCTTCCCGCGGCGGCGCTCACTCCCAGCTGTTAGGATAATGAATTTACATGAGCTGATAATGTAGACAAGAATTCAGTCAATGGCCAGGAGCACAGAAGTTAATAAATACCCCTCTAATGAGGGCACGGGGAGCAGGTGCCCCATGTTCCCCCAGGGCTTCCTGAGGTGCGGGCGCCACCCCAAGGCCCACCCTCCCCTCGGCCCACCCGTGGGGACTCCATCGCAGCACCTGCCGTGGCCTCAGCCAGAGAGCACCTGTGTGGGAGGCCCGGCTCGGCCTCCCGGGGCGGGGGCGGGGGGGAGGGACAGAGCAGCGTGTGGGCTCTGAGGTGACCCCAGCCTGTGACAGGGGCAGGGTGGGTGGTGGGCCCCCCTCCGAGGCTGGTCGAGCCATTGTACATCCAGGGTGACCCTTGACCAGGTGTCAGGGCCTCTGAGTTTGGCCTCTGCCTTTCCGTTCTGGGCTCAAGGGCACTGGTGGTCCCTCGGCCCGCCCTCCCGGCTTGCGGGGGACGGGGGGGTGCGGGCATGCGCAGGCCATGCCGAGAGCAGTGCTAATTTTAGCTCCTTAATGAAGTGGCTGGGTTGGGATTCTATTTTCAGTGACCTGACATCAGCAGTGGCTCTCCTGGCCCACAGCGCTCTGGGACCCACGGCGACACCACAGCAGAGATGCTGGTGGTGGGGGGGACCCCAGGAACTCAGGGGGCTTCAGCTGAGCCCAGGGAGCAGCTGCCAGGCTCTGCGGGGTGGGGGGAGGGCGGGTAGGGGGCCCTGGCAGTCCGCCCCCCCAGGGACCCCGGTCAGCAGGCAGGGCCCCCTAGTTCCCTCGGCCCCTGCACCCCGCCAGGGGAGGCCCTGGGCTGGGGGGCGCCCGACTTCCTGCGGGCGTACCCACTTCACGTTGGTGACACCCCCACACACGTTTTTATAACTCCTGGTTCATCGCAGAGACGTTACAACGTAGACGCAGGGACAGAGTGAGGCCTCTGCTCCCCTCGCTGCCACTGGAGACCCCCAACACCTTAAGGGGCATGCGGTGTTATGGGGTCTGGCCTGGGGTTCGTCCTGTGGCCACCGACTGCTGTCCCAGCACCTCCGGGCCAGCGTGCCCAGCACCGTCAGCTGGCGGTCACAGCAGGTCCAGCCGGGTCACCAGCTGGCCAGCGTGTCACACGGCCACCGAGCAGTGACCTCGCAGCTGCTCCTGGGCCTTAGGGACCGGTCACCGGGATGTGGGATAATCACGTTGCCTACACCCCCTTCCCCACCACTGGTCCCCTCGTCCCCGCCTCTGACGTCGGCGTGCCGTGTGGGCTGAGGGGCAGAGTGGGTTTGGATCTGAGTCCAGACCGCTTTCGCATAAACAGGACGCAGGTGCCGAGGTCCAGCGAGCTCAGCCCCGCCATTAGCCATCTGTCGGCCCTCGGACCCAAGTGTGTCTTCCCCCATCTGTGAAATGGGCACCGTGACGCCTCTCTGACAGGACTGGGGATTACAGACAGGTGGCTGGCTCTCCAAGGAGTATGGGAACGGGGAGGGGGTGCTTGATGGTCTCTGATGGCGACGGGGGCCCACTTTGGAGACTGTGGGTAAAGTCATAGAGTTTGCAGGTGGTTGAACTTCTTTGGCTCCAAGAAGGAAGAGGCGATGGGGAGAGAGCTGGAGAGGGCAGCCTGGGCCAAAGGAGCGTGTGGTGGCACCGTGCTGATTATCCAAAGCAGCGTCACAAACTCTTCCCAGACGTAACCCACATTCGGGGATTCGCGGTGGCTCAGCGGGGTGGGTGGGGCTCAGAGTCTCGCGGAAGCTGTCATCCAGCTGCCAGCCGGGGGCTGCATTCTCATCTGAAAGCTCAGCTGGGCTGGGGGAGGAGCCGTGGCTTTTGTCTGGAGACCTGGGAGTCCCTGCAGCCTGCTTGAGCACCCTCCACTCAGGTGATTCAAGAGGGCGAGTGGGTGGCACGCGGCCGCGGTGCTTCTGGTGGCCTGTCCTCGAAAGTGACAGACCACATCTTCCACCATACTCTGCTCATTAGAAGGAAGTCCGAAAGTCTGGCCAGTGTTTGGGAGGAGGGGATTAGCCTCCACCTCTGGAAGGGATTAAGAGCACAGACCTCGTGGATGTGATTTTGAGCCACTTTGGTGAAAAGTATTTTAGCTGTGTGTGTGCGGGCGCATGTGCCTGCCTGTTTCTCCCTCCTGACCAGGTGTCACGGTCAGGCCTCGGGCCGGTGCTGCGTGCGCCCAGGTGACAGCGTTCCCGAGTCCTGGGTGTGCTGCTTCACCGTGTGGCCTTGAGTCACCGGTGTGACCAGGACTGGACTGTGAAAAGCTCCCAGGATGCTCTGCGGTCTGCGGGGCAGGTGCAGGGTGAGTGGTCGGTGGTGTGCCGGCTGCTTCCGGCCCGTTGTGAGGCCTCTCAGGAGGTGACCCAGCCAGGTGTAACTGATGTCCCCTGGGGTCCCTCCTCACTCACACTGTGTCCCCAACAAAGTGGCCCCTTCCCGGGCGCGTGCTTCTCCAGCACCACTGGGGCGAACTCCCCCTCAGGGGCTCCGTTTTCCCGCGTAGCCCCTCCGACCGGCGTCTACACTCCCCGGGACGGCCATCGACCCGCCGGGTGTGGGTGCAGAACAGGACCCGGGGACGTCCGTAGCGCCCGCATCAGCCCGTGCGTCAGTCAGCCTCCACCCGCTCAGGAACGCCGAGCTGGCTGTCTGCCCACGGTGTGTGTCCCAGGGTGCGCAGTCCCCAGCCCGGGGAGGGGACAGTGACACGGGCTTCTGGTCCTCCAGGGGGCAGGTGACACAAGCCCCGAAGCTCGTGTCCTGCTCTGCTGAGACGGACTTGCGTGGCCTGGGCCAGGCCCCTCACTCGCCTGGCCCCGCAACTCTGCCCCTCCCTGTGGGCTGACAGACCGTGTAACAAATGGCCTCTGGTGTGTCACGCACACTCTGAAGTCCTTTCACATAAGTCAGTTCCTTGAATCCTCTCAGGATAACCTCACGAGGTAGGCTGTGTCTTAACTCCATTTTGTGGACAGAGAGGCAGAGTGACTTGTTTAAGGTCACGCAGCTTGTGCTTAAGGTCACGCAGCTTGAGGCTGCTGAGCAGGATTCAAGCCCCAGGTATCTCGCAACCGAGTGAAAGGCAAGCTTGACCTTGAGGCCCCCACTTCCGTACTCCGTGACCAAGGCCACACCTACCCTGCCCCCCCCCCCACGCTGTCCACTGGAGGAGGAGGTGAGGCCGCCAGCGGAAGCCTGGGGTCAGAGTTCAGGGCGTGGCGTGCATCGTGCTCCGTGCCCTCCAGGGCCTGGCCTGGTACTGGGCTGACTGAGAATGACCCGTGTCTGGGACCTATGTTTTCTGGTGACCAGGCTGCTGGGGAAGGGACGCCGCCGTGCCCCCCCCCCCCCAGGGTTGGGTTCCTCTGCCTGGGTCGGTGCCGCCTTAGCCACTCGGAAGGGCAGTGCCCCGCCCCCCAGGTGGAGGTCCTTTTGTTCCGAGGCACCAGCCTTCACCCGAGAGACGAGAGACGTGTGCCCCAAGCTCACCCCGCCTCGGTGCTGGCTTTGTGAGCCCGCCCCGTCTGGTAGGGGCACAGCGGTGCCAGCGCCATCCGGCTCCCGGGGACCCAGGCTTCGGGACGTGTGCTCGGTCCTGCGGCCGCCTGCCCCCAGCCGGGCCCCTCTTCTCGCCTGCCAGCCCCGATCCGGTTAGACTCCTCTACACTCTGCAGAATCCGGCAGAGGCGAGGTGGGCTCTGCACGCCCCTCGCCGCCACCCGTGGGAAGTGCACGGTTTTGCCCGGTTATATTCTCGAGTGATCTACAGTCGCGCCCCCCTCCCCCGCCACGACCCCCGGGGACCCGTCCTCAGGTGGCTCTGCGGTGTTCCTGACGCCTGCCCTCCCAGGTGTCCATCTGGGGTGTGGGAGTCCATTCGCTGCTTCCTGCACGGGACCTGGGGCCCCGCCAGCTGCGAACAGCTGCAAAGCCATTGGCCTTGATTTACTCCCCTGGAAAGCACCTGCGGCGAGGGGGCGGGGCCGGGCCGGGCAGGTGGCGCGAGAGGGCAGGGATGTTAATGGAAAACTTATTTATGGCTACGCTCGCTCTGCCGCCTGAGAGGGAGCTGGGCCTTCATTGATCTGCCACTGGGGAGGCAGTTCAGCCTCCTCGATACTTAGACAGGACTCGAAAGGCTGGGGGCACGCGGGAAGGTGGCCGTGTCGTCCCCCGTGGCGCCTGCTGTCACCCGGGCGGGCGCTGCGGGACGCAGGGATTCCCAGCCATGGTGGTTGAGGTCTGCGGTTCTTCCGTCCTCAGCCTCCAGGCAGGGGCTGCGGGTGACCGGGCCCCTCCCCCACGTCTCCCGCAAGCGCAGCTGGGGCTGTTCTCCGAGGCACCTGCGCAGGTGGATGCCTGCCGGGACCCCGAGTGGCAGCGGGGTGGGCGCTCCCGCCTGGGGTCGCATCCTGGGTCCGTGCTGCCCAGCACGGGGGCGCGAGCAGAGCGAGGCCCTCTCCCTCCCTGCCGGGTCCTTGTGGTGAGGATGCGGCCGTGCCTCGCCGTCCCTCGCGCCCGGCTCCGGGGACGCTGGTGGGTCTTCCGGGCTGTGAGATCACGCTGTCCTGGGGCCCCGGGGACACCGGAGGCTCTGACTACGCGCCTGGGGGGGGCCGCTCTGCCCCGCTTTGCCTGTCCCGCCGCGGCCGCCGGGTCTGCGCTGCCCCCTCTCGCTGCATGCTGCTTGCCGGCGCCGGGCCCCACCCCTGCTCTGGTGCTCGGCCCTCCTGCTCTGGGTGACCTGGTTCTTCTTTTCCTGTTTCAGGCATGAGCCATGAGCCCAAGGCCCCTCCGCTAGGGATGCTGTCCACCGCGGCCAGGACCACCGCCGCCGTCAGCCCCCTCACCCCCTCGCCGCTCGATGGCGCCCTGGTGCCCAGCGGCAGCCCCGCCGCCAGCAGCGCGCTGTCGGCCCAGGCCGCGCCGTCTTCCAGCTTTGCCGCCGCGCTGCGCAAGCTCGCCAAACAGGCGGAGGAGCCCAGAGGTAAGAGGCGCGCGGCCCCCTCCCCCGCCGGGCCGAGGAGCAGGTGCAGCGGCCGGAAGCGGCTCGGAGACGGGGGGGGGGGATCGGA